>NW_026570971.1:30652030-30994530 GCF_026225935.1 Boleophthalmus pectinirostris | reverse complement strand
ACGGGAGGAGTTCGGAGTAGAGCTGCTGCCAGCCAGCTGTGGTGGCTCGGGCATCTGTTCCGGATGCCTCCTGGGTGCCTCCCTCAGGATATTATATTTAATATTTATTGTGATTTTTAGCCAAGGGTGATGAATTAATGAATCATTTATAGAACAAAACTATTGTGCACTGGAGCATTGTGTCTTTATGTGTTTACTGTGTAGAGTGTGGATGAATGAAATGTGAAATTTGGGAGCAGCCTCTCAACTCTGCAAAACAATATGAATAAAGCAACCTAACCTAACCATGGACATGTTATTGCTTTATCTGGAATGTTTCACAGTATGGCATTAAACTTTTCTATCTTCAGGGAAACCAAACCAGCCTGTGTTACAGGTCAGATCTATGGAGACGCGACTCCACTCACAGTCAGAATGCCTGTTTTTCTCAGTATTTTGAGCAATAAAACCACCTATAATTTATTAAACGTAAGGTAGAGCTGTTTAATGTCATACTGTGAAACATTCCAGGCAGAGCGATGACATATGTAACCCAGGTATTTTTCTGTCCCAGGCCCTCTCGACCCTATATTTTGGCCGCTGGTCTCAACTATCGCGAGACTTCACACACGTATCGCGAGACTAATTGCGCCTCGATCTTTAAACATGGCCGCGCGCGCGTTACAATCAGTGGTGTGTTGTGTGGGTCCCGGGTGTGTCTGAGCTGCTGCAGGTAGAAGATGATCACTGTTAAAACTCACTGTTTTCGCTTTAAAAGTATATCAAAGTAACTGTTATGTCATCAACTTCTCTCCATGAAGTGCTGTCGGGATTCTATGAGATTTCACTAAGTGGAAGTGGTGAGTGTTAACTTTGTTTGTTGTTGTTCGGATGCTAATGCTGGCGCGCGCTGGCGCGTGCTGCACTCGTTCCCATTCATTTATATGACCGCTTTTAAAGGCGATATGTATTTTGACTAATGCAATTTATTCAGTTTTTGTGCTAATATTGACAACAAATTATGAATGATATGATCCTGTTAAATTGTTGATCTAAGTAATTTAAAATGACATATTGCCTGTTGTTGGAAATATTTTACTATGAGTACTCTTTATTGACAAATACTTGTCATGGATGGATGAATAATGATTATGATTCTGATTTAATATGACAAAATGTTATGATATTGTAGAAATGTTTTATAGTGACTTAGTTCTACTTAACTATTGTATTATTCACTGCTGGTCCTGTTTGGTACAGGCCAGGTTCCCGAAACTGAACTCTCCAGAAACTGGACTTTCAGACACTGGATGGTGAGCTAAGGCCTAGAGCCCAAACCAAACTCAGAGTGCAAGCATCTGCCGGTGCGGTAGGAGGCGTAGCAGCCGCTCAACCCCACACTCACACTAGCACACCCACTGCCCCCTGCTGTGGGCACTGGGCCCCTCATAGACTTTGCTGGGAATCACCCACCTTACCATAACCATCTCCGGAACTCTCTTTTGTGTTTTTTCGCCTCCGTGTGGATTATATTAACTTTTGTTGCGGCTCAGCTGCACTTGGACTAAGGAGTATAACGCGTTGAATCCATCAATCATAAACTCTGAACTTAATCATATGAATGTGCACACCTGTAAATATTGTAAATACTCTCTGGCTGTTGTACACTGTAAATAATACACCACAACTAAGCACTGCAATCCTGTGTAAGTGTCTTATTAAACACCTCACTTCCCTCTGAGCCGAACCCTGGTCTTCTGATCTAGCCTATTGTTATTACTACCACTACTATACTTCATATCTGTACTAATCCTCTATTGTGGCATTGTATAAGTGCTACACATATCCATGGAAACAAGCAGGTTATGGACCCCCGACCAAAATGTTACATGAACCTTTAATGTTTGGTTCTAGCTCAGTTAGGAAAAGGATCGACCAATATGAGTTAAAGAAATTGAGATAATTTTTTTTAATCATTGTTATTCCAGTTCTCCTTGTGTAGTATGTGCTAAATCCTGTTTGTTCCCATGTAAATCTGCTGTGGGAGCCCTCGCCTCTGATTGGTGGACTGCTGTAAAGCCCATGATCTGATTGGCTTTTCGGCTTCTATGGCTCCTCTGTCCCAGATTGGAGCGTTACTTTGCATTACCGCCCGCAGCTTCCTTCCCTATTTAAAAATGCACAGTGTAACTTTTTGATTTGCTTGTTTCTATGGAGATGTCATTTCTCTGCCTGGAATGTTCCACAGTATGACATTAAACAGCTCTCTCTTACATTTATTAAATTACAGGTGGTTTTACAGCTCAAAAATACCTCAAAAAAAGGCATTCTGACTGTGAGTGGGGTTGCCTCTCCACAGATCTGACCTCTAACTTGGTCTGGTTTGGTCTGCGTAATAGTAATGTTTAATGCCATACTGCGGAACATTCCAGGCAAAGATGTGGCATTGCACTGCTATAGCGAAATCAATCTGAAATCCACGATAAACAAAAAGTGAATCACCCACTCTTTACACAGAGGCGTTTGTGTATCACAGTATTCACAGTATTTCAGCTCTGAGAGTTTTGGATGTTTGAAGGACTGTGCAGCATATGGTGGAGATGACTCGACAAATATATTCATCGTATGATTTAATGTCCTTTCAACTGACAATGATCACATCTTATTTTTGAGAATAATGCTCCACTTTCTGAAGCTGTTGAAAAGAAATCACCTTTGTTTATGTATACTGTAAGAGAAGATATTAAACTTTGTGTAATTACTGGGCCTATTCACATGAAACCAAAACTACCACAGATACTGATCCTATATTATATCAAATGGACTCTTTTGAGCTTTAAGTCATGTTATAATGTTGTTATCTCATCAAAAACAGACCTGGAGTTGTGTTTTGGTTCATTCACACATGTTTGAGTAACACTTATTATTAAGCTGTCTGCATCTCCAAAGCTCAAAACGCTCTCTTCCACCTTGTGATGTCATGACGCTGTAGTTTTCAAGATAACAGCTTCTTTTACTTTTTGTTCAATAGATTTTGGCAATTCCAGAGCTGAAATGATCTCACTGATTCTAGTGAAAGTGTATGGAGTTTAAAAACACAGTGGAGCACTTCCTGTATTACCACATGACATCACAAGGTGGAATAGAGTGTTTTCTGTTTGAGAGAAGAACTCTAAAGCCTAAATGTGCAGGATTTGTGTTAAACATGTGTGAATGAAAAAAAACAACAGGTTTGTTTGTGATGAGGAAACACCATTATAACATAATATGGGACCTTTAAATGCAAGTTAGTTACACTTAATGCCATATTGTGGAACATTCCTAGCCAGGCTGGCGCCACCTAGTGCCTTGACTCAATTTCATTTCTTTCCAGCAATTAGGTCAGGAATCGGAATACATTCGATGGTTTGCAAGAACCCCAGAAGTTGTAGACTGCGCACGGACCAATCAGCAAAGAGCTGTGAAGACATGACGTCAAACTCAAGCATCTGTCTGTGTCCCTTTTGTGGAACAGCACAAAAGTAAACAAAGTGGACAGGATGGATATAAACGAAGACATACATTCTGTGTTGGCAGTGATTCCAGAGATCGAGGATTTAAAGCCAGAACAGAGAATGTTTGGTGAATTTTATCAAGGGGAAAGGCATTATTGCCCTTCTTCCTACAGGATTTGGTGCCTTACATATGTCCCGACCAAATAGCAGTGATTGGTTATCTAGGAGCCATTCTTCTTTTGTTTAGGCTGGGGTTAATTTGGGTCATTGGCAATGTCTGCGCACGGGATGACCTATATTTGGCTTGGCCACAAGGGGGCAGGGTGTAGTCGCACCCTATATGAACACACAGGTGTCAGTGTACTGGGTGTATGGGTGACAGGAGGTCACATGGTTTCTACTGCTCTCTTCTCTTTCTGGCCGGTGGTCTAGACATTCCACCTACTCTACTCCTTTCCACAACCTGGTAGCGCGTTAGGCCTGGATCCCCTGCACCCAGAAACAACAAAACGTTAAGACTAAAGTTGTCACTACAGGTTAAATTTTAAAAAAGTACCCGCCTACTGTCAAGTGAATGAATCCTAATGCTGCAAGGTCATGCGGTTTCTCCCAAGTGAAGCCGGCTGATGAATCAGGCTAGAACATTTCAGCCAATCCAATCCAATGCAACTTTAAATGTATAGCACATTATAAAAAGACAACAGTTTCGAAAGTAGCAGTGTAAAACATTTAACTCTAAAAAGTCAGCCGAATTATGTTCCAGACAAAAGGAACTAATAGAAACAATAGATAAAAATAAGTAAATCAATGCTAAAAAATAATAAAATCAACAAATAAAAGCAGCACTAAAAACAACAAAACAGATAAGACACAGCAGAGCAATGAAAAAATCAATGTGAAATCCACAATAAACAAAAAAGTGAATCAGCCTTTCTTAACACAGAGGCGTTTGTGTATCACAGTATTCGCAGTATTCAGGTTAGAGAGAGTTTTCGATGCTTTGAAGGACTGTGCAGCATATGGCGGCCTCCTCTGACCCAAATATGAGAGTCACAGGAGGAGCTGAGCCTGCCAACAGAGCAGCTCCAACACAGAGGTCACCGAGAAAACCTGCTTCTGCTGTTACAGTGTTAGTAAGACTGCAGTTTCACAAGGACTCTAAATGTGTGCTTTTGTTTCAGATACTTAAAGAGGCTGTACTTGTATCTGAGCAAAATGTGTCCAGATTAATGCCATACTGCAGAACATACCAGGCAAAATGATGACAGTATGGAGAGAAGATGAAGGTGTGTAGAAAATCATTTGTTCTGTTAGATTAAAATTTTAAATGCTGATTTGAATGTTGTAATGTTTTATTCTGAATTTTTGTTTGTCAAATTGTTCATCAAATTTTCATTATGTTTAAAAATTCAAATTCACCTTTTACACTGCAAAAACTAAACTCTAGCCCAGTTAAGTTATTTGAATTAAGAAAGTTTTATCATGTTTTCAGTAAATTTCACTTGAAAAGCAAAATGATCCACCAATGTTACACAAATTTTTATACTTAAAGGTGCACTGTGTAACTTTTCAGCTGCTTGTCTCCATGGTGATGTTCCACTCTATGGCATTAAACAAATATATATTGTGTTTATCTAGTTACAGGTGTTTTTATTTCTCAAAACTACCCCAAAAACATACATTAATAACATGAGGAGGGCCCACTTCTCCACAGATCTGACCTGTTACTCAGCCTGGTGATGGGGCCTGCTTGTCTCCATGGTGATAGTTAAATTAAAAGCCATACTGTAGGAAACAAAAACAACACCAGTGTGAACTCAAGCAGATATTGGACTCTCTACCGGAAAAGTTACACAGTGCACCTTTAAAATATGAAAATTTTGCTACACTTATAAGAAAAACACAACTCTTTGTATGTTTAACTTACCTGGATATTGCTTTTTTTTTTGTTTTTCACATTTTTAAATATATTGAAAATGTATACTTAAAATTTGAGCCACTAAAATTCAAAATAAAAAGTAAAAAGTAATTCAGCAGTACTTAACATTTAATATCTGATGGAACAAATGATCTTCCACACACCAGCTTCTCTCCATGCTGTCATTGCTTTGCCTAGTATGTTCCGCAACATGGCATTAATCTTGTCCAATTTCCATGGAGACAATCAGGTCATAAGGTCAGTTTTACAAAACTATAAGGCTATAAGTTACAGGTCAGATCTGGGGAGAGGCAAGCCAGCTCACAGTAAGAATACTGTATTTTTTGGACTATAAGTTTCTCCGGTGTATAAGTCGCACCAGTCCAAAAATGCCTAATGAAGAAGAAAAAACATAAGTTGCACTTTTTGGGGGAAATGTATTTTATAAAATTGTAGACCAGGAACCAACATTTAATCTTGAAAGGCAAATTATAGTAGTAACAACAGAATAAAGAACAACAAGCTGAATAGGCGTTAATATGTTAACGTTGCATATGAACAGTTCTTCAGATAACTACAGCATAAACAACAGAACAAGTTTACCAAACTCTCCATCTCACTCCAAATCACTAAATCTATTGAATTCTTCATCCTCTGTCATTTCTGAGCAACTCGGCTTCGACCTCCGGATGTAAACGGAGCGCCGCTTCCTCTTCTGTGTAGCTGTCGTCAGACTTGGCATCAGTTCCAGTTAGAATAACAATAGGCCCTACGCCACCCATGGCGCTCGGGCCTAATTATTCTGGCCTTTTGTGAATCCCGACAGGATGGTTTCTATGTCACTGAAGTCCAGGCTTTATCGATTCTTCCAATGACTTCCAGGAAAGTTACATGGCGCACCCTCCCGGTTCCCGTGAAGCTGTGTTCTCTGTCCATGCCTTTCACCAGTCTCTCACAAGTTTCTCACTCACTCTAAACTTCTTTCTTTCTGCTGCTCGATTACCATTTTCAGCTGAATATGTCACTACTTGCAGTAGGACAGAGGCTCTTTCTGCAGGAGACATGCGCAGTAGAGTGAAGTGACAGTGGTACAGGAGGAACAGGAGCAGCAGATACTCACACACAAGACTAGAGCCTCTCGCGACTGTGTGTGAAAAATACATAAGTGGCACCAGAGTATAAGTTGCAGGAAACACCCAAACCATAAAAAAAGTGCGACTTATAGTCCGAAAAATACGGAACATGTTTTTGTTTGTATTTCTTTGCAATAAAAACACATTTAGTGCTAGTATATGCAAGATGTATCGTTTTTAATGTCATACTGCGGAACATTTCAGGCAAAGGTTCTAATTTTTCATCATTCTGAAATCTATAGATGATTTGCACAGTAAAAATAAACAGCTTTTTAATTTTTTTCTTCAATATTTTGAGTTTCTTTTTAGCGTTAGTGCAGAATTTCCAAGTTTACTCGGGCTTTTGAAGATGAGCGTAGCCACCTGTCGTATCTCTTTACTGTGGGTTTCTATTTTATCTTTGATCGACACATTCAAAACTCTAACGAAAGCTAAAGAGATACAGACAGACTGTTATGGTTTCTAAAATTGAATCAACTCCACATATAACCTTGACTATAGAGATTTATTTAAGTCTTGAATTCCTTTTGCTCAGTGTGGGGACGGGCAGCAGATGTGCCATACACTGTTACTTAGCAACTGCAGTGTTTATACTATAGTTATTATTTGACAAATACAAATACACAACACTTTGATTTTCTTTAAGGTCCTATAGTGCGCTATTTTATGTTATAATGTTGTTTCCTCGTCGCAAACATATCTGGAGTTGTGTTTTGTTTCATTCACACATGTTTAACACATAAACTCTGCAGATTTAGGCTGAGTTCTAATCTCAAACAGAAAACACTCCATTCCACTTTGTGATGTCATGTGGTAATACAGGAAGTGCCCCACTGTGTTTGTAAAGTCCAATTACCTTCACAAGAATCAGTTGGATGATTTACAATGCTGGAATTGACAATCTTGACTGAGCTAAAGGTTAAAAGTTCCACTAAATGACATCACAAAAAGGAATAGAGCATTTAGATTTTTGGAGATGTACACAGACTAAAAATAAAGGATGTTTTATTTGTGTGAATGAAACAAAACACAACTCCAGGTCTGTTTTGGAGGAGGTACAGCATTATAACATGGCAAAAAGCTTACAGGAATCCATTTTGTGTAATATAGGACCTTTAAAGTAAAGATTAAACTGAGATTTAGTGGATTAATGACACAGAGTATTCCATTTTAGAACCATAGACCGTCTATATAAATACATTCTATTTTTTTTAATATATATGTCTATGTTTAGAACTCACTGCTATACTTGTAACTTTCAACTTTTATGTGTCAAATTTACTTTAAGTCTTGTAAAACTTTGATAAATATTCACCACATGTTTTATCCCTCTAAACAAAGTAATAATTAGAAAATCATGAAAACCATTTAAGCATTTCAAGCTTTACAGACAGTGACATCTTTGAGGACTGAAGTGTGGCTCCCTCTAGTGGCTCTTTTTGTCACTTATTCACGAGTTTATCCTTCCTATTACATGCAACAGTTTTTTTTTCCCAATCAAATGATATAATATTTAGATTTTAATTGTTGCTCGCTATGGCAATTGTACTAATACTGGATTTTAACATTGTAATAACATTGCAAACAAAAATTTGCACATTCAGTTGCATTTTGACACACTTGTGGTTTCCTGTGTGTTGTTTCATTCACGTATTTTTAACTCAGGTTTAGAAGACACTCATCTACACCTCGTGCTGTGACAGAAAGTGCTCCACTGTGTTTTAACCCATATATTGTGTTAGGGTCAAAATTGACCCGTTTTCAAGTTTAGGTATGTATAAACTGCCATTTGCTTTTTTGTACCGGAATGAGGCTTCATCTAATCCTCAGACACAACTATTTTAACGCAACAAAATCAGTTTTCACCATTTTAGTAAATTGTAAAGGTCTGGAAAAAAAAAAGTGACATCTGTGGTGTTACGGGTCAAAAAAGTGGCTGTTTTATGCATCACTTACAAGCTGTGGGCTGCTCTGTGGATCAAATATGGCTCAGTGTGTCCCACAACACGCACACGCACACACACACACACACACACAAAAAGGTCGTCTTCACCCACGTGAACTCTTCTCTTTCTTGCAGCACATTGATACATTTTGAATCTAAAATAAACATTGTCATATATAAACAGGGTTTTAGTGAGATATTATCAGCTGTATTCTGTTGCAGCATCAGTCAACATGAGCAGGTTCACTGTTTATGAGGCGCTGGATCAGATTTTTGGTCATGACAGTGATTCTGAACACAGAGAGGAAAGTGAAGCTGAGGAAGATGTATCTGAGGATGAGGATGAGGGCACAGACTGAATAAAAGAAGTGGACTAAGTGAGTGTGACGTCACCCACAGCGTTTGGCGCCGCTCAAATGAAGCTCACGGTTACAGGAGCGAATCTAGAGCCAGGTTATATGTTATGAATAGGATTTTTGGGACGGACAAAACAGCCAAAAAAATATATATAAAAATCAGGATCATGTGTCGCAGGTTAATACGTATATTTTAAGACCAAAATGACGAGGTTCACAGCAGCAGGTACAGAGAGAAGGACGACAAGATCCTAACATAAGTCAATTGGAGCCAGAGTCAGAAGGAGCCGGAAGAGCGTCCTGGAGAACTTTCTATTTGGAACGCGGTGGCTACAGCGTTAGTTATGTCCATTCATATATACGTCTGTGGATGAGGATGAGGTTCAGTATGACCCTGAACAAGAGCACACATGTGGTGAGGAGAACCCAGATGTCACAAAGACTGAAAGAGACGTCTTCAAGTCAAGAAAAAGTGACAGTTCATGGTCACCAAGCCTCTTGACACCCAATATAATTATACTTATATAAATTAGATTTATATTATATGTATTATATATAAAATTATTATGATTATAGTATAATTATATAATATAATTACAAATTTTATCACTATAGGAAATATAATTAGTGAATTTAAACAGTTTTTGTAATCAAAAACGAGTGGTATATTTTAAGATAAAAGGTCTGTGCAGCCAAAAAAAAAAAAATAATAAAAATGTTTCCATGGACATGAACACATACTAAGTTAGTTATGAGGGGAAAAACAATATTGGATGATATCTAGTGTTTTTAAGTATTTTCAGGCTGAGTTAAATCACGGGTCAAATTTGACACGGTAACACTAAAGACGCGTGTAGTTTTCTAACACAATACAAGGGTTACACTAGATGTTCACTAGAATCATGTGGATAATTTTACTAAACAAAAGGTAAAAGGAGCTGTTAACTTGAAAACTACCTCTTCATGACATCACAAGGTGGAACAGAGCATTTTGAGCTTTGGAAATGTAGACTAATACAGGATTATTCAAACGTGTGTGAATGAAACAAAAGACAACTCCAGATCTGTTTTTGAGGAGGTAATAATATTCTAAACATGACTTAAAGCTCACAAGAGTCTATTTTTTGTAACATACGAGCTTTCACTATCATTTACATTTATTTTACATTGAAAATTCAAGGGGGCACTTTGATTTGTACAACATTCAAAGTCCATCTACAAAAACAACTAGTCAGGTAAGTAAACCAACCCAGGCCCTTGTGGTAGTGGGCAGCAGCACTAACCATTACACCCCCTGTGGAATGTGGTGATGTCATTTGAACTGAGTGTTTAGGTCACGCACAGTCGCTCACAGGAAGCAGATGTGCACAGACACCAGCACCTGCCCCGACAATACTCTGGTGTTTTTCTCCGTGACCGCAAAGTACCAAGAGCTAAAGACTTACCACTACATATCACAAGTTAGATTGTATTACACTTCACTCACAATTTTCTGATCTGTTCTGTTTCCTCATCACAAACAGACCTGGAGTTGTGTTTTGTTTCATTCACATGTTTAACTCACAAACTCTGCAGATTTAGGCTGAGCTCTTCTCTCAAACAGAAAAACTCCACACACCTTCACTAGAATCATTTGGACAATTTCAGACCTGGAATTGCCAATCTCTGCTGAATTGAACTGAACTGAAGGTTAAAGGAGCTGTTAACTGGAAAACTACCACTTCATGACATCATAAGGTGGAACAGAGCATTTTGAGCATGTGTGAATGAAACAAAACACAACTTCAAGTATGTTTTGGAGGAGGTAACAACATTATAACATGGCACATATAGCACATTTAATATGATTATAAAGATATTACCACAAATCTTGCCTAGTTTTTCATAGTTTGACATTTTTAGTCAGGATTATAGTTTGACTTTGACCTGGTTGGACACGAGAAGCAGATGTGTTTCAGTGATTATTATGTAGCAACCAACCATAACCTAAACAAGAGCCAAAACTGGTCTAATTTACACAGTAGTTATTAAGTGACAAATAAAAAAATATATGACAACATTTTTTTTTGTTAAATTAATAGTGGAAGGTCCCATATTACACTGATTCTTCTGAGCTTTAAGTCATGATATAGTATTTTAGCCAGGCTGTTCCACCTAGTGCCTCCTCTCAATTTCATTTCTCTCCAGTGACTAGGTCAGGAATTGGAATACACTAGAAGGTTCACAAAAACCCCGGAAGTGCGAGTTTGGGCACCAGCCAATCAGCGAAGAGCCATATATTCTGTGTTGGCAACGATTCACGAGATCGAGGATTTAAAGCTGGAACAAAGAGAATGTTTGGTGAATTTTATCACGAGGAAACACGTTATTGTCCTTCTTCCTATAGGATTTGGGAAAAGCTTAATATACCAGTTAACCCCGTTAGCCCCGGTGCATTACATACGTCACGACCAAATAGCAGCAATTGGTTAAATAAAAATAGTGCACGCCTACTGTCGAGTGAACGAATCACAATGCTGCAAAGTCAGACGGTTTCCACAAAGTGAAACTGTCTGATAAATCAGGCTAATAATGCTCCTCTTCCTCCTCAAAAATAGACCTGGAGTTGTGTTTTGTTTCATTCACACTTTTTTTTAAATTTTTTTTATTATTATTCGTCTGTCTGCATCCTCAAAGCTGAAAATGCTCTGCTCCACCTTGTGATGTCATGTAGTGGTAGTTCAAGTTAACTAAAACCTTTTACATTTTCTTCAGTAGAGATTCCAGGGCTGAAATGATCCACAGTGGAGCACTTCTTGTATTTTCTGTTCGAGAGAAGAATTCAGCCTAAATACGCAGGATTTGTGAGTTAAACATGTGTGAAAGAAACAAAACACAACTCCAGGTCTGTTTGTGATGAGGAAACATTATAACATAGATCAGAAAAGAGCGTCATATGGGTGCTTTAAACTGTCACAAAAATGTCTTCCCTGTAATTTTCAACTTCAATTTTACAACTTTTATTCACAGACACACACTTAAATGACGCAAAATTATCATAAATATTTACCGCAGGGACTATCCGAGCAAACAGAGTGATAATTAGAAAAACATGAAAAGCTCTCATATGCATTTGAAGTCAGACGAGTTCACCCCAAACCACCAAAAACACATCTGACAAAAATCACTCACATTCTCAATATAAACAAGATCTGGAGATGGGTGCCCCCTGCTGATATCGATACTTTGCGGCTGATCTCACCAACATTCCCTGGGGGTGTGACGCTAACTGTAGGAACTGCTCTGTCTGGACTTTATCTGAGGATTATTTCAACACAGACTGAATAATACAGAATTTTACTGTGAAACAATTCCACTGCAAATACTAATACAGTTATTATAAACTTTTTCAGTTAGTCACGTTCATCTTTCTCTTGAAAATCAAACTCCCTTTCTTGAGTATTCAGACAAACTTTTTTGGCAGTGTTTGCTAAAGTGTGTATTGTGGAACAGTGGAAATTCCTGAAGATTCAACCACAGAGATACATGTAGAACACCCCCAGTGGTGTAGTGGGGATTTTTTAAGTGGGGGTAAGAGATTTGTGATTGAACCAGGACTAAATCAGGACTAAACTAGGACAAAAGCAGATCTGAACCAGGACTGAACCAGGACTAAACCAGAACTAAACCAGGTCTAAATCAGGTCTAAACTAGTACTAAACCAGGACTAAATCAGGACAACAACAGTACTAAACCAGGCCTACAACAGTACTAAACCAGGCCTAAACCAGGTCTAAACCAGGTCTAAACCTGGACTAAACCTGGACTAAACCAGGACTAATCTTGGACTTGAGAAAGAGGGAGAACCCCAAGCCCGCGAAGCAAGGTGTCCACAAAGCGCGACTGGACGGAGGCTGCGCTTTGCCCCCGTGGGGTGCAGTTCTGGTTTAGACCTGGTTTAGTCCTGGTTCAGTCCTGGGATCAATCCTGGTTCAGTCCTGGGATCAATCCTGGTTCAGTCCTGGTTCAGTCCTGGTTCAGTCCTGGTTCAGTCCTGGTTCAGTCCTGGTCCCTCATGTCTCAGGTCTCCAGTAGTGCAGATTTCATGAGCCTATGCAGTTTGTTTTCACCTTTGCCAATATCTCTGGTTTGACATTTAAGTTGTAGCCATTTTATATTTGTTATTTTTTTATATCTCACGTCGGGAGAAGTGGGTGGACGGCGCACCCCCTTGAAGAATGGGTGGGTCATATGCAGAGGTCAAATGCAGAGGACAAATTAAATCAAAAATACAATCTTGTTTTCAGAAATTGGATTAGAGTAGTACGTATAAACCTAGATTAAAGTCATTTTGTTAAGATGTTATTTTTTGCCGTGTTTGTGTGAGAGGAATCCAATGATAATGCACAAAGAGAGACAAATTCAAAAGTGCTAAAATGCTGATTGAGTCAAAGGAACATAAAACCGCATTCTTCTGTCTGAGCTGTAGCCTGGAGCATCTGGAAGTCTTTAAAGAGGAGGGGAGGGGAGGAGAAGAAAGAGGAAGGGAGAGAAGAACAGGGAGAGGAGGGGAAAAGAAGAAAGAGGAGGAGAGGAGCAAGAAAGAGGAGGGGGGGAAAGAGAGAGAGAGAGGAAGAAGAAGGGAGGGAGTATCTCAGTGTGAATCTCCCCAGTGTGTGAAGGATAGAACATGAGAGTGCTGTTCTGTTCTAGTAACACTGTAAAAAAACCAATGTCAAATGAGTTGAAATGACGTCAAGCCTAAAATATTAATCTGAGTCGTTTTAGGTTTCAAAACAGTTCATGTTTTAAAGACCAATTTTACTCTGGTGAGCTTTACGCCTTATTATAAAGTCGTTATTAGGGCTGGATATCATTAAGAAGTTGCCGATACCATACACACCTCGATACACAGGCCACACAGTGTCTGCGTACACTGGTGTGTGAATGTGTGTGTGAATGGGTGAGTGGTTCCTTGTTGTAAAGCACTTTGAGTGCCTTGAAGGTGGAAAAGCACTATAGAAAAATGTGACCATTTAGCATTTACCACAATACAATACATATCTCGATTCAGTGAGCTTTTGATACAATATATTTCAAAACAATGGTTCAATAAGAATAAAAGCTAAGTGATGGCTGTGATACTAAAAGTCTTTGTTAAACCACGTCTTGTGCAAAGTGAATATGAAACACACCCTTTAACTACTTGGGTTCTTTCTAAAGACAATACAGTAAAGCAGGGCTGTCAAACATTCAGTCCAGGGGCCCTCCAAGACATTTAATCTGGCTCTCGGCTGATTTTTATTACTTTTCTATTAAAATATTGGTAATTTTCTGCGGTGCTTAGCATAGCAGCGTCTCCAGTGTCTCTGTACGTGGCCCCTCCCACCAGAGCAGCACAAATGAAGACTTGTCTCTTTCCAAACGCTCTTAAAGGACGATCGTTTTGACTTTTGACCGTGACACCCTCATCATCAAAATGTCCAAAAATGAGAAAAGTGGAGTTCCAGTGCAGGATTTTAAAAAAATTGACTTATTCTTATTTACATACAAGTTTATGTTAAAACATTGTGTTGAAATTGTATTTTTCTTAAAGTTTCAGGTTGTTCATAATATTATAATATTTTGTAAAAGAAAGAGTTCATCAATTCAAAAAGATTCCTGTAATAGATTTGTGTTTCTCTGCACAAATATTTGAACTGATTGTTATTTTTGGGGTTTATATGTCATGAGTTTTCTGATCCAGCCCCTTTGGGATCAAAGTAGGTTGGATACAGCCCCCGGACCAAAATGAGTTTGACACCCCTGATGTAGTTTATTCTGATTCCTGACCTTGTCACTGGAGAGAAATGAAATTGAGCGGCGGCACTAGGTGGTGTCAGCCTTACTAAGAATCTACTCAAATAAAGTCAATAATAAAGTTCTTAATTTAAGTCATTCTAACCTAGATATCACTTTTTGCAGTGTGAACGAGTTTCCTTCCTCTAAACAAACAACAAAACAGTAGCGCTGTAACAAAATAATATAGCAGCCCACAATACTGATATTGTATCATCACATTAAACGATACGATATATCAATATTTCAATATTTTTGCACAGCCCTCCTTGTTGCCTCCTCAGAAACAGACCTGGAGTTGTGTTTTGTTTCATTCACTTGTTTGAGTAACACTTTATTATTAGTCTGTTTACATCTCCAAAGCTCAAAATGCTCTGCTCCACCTTGTGATGTCATGAAGAGGCAATTAATTAATCAGTTACCGTTAACCTTTAGTTCAATAGAGATTGGCAGTTTCAGAGTTGAAATACAACTGATTCTTGTGACGGTGTACACAGTTTAAAAACACAGTGGAGTACTTCCTGTAGCTTCTCATGACATCACAAGGTGGAACAGAGTGTTTTCTGTTTGAGAGAAGAACTGTGTGTTAAAAACGTGTGAACGAAACAAAACTCCAGGTCTGTTTTTGATGCTGAAACATTATAATAACAGCGATTAGAAAATAACTTTTAAAAGACATTTTCTTATAATCTCACATTTATTCAGTTAGTTTTTTATTGCTAAAAATACCTTGAAAAACATGCATGCTTGAATAGAAACATTTCTCCATAAATCTGACCTGTAACTTAGCCTGGTGAGTCACTGGTTTGTCTCCATGGAGGTGGATAAGTTTAATCAGAAATATTAAACTTCTCCAAATTTCTCAAATCAAAATTCACTTTTAACTTGGAATTTCATTTGAACTCGAACAGAAAAACATGTTTGCAGTACAAGAAGAAGTCAAATACAAATAATCAAATACGAAAGTATGAGGGGTATTTAAGGCTTAAATTAGAAGCAGTGTGAACGATAAAAATTAAGAGAAGATGTAAAGGGGAAGTTTGGCCAGTGGGCTTGGCCTCTTCCTGTGAAACACGGAGGAAGTACACACAACACTACACTGCAAAAACATCAAAGAAAAATAATATAAAAGATGTAATGTGACATATTTATGATTTGTTTCAATACAAGGGTCCTGATTTTGAAGCTAACTGATTATTATTAAGGCTGTATCCACACACTTGTTTTTTTTTGTTCTGGTTGGTCCCAATACAGTCGTGGTTTAGATCAGGTTGGGTCTAGTTCTAGTCCTCATTTAAGTCCTGTTTTGACCCTGATCTGGTTGTGGTCTAGTCCTGGTTTAGTTCTGGTTTAGTCCTCATTTAGTCCCATTTTGATGCAGAGTACAGCCTCAGGTACAAAACTGGGGACTAGAACAGGACCAAACTAAGTCTACATCAGGATAATACTGGGCAAAAAGCACGATCACCTGATAAAGATACAAGTCAGATCTATGGAGAAGCAAGAACCAAGCCCACTGACATTAAAAAAGGCAGGTTTTCAGGGTGTTGTTTTAGCAAAATAAAAACTGTAATTGAATAAATGCAAGATGTATGTATGTATATGTAATATGGAACATTCCAAGGAAAGTAAACAGCTAGAAAAGTTACATAGTACACCTTTAATATCAGCCATAAATGTCAGAAAACCATGTACTTAATCTAGGTGTAAACAAATATTAAGATACACAACACTGGTGCATATAGCATTCCATATCATATCATGTCATATATTATATTATAGTGTAGTATAGTGTAGTATAGTGTAGTATTCATTTGAACTCTTTTTATATTGTTTTAGATCTGATTGAGTATTCTGCAAGTCCTGGTTTAGTTCTAATCTAGTACAGGTTTAGTCCTGGTTTAGTCCTGGTTTAGCTCTGGTTTAGTCCTGGTTTAGAACTGATTTAGTCCTGATTTAGTCCTGGTTTAGCTCTGGTTTAGTCCTTTTTTAGAACTGGTTTAGTCCTGGTTAGCTCTGTTTTAGTCCTGGTTTAGTTCTGGTTTAGCCCTGGTTTAGTCCTTATTTAGCTCTGGTTTAGTCCTGGTTTAGTCCTAGTTTAATCCTGGTTTAGTCCTGGTTTAGAACTGGTTTAGTCCTGGTGTAGCTCTGTTTTAGTCCTGGTTTAGACCTGTTTTAGTTCTAGTTTAGTCCTTATTTAGCTCTGGTTTAGTCCTAGTTTAGTCCTGGTTTAGCCCTGGTTTAGTTCCAGTTTAGTCCTTATTTAGCTCTAGTTTAGCCCTGATTTATTTCATGTTTAGTCCTGCTTTAGTCCCGGTTTAGTCCCGGTTTAGTTCTGATCCGTTACATAGCACACCTTTAATATCATGTCATAAAAAATGCACTTCATCTCGGTCTAATTCCAAAACACTTATCAGAGGCTCGTGAGCATTATTCTATATTCTAACAACTGAACTCTTTTGCAGTGTAGTGACAGACATATGCATTTTCCCCATAGACTTTTCCCTTATTCAGTCTTGAAGCAGGAAGCAGAAGGGAGGAGGGGGAGGACGAGGGGAAGAGGGGGAGCCAGAGAAACCAAAGAGGTGTGGTTTTGATTTTTTACAGTGAAGTGTCATAGAACGGTCTGACAAAACTTTAGCAGAGGAGCTGTGATGGAGGCTAGTCTTGTTGCAGATACCGGGTGAGTTTAAAAGTCTCTATAAAGTAAAAAGGAGGATAGAGTTGAGTTTTAAAGTGTTGCGAAAAGCTGTTTGAGTTGTAGGGGGTTGGGAATGTGTAAAAAAAGGAGGGGGGTCAGAGTAAAGCTGCCAAAGAACACAAAACAGATGTGATGACTCATGGACTAATATATAGGTCAGTGCGAGATTCGTAGTTTTGAATGGTGAGTTTTGGACAATGTCGAAAATGGAAATGTAACTTAAAGGTTTTGCAAGAGTGTGTTTCAATGCGGTGAATGTGTGTTTTAGGAGGAAGTCTTTGAGGTTAGTTAAGTTCAGTTTGGAGCTAAGTTAGTCCAGGTTTAGACCAGATTTAGACCAGGTTTATACCAAGTTTAAACCAATTTAAAAAAAAAACAAAACTCAATTCTAAAGTAGAAGTTTTTGTACAGTTTTGCAACAATGAATAATCTGTAGTTAATTTGGAAGAAGTTTTTGGGGTAGTTAAAACTGGACCAAGTTCAGTTTGGACCATGCAGATGTAGTCCAGATTTAGAGCTTGTTTAGTTCTGGTTTAATCCTTGTTTAGACCCTAAAACTATAATACCTCCCCCAGCTAAGTCCTGTTTTAGACCTGGTTTAGTCTGGACCCATCTGTGTGATTTTGTACCTTTGAGTTCTGTTTAAGAAATGTAGTTCTGTATTTGGTTAAATCATTTTTTTGGTCCTGAGTTAGACCAAATTTAGACCTGGTTTAGTTTTGGTTTAGCCCTGGTTTAATCCTGGTTTAGGCCAAGTTTAGTTCGAGACCTAGTTATATCCCGTTTTAGAGTGCATTCACATTTGTCCTGGTTTGCTCTTATCTTCCTGGTTTCCTTTATTTGGTAGATCTGGTTTGGTTTTAGTTTAGTCCTGGTTTAGTCCTGGTTTTGTGCTGGTCTAGTCCTGGTTTAGTCCTGATTTAGTCCAACGCTTGATTTATGCAAGTGTGAACTACTAAAATACTGGTTTCTTTTATTTAGTACTGATTTTAGACCTGGTTTGGTTCTAGTTTAGTCCTGGTTTAGTCCTCGTCAAGTCCTGGTTTAGTCCAACTTTTGATGAGTGTAAAAGTGAACTTCCGTTACTTAAGTCTTGTTTTTTTATTCTGTAGTTTTAGATCTGATTTGGTTCTAGTTTAGTCCTGGTTTAATCCTGGTTTTGTGCTGGTCTGGTCTAGGTTCAGTCCTGGTTTAGTCCTCGTCAAGTCCTGATTTAGTCCAACTTTTGATGTATGGAAATGTGAACTACCTAAGTCCTGGTTTCTTTTATTTAGTACCTTGGATTTTGGACCAGGTTTGGTTCTAGTTAAGTCCTGGTTTAGACCTCATCAAGTCCTGGTTTAGTCCAAGTTCTGATGTATGCAAGTGTGAACTACTAAAATTCTCTTTACTTTTATTTAGATGTGATTTTAGACCTGGTTTAGTTGTAGTTTAGTCCTGGTTTAGTCCTGGTTTAGACCTGTTTTTGGTGCATATGCTTAGCCTGGAATGCGTGCTGAATGGTTGATTTTCATAACTTAGAAAACAGATGTAACTTTGTGGGGATTCAAGACATATTTTCCGCTAACTGTTAGACTTCTCAAGTTTAAATCAAAATATCCCCCAGCCGCTGAATCAAGCTGCTTTTGAAAGACGTCTTGCTAAAAACACAACAATTTTTCACAAAGAATTTAAAACTTTTGATTAAACGTTGCCTTTCTCTGACTCCCACTCTAAGGACTGGCTTTCACAAGGTCGAATGAGGAAAGCTGCTCTTGTTTACATTGAAGATTAACATGTCTGTAGCCCACATCTGTTTCCTACCAGAGCTAATGAACTATACAGACTCATTTATGTGAAAGATGTTAACACACACTTTAGACTCATGTTTAGTCCTTGAGTAGGTTACTCGTGTGTATGTTATGACCCTTTCAGTCCCATAATTAGGCTCTTTTAACTTAGACCTACTTAAATTCTGGTTAAGACCTGGTTTAGTTCCAGTTTTGATCCATTTTCATTCTAAACTTAGTTAAGTTCATTAACGGTGCACTGTGTAACTTTTCTGGAGGAGGGTCCACCACCTGTTTGTTTTATAGACTCTATAAAGAAGTGGACTAAGCGAGTGTGACGTCAACCATAGCGTTCAGCTTCAGTCAAATGAAGCTCATCGAGGCTGACAGTTACAGAAGCAAACCTGTTGTGAACGTGACTTCGGGGAAAGAAAGCACCTTTGTTTTTTGTCTGTTTATTGGCTGATTTGTCTGTTCTTGCTGGTCCGATCTTGATTTATGGGGCGAGATAAAAATACCAGGCTCATCTAGTGGGTAGTGGTAATACGAACATTTTGAGACCAAAAAGAGGAGGTTTCATTTGGATAACTTCAGCCCTGCAATTTCTACTGAACTAAAAGTAAAACAAATGCAGCTTTTAAATTGAAAACTACTGATTCATTAGTCAGGCTGGCGCAATTTCATTTCTCTCCAGCGATTGGTCAGGAATCAAAATACACTAGAAGGTTCACAAAAACACCGGAAGTGCGAGTTCGAGCACTAGCCAATCAGCGAAGAGCCATACATTCAGTGCTGTCAACGGATTCCCGAGATAGAGAATGAAAGAGGACATTTGGTGAATTTCATCAAGGGGAAAGATGTTATTGTCCTCCTTGGGATTTGGGAAAAGCTTAATATACCAGTTAGCCCCGTTAGTGCCGCATTACATACGTCACGACCAAATAGCAGCGATTGGTTAAATGATAAAAAGTACCTGCCAACCGTTGGGCAAACGAATTCTAATACTGCAAGGTCAGTCGGTTGTTTCTAAGAAGTGAAACTGGCTGCTGAATCAGGCTACCGCTTCATGACATCATAAGTTAGAAAAGAGTATTTTGAGCTTTGGAGAAGTAGACAAACTAATAATAAAGCATTACTCAAACATGTGAATGAAACAAAACACAATTCCCGGTATGTTTTTGCAGAGGTAATGACTTAAAGCTCACAAGAGTCAATTTTGCAGAATATAGGACCTTTACATGCTGTGCTGACTATTAACAAAGAAACCAGCTGACTGCAGTTATCCAGTGTGAACTCCTGACCCTGAGTTGTGATGCACTACTTTGTCAGGCCACAATATCGTGTTAGTTTCATTGTTTACTTGAACTTTTGTGGATTCCAATGCATTCATTACACAAAATTGACTCTTGTGAGCTTTAAGTCATGTTATCATGCTGTTACCTCCTCACAAACTTACCCAGAGTTGTGTTTTGTTTCATTCACACATTAGTTTGTGTGCCTTCTCAAATGATCAAGATGCTCTGTTCCACTTTGTGGTGTCATGAAGTGAGTTTTCAAGTTAACAGCTACCTTTTACCTTTACTTCAAGAGAAAAATGCAATTCCGAGCCTAAATATGCAGGATATGTGTGTCAAACATGTCTGAATGAAACAAAACACAACTCCGGGTCTGTTTGTGATGAGGAAACAACATTATAACAGATAAGATAGTCTAGATAAGAAAAAGAGGCTATGAGTAACAAAACATGAGACTAAGTAGTATTCTAACCATAAGAACAACACAACACAACAATCACTGGTATGGGAGTTTCAGTTTGCACATGTATTTAAAACCTGCAACATCCTATTTCAATCTGTCTCACAACTTACAAGAATATTTTAAGCAATATCAGATTTCACAAGTGACAGACAGAGTGAGTAGCAATGAGTTTTGGGGGGTTTTTTTGTTGTTATTTTAAAGATGCCCTGCGTAACATTGCATAAAATAACATCTCCATGGAAACAAGCAGGTGAAGTGAACAGTTTTTTGAGTGGATAAACATTGGCACTTAGACATTAGTAGGTAGAGAGGTCAGTGTTTTGATGAAGAGAGAGATTCAAAAGTTACAGTACAAGTCAAAAGTTTGGATCCACCTTTTCTCATTCATGTTTTTTCTATATTTCAATGATTATTTGCATTGTAGATTCTCACTCAAGGCATCAAAACTATGAATGGACACATGTGGAATGTAGTAAACAAAAACAAAACTGCAAACTTGTTTAAAGCCGGGTGTCCACTTCCTCATTTTGTCTGTCTACGTCACAAGATTTCTCGTTTCTGTGGGGAAACTCTTGAGTCGTGGCTAAAAATCATGGAGACTGAGTAAGACAAAAATAAAGATCAAACTTAGAAGTGTTGTATGACTGTGACTGACATCAGGCGTGTCTGAGATTGTGGATTCTTGGTGCAGAGTGAGCGCTTCTCAGAAAAGCATATCTCCCTGATTCTCTTTCATTTACTCACTTTACAGTACAGGTGCATTATGTAACTTTTTGGTTGGGGGTCTGTCATCTTCTTGTTTCTATGGATATATTATTACTAGGGATGTAACGATCTCTCAGTAAATCTCTCGGTACGATATTATCACGATATGCATCTCACTGCAATAAATATCGTACCGTATTTTGGAGAGGCTGATATAATTGTTGACAGGACGCTTTTTTGCTTTTAAAATACCTTGACAAAATTTTGATGTGAATTGTTACTGTCAGAATCCCAATAATTCAAGTTAAAAACTATGGCCTGACCGATATGGACACTTGGAAACATATCGGCGATCGGTCTAAATCTTGCCGATATTTCTCGTGGGCATGTTATACTTCCTTATAAAGCTTAGACGCTCTACATTATGTTAATTTAATCCAATTTACAGACAGATAAATGTCCTAATATGCGGCGCTGCATCAGTATTTATCTGCAGACTAATTTGTCTGTGTCTGTTTCCGTACTGTCCCTGAACACACCCCCAGAGTCAGGCACTTGTTTACACCTGCAGACACAGATCCAAACACTGAGATTATATTCTTTTTACAACAGTCGGTCTGAGTCTGGATTAAAAGGACATTTATTAGTGCAGACTTGTGATGTGAGGAGGAGCCTGTGTGAGCGGTGAGTGTTGGAAATATGTCGAATTTGAAGCTAGTTTTGTTTCTTTCTCATTGGTTAGCGATTAGCTGCTGTAGCTCTCACACATAAACAGACTGTTTTCTATTGGTCTATTGTAAAGTGACTATATTGGCCATATATTTGTTACTGGATATGTACTGATATGTAAATGAGCTGTGAATAGACGTGTGAATGATGAGATTTATGCATATAATTAATTACCGCGGCGCGCACGCATTTACAGCTAAAGGCTAATAGCTATTAAAACATCATGTAAAAATGCCATTAGTCTGACCTACTGTCTGTAACTATGACGTAAAGAGGCAGAATAACAATAAATGTTGCCTAAATAAACCCAATTTAAAATCCACTAGAGCCAAATCTAAGTTTTTTAAACAATTCAAGATTTACAGTGAATTTTTACATCACTAAATATATCGGCAGCTCCACCTCCCATTTTATCGGTCGCAACAAAATCCATATCGGTCGGGCCCTATTAAAAACATATAACTTCTTGTTGTCTGCACTGAAATCCTGGGATATGTAGTTCCCGGTGTTTATTAGCTATTACTACTATAAAAAATGCATATAAGCAAAGGACTTTGTAATTTGATATATAGATATATAGATAGCTCAGAGTACTTTTGTGAGACTTTTGATGATGTGATATCACGATATTTTGGTTATTGTTATATCCTTAATCATTACTCTCCCAGGAATGTTCCACAGTATGACATTAAACAGCTCCATCTTACATTTATTCAATTACAGGTGGTTTTATAGCTCAAAAATACCTAAAAAACATTCTGACTGTGAGCGGGGTTGCCTCTCCACAGATCTGACCTGTAGCTTGATCTGGTTTGGTCTCCATGATGATAGAAAGGTTTAATGCCATACTGTGAAACCTTCCAGACAAAGCAATAACATCTCCATGGAGAAAAGCAAAAAAGGTTCACAATGCACCTTTAAGATAAAACTCTGCCCATTTTATCAAGCAAATCTTAATGGTTCAAATTTTTCTGAGACATTCACTGGTCCAACTAATTTCCCCTTTCTTTTTTGGCAGATTTTAACATTTTTGCAGCAGATGTAAAACATACAACCACAAAAACAGCCACAGTAAAATAAGTATTTTTACAGTATTTTTAATCCTTACTTTAATCTACCTTTGAGTCCCTTTATCAGTAGTTGCTGTGTGGGTGAATGCGCAATAGCGTAATGCACAGAAGAGCCTATCGTGTGGTTTTGTGGTTACTTTAAAAAGCCTTTGTCTCTTGTCTTATGTGTTCTTGTGTGTGGGCTTCTGCAGGTACTTCTCTACATGCTCCAACGCACAGCTCACATGCACTGGACTTTTATGATTCTCGAATTTTGACTTAATTTGGTAGGATTATTATTATTGCAATGCTTATCCAGTCCAGTCCATTTTATTTCTATAGCACATTTCACACACAAGCAGTTTCCAAAGTGCTGCACAAATACATAATAATAACAACAATAATAAAATTATAAAATAAAATACTAAAATAATCATACTAGTCTTACAATAATAAAACCAGTAAAATAAAATAAGAGCAAAATCATAGAATAGCAATAATTAAATAAAACCAATAAAATTACATAAAACATAAATTAAACACATTTTTAAAAAGTAAAAAAAAAAAAAAAAAAAACAGGGGTGTAACAATATCAAAGTCTTACAGTACGATATCGTCACAGTATGAACCTCACGGTACGATATTTATTGCGATATCGTGGGAAAGCTCACGATATGGTGGGGAGGCTTATGATGAGGAATGTAACAATATCCAAATCTCTCGTTACGATATTTTCACGATATACATCTCACAATACAATATATATTGCGATTAGTGCTGTCATGCGATTAAAAAAATTGAGAGATTAATTAATTATGATCTGTAATTAATTAATCTCATTAATCTCATTTTAATCTCACCTAAAAATTGCTGAGAAAAGCCTTCAATTTGAGGTATTTTCATTTAAATTCATTATTACATTATTGTGGCAGATCAAAAGACTGATATAGAACAAAAAAAAGTGACTTGATAAAGTCATTTATTGTTTAACAAATCTCCCCAAATTGGCTGTTGAGCCCAAGTCTCCATGAATAAGAAACTGTTTGCTGTAAAGTAGCAAAGATGAGGAAATCTGAACATAATAACCTTTTGTCTACTTAAAGACAATAAAAAGTCCAGTCTTTCCTTAACCATATTAAAAATATTATTGATAGAGAAATGCTTTATATATGAGATCACTGGTTTTAGTCCTTGTTTTAGTCCTGGTTTAGACCTGCTTTAGTCCTACTTTAGTCCTGGAATGGATTAATCCTGGTGTTAGTCCTGGTGTTAGTTCTGGTTTAGTCCTGGTTTAGTCCTGGTTGTAGTTCTGGTTTTAGTTCTGGTTTAGTCCTGGTTTAGACCTGGACTGGATAAGTCCTGGTTTTAGTCTTGGTGTTAGTTCTGGTTTAGAGGCGCACAGGAGGATTTACGCAGCGTATGCGAGAAAACACGATCCACACGCGGCTCACGGGAGCACGTCTGTGTCCGCGCAGTAACTACGGAAGGAAACGTGGTCCGCGCGTTCTCAGGGTAATGACGATGATGAAGGTGTGTGTGTGTGTTTGTGTGTGTGTGTTTGTGTGCGTGTCCCCTCATGTGGCAGGTCACTATAGGACAGTAGTGCAGACATCATGAGCCTATGCAGGTTGTTTTCACCAGTGACATTTAAGTTGTAGGTGATATTATATTAGTTATTTTCTTTTATATTTCACAATTAACGCGATAATTTGACACCCCTAATTGCGATATTTTGTAATTGCAATTCGATATATTGTGATGGTCCACGATATTATTGTGAGAACTTTGGCGATACGATATCACGATATTTCAGTTATTCTTACATCCCTATTATCCAAGTATCCTAAAACCCTCCAAGTTACAGGTCAGATCAGTGGAGACCCCGCTCACAGTCAGAATGCAGGTTTTTCTAAATATATTTCAGCAGTAAAACAACCTGTTCTGTAATACATGCAAGGTAGAGCTGTTTAAAGTCATTCTCCATAAAAACAAGCAGGTGACGGACCTCAAACCAAAAAGTTACACAGTGCACCTTGGAAAGAAGACACACGCTTGTTTCATTTAATTTTTGAGTGAGTTAAACCAGGTCTAAAAGTGGACTACATTATTTCCACTGTAGCTCTAAACAAGAAATTATCCAAAATAGGACACAAAATTGGATGGAACTGTAAATTATGCAAACCCATAAACTGAAATTGTGTTTTTTCTTGTGTTTTTCAGGCAGTCTGGTCCTCTGATCTCCCTCTCCTCCTCCCCCTCTCCTCTCGCTCCTTCCTCTGCTCCATCACGACCGTTTCGACCCAAACCTCCTCCCCCTCCCACCCCAAAACCTCCCCCAAACCTGTCCCGCTCTCCCTCTCTATCTCTCCCTTTATCCCCCGCAGTCAAAACCCCATGTTTCAACCCTCCCCCGAACTTACCCCCTCCTCTGTCTCCCACCCCCGCGAGTCCAGTGCCCCCTGTCCAGCAACCCGAGGCAGCTCCGCCAACCAAAACATCTCCTACACCTGATTCTTCAGACTCTCCTTTTGATCCTTTAAAATCTCCTGAAGCTCCAGCTCTGAGCCTCACAGAGAAGCTTCACCAGACCTCTCCAATATGGCGGCCGAAAGGATTGACTCAAGACCAAGTAACCAGCATCCTGAAGGAGGAGCGACCCGGGGTAAGGCTCATTGTGTTTTATTATATTAAGGATTGGCAATATAACAAAATAATGAATCTTTTCCTCATGTTGATCTATCACGGTTTTAAATTGTACTTTTTTTTCTTATTAACACTTTTCCTAACTGTAAACATTTAGTAGGCTGCGAGATTCATCACAATCAAATCGAAATCGCACTCTGAGTTGGCACAGTTATAAAATAGTACAATTAGTTTGTCTTTTTATGGAAAAATCCTGTTGTATCTATAGTTTGGTCCTATAATAATGTGCATTCTGAACATAAACATAAATCACAAACATAATCGCAATCACAATACTTTTTCGAGCATCCCTAACTTAAAGCAAAAACAAAAAGTTGATGATTGATGAATTTGAAAATTTGATCTTTCATACATAGGCAAGGTGGTTGAAGTGTCTTGCTCAATGGCACAGCAACAGTGTTTGTCTTAGGTTGGCTGTATTCCTTCTGTCAGCTTGTACGTTCGTGTAGGGGTTTGTGCGTACATTTGTGTTTGTGTGGGTGTGTTTGTGTGTACATTTGTGTTTGTGTGTATATTTGTGCCTGTGTGGGTGTGTTTGTGAGTACATTTGTGTTTGTGTGGGTGTGTTTGTGTGTACATTTGTGTTTGTGTGTATATTTGTGCTTGTGTGGGTGTGTTTGTGAGTACATTTGTGTTTGCGTGGGTGTGTTTGTGAGTACATTTGTGTTTGTGTGGGTGTGTTTGCGTGTACATTTGTGTTTGTGTGTATATTTGTGTTTGTGTGGGTGTGTTTGCGTGTACATTTGTGTTTGTGTGTATATTTGTGTTTGTGTGGGTGTGTTTGTGTGTATATTTGTGTTTGTGTGGGTGTGTTTGTGTGTATATTTGTGTTTGTGTGGGTGTGTTTGTGTGTATATTTGTGCTTGTGTGGGTGTGTTTGTGAGTACATTTGTGTTTGCGTGGGTGTGTTTGTGAGTACATTTGTGTTTGTGTGGGTGTGTTTGCGTGTACATTTGTGTTTGTGTGTATATTTGTGTTTGTGTGGGTGTGCTTGTGTCTTTTAAACTATTTGAACAAGTTATGCACGCTTTTATTTCATCACGCCTGGACTACTGTAATGCACTTTATTCCGGCATTTCGCAAAACGCACTTTACCGACTACAGTTAGTCCAAAATTCTGCAGCGCGACTTTTAACAGGAACAAAAAGGAGAGAGCACATAACCCCAATCCTTGCATCTTTGCACTGGCTCCCTGTTAATTTTAGAATTGATTTTAAGATTTTATTGTTTGTTTTTAAAGCTTTGAATGGACTGGCTCCACAGTACATCTCGGACCTCATCCAAATTTATACCCCTGTGCGCGCTCTGAGGTCCGAGGTCCAGCTCCAGCTCAGGGGGCCTAAGACGAGACTTAAAACCAGAGGGGACAGGGCCTTCTCTGTGGTCGGCCCTAAACTCTGGAACGATCTGCCGCTTCACGTTCGAGCAGCACCCACAGTGGAGAATTTTAAATCTCGTCTGAAGACCCACTTTTATTCTCTGGCTTTTAACACCGCGTGAGTTGTGTGGTCTTCTGTGTCTTTTATTTCTTTTTTAGTTTTACTGATTTAATTTATTTATTGGTTTATTTATTTCTATTCTATGATGTAGTTTTATTTTAATTTTACTGGTTTTATATTATTTTACTAGTTTTATTACTTTAAGACTAGTATTATTTTAGTAATTTACTTTATCATCTTATTGTTGTTATTTTTTATGTATTTGTGCAGCACTTTGGAAACAGTTTGTTTGTGAAATGTGCTATATAAATAAAGTGGATTGGATTGGATATATTTGTGTTTGTGTGTACATTTGTGTTTGTGTGTATATTTGTGTTTGTGTGTACGTTTGTGTTTGTGTGTACATTTGTGTTTGTGTGGGTGTGTTTGTGTGGGTGTGTTTGTGTGTACATTTGTGTTTGTGTGTATATTTGTGTTTGTGTGTACGTTTGTGTTTGTGTGTACATTTGTGTTTGTGTGGGTGTGTTGTGTGTGTGTGTTGTGTACATGTGTTTGTGTGTGTGTGTGTTTGTGTGTACATTCGTGTTTCTCTGTGTGTACATTTGTGTTGGTGCGTACAAGTGTGTTTGTTTGTGTGTGTGTGTAGATTTGTGTTTCTTCGTTTCTGTGTGTGTGTTTGTGTGTATATTTGTGTTTGTGTGTATATTTGTGTTTGTGTGTACGTTTGTGTTTGTGTGTACGTTTGTGTTTGTGTGTACATTTGTGTTTGTGTGGGTGTGTTTGTGTGTATATTTGTGTTTGTGTGTATGTTTGTGTTTGTGTGTACATTTGTGTTTGTGTGGGTGTGTTTGTGTGTACATTCGTGTTTCTCTGTGTGTACATTTGTGTTGGTGCGTACAAGTGTGTTTGTTTGTGTGTGGGTGTGTACATTTGTGTTTCTTCGTTTCTGTGTGTGTGTTTGTGTGTACATTTGTGTTTGTGTTTGTGTGTGTATTTGTGTCTACATTTGTGTTTGTCTTTGGATGTACATTTGTGTTTGTTTGTTTGTGTGTGTGTGTATATGCGTGTGTGTGCTTGTTTACATTTGTGCTTGTCTGTCAAAGCCTGATCGCAGGGTCGGGCCTGGTCAGTACTTGGATGGAGACCACTGGGAACACCAGGTGCCACAGTGGGGTGCCAGGTGCAAAAAAAAAAACTGTTGTTGTGTCCTTAAGCAAGGCACTTTACCCGCTTTGTCTAGTGTGGAAGTGGTGTGTGCGTGAGTGACGGTGGTGTCGATTGCCCAGATTGGCAGCCACGCATGTCTGTGAAAAGCGCTATATAAATAAAAACTTCCTTCCTTACTCGTGTATATGTGTGTGTGTTTTCTCTGTGCTCTGACCTGGTGGTGACAGCTGTGTTGTGTTCGTAGCTCTTCTTGCTTCACGGCGCAGAGGAGGGAGGCGTGACGCTGTCTGTCCAAAAGTCCGACCAACGAGAGCCAGAGGTGCTCAACCTGAGAGTGAAGCAACACGGGGCCTGTGAGGACTTTAAAACACAAAACTAAAAAAAAAAAAGAAACATGTCTGTGTAATCCCATAGTCATCCCAAAGTTTTTAAGAGGGAATATTTTAGTCCAGTTGACAGAATTTAAGTTTCTTTTACTAGAAAAAATGACGGGATGTTCAGCTGTTACCATGGTGACACTATGCAAACACTGCTAAGAAAGTGAAAACAGTCAGTGAAAAAACTCAAGAAATTTTTTTTTATTTAAGCAGCACATTTTCAGGAGCCTACGATCAATACGAGCGTTCATGTCCTGTTTAGGAGTTCGATTTTCAACAAAGCACAGCACAAATGATCTTATCTGTTGTAATTCCATTTAAGTCACTTCTTTCTGGTCAGAATGTGTAAAAACAAAGGTCAGATTAAAGTCTAATTTGAGTAACAATGCTTCAGACAGAGCAGTGTCTACAGTTAGCCCCAGCTGCAAAGTAAATATCAATAGTGAGATCAGAACATTCTAATCTGCAAAACTGGCCTTGTTTAAAGTGAATATCTCTGTAATAACAAGGCCAATCCACATCCACACAAAGTTCTTCTCTGATTCACTAAGATGTATTATGCAAACATACAGGCACAGTTGTTATCAGTTGAAAGAAATAACCCTTGTATCCCATCATTATTTTAACATTTCTATAAAACAATAAATCTCCCGTGTTGATACTTTCCAGCTGATGTCATCTACATTCTTAACAACTTAGCTGTAACTACACAAACAAGTCCCTCTCAAATAAAGTTACAGTCACAAGCTCCTGAAAAGGTGCTGTTTAAATCCATTTTGAAACTTTTTTAAAATTGAGTTTCAGACCATTTGAAAACGTTTTCACGAGTGTTTGCCAGTGTGCGTTGTCTCACCATGGTAACTGCTGAACATTCTGCCATAGACATACATGTAGAAGCCCCCCACTCTCCCAGAATGATGTTGCTGCAAAGTTTCAACAGTTTGCCCTCCAAATGAATTCATGACATTGCAGAACGATGTGAACTGAAACTATTCATGAGTCCTGTAAAAAGGTGACATTTTGAGAACTTTGTGGAGCACTCAAGAGATACAACTTCAACAATATTTCATTTTGCACTGCGAATCGCTATGGCAACAGTGTACATTTTCCATCACTCTGAAACATGTCAATATCTTAGAATTAGGTTAGCTATCTTCCAGTGAATTGTAAACTGAATAAAACATGAGTGTATTTCCTCTTTTAGTTCTGCACTTGGATGGTTCCTTCCTGGTTTTTGATGACATCTTTAAACTCCTGTCTTTCTACTGTGTCAGCAGGTAATAAATACATGCCTAAAAGAGCACATGATTTAGACTGCCCACACACTTCTACTAAAAACTAACGTAATTCATGGTATAGTCACTTTTTCCACACAAATCTTTCGTAGCTACTTATGTGCTTGTCAGTAAAGGTTCCGTATTTCGCAAAAGTGATTCATGTGAGCTTTAACACGTCATAATATTGTTACTTCCTCAAAAACATACCTGAAGTAGTGTTTTGTTTTCTTCACACACGTTTGAGTAATCCTGTAGTATTAGTCTGTCTACATCTCCCAAGCTTTCAAGTTTTCAAGTTAACAGATTTTTACATTTTTACTACATTTTACCTTTACTTCAGAAGAGATATGCAATTCCACATTTGAAATGTACCAAATAACCAAATGGAGGTGTACGGAGTTTAAAAACGCAATGAAGCACTTTCTGTAACACCCCGTGACATCACAAGGTGGAACAGAGCGTTTTCTGTTTGAGAGAAGAACTTAGTCTTGCAGGATTTGTGTGTTAAATGTGAATGAAACAAAACACAAGTCCAGGTATATTTGTGATGAGGAAACAATATTATAACCAGGAGTGTGCAAAAATATCGAAATATCAATATATCGTACCGTATCTTGATATCGAGGGCTGCTGTATCGATATATCTCGGAGAGTATTTTTTGGTATATTTTACTAAATGATTTGGTTACAGCGCGATAGTTTTGTTGTTTGTTCAGAGGGAGGAAACTCGTTTATGCAACACATTTGACATTTTCACTGTTTTGATGATTAAAATGTTTGTGTTTCAAGTGGCTTAACAAAGACTTTTAGTATCACAGCCATGATTTAGCCTTTATTTTTTATTGAACCGTATTGAATTGATTTGAAATATACCGTATCGAACTGAAACTGCACTGTATCGAGATATGTATCGAATTGTGGCCTATGTATCGAGGTATGTATCGTATCGGTAACTTCTTAATGATATCCAGCCCTAATTATAACATAGATCAGAGAATAGCGTAATATGTGCCCTTTAAATAAATATAAAAAAACTAATCAATACTGACACAAACCAAATAATATATAACACTTTATTCCCATCGGAGCTGTGTATGGATATGTTTTACCGTTTTGTTTTCGTTCTCTGATTCAGGGACGTCCTTCCTCTGTCGCTAAGGTTACCCCAGGCCATCACCACGGCAACGAAAAGAGAGGAGCTCGAGGTCATTGCTGCCACAGGAAAAGGTAAATACATTAGTTTGGACTGAAAGAAAGGGTCAATGTGATAAATGAAGGTTAGGTTTACAGTTTACAGTGTCCTCTCTTTTAGTTACGAAATTGGCAGTGACTGGTGGGATGTAGCAATTGTGTAGGAGTTTTTTTGTTGTCAAGACTCAAAATCCAACTAAATTTCAATTACTAAATGCAGATTAAAGATCCTGTATTACGCAAAACGGACTCATGTGAGCTTTTAGTCATGTTAAAATGCTATTACTACATCAAAAACATATCTGGATTTGTGTTTTGTTTCATTCACACATGTTAGAGTAGCACTTTATTATTAGTCTGTCTATATCGCCAAAGCTCAAAATGCTCTGCTCCACCTTGTGATGTCATGAAGTGGTAGTTTTCAAGTTAACAGCTACTTTTTACCTTAAGTTCATTAGAGATAAGTTAAAAGGTAATTCTAGAGTTGAAATCATCCAAATAATTCAGTGAAGGTGTATGGAGTTAAAAAAAACACACTTGAGCACTTACTGTATTACCACATGACATCACAAGGTGGGAGTTTTTTCCATTTGAGAGACAGCCTAAATATGCAGAGTTTGTGTGTTAAACATGTGAATGAAACAAAACAAAACTCCAGGTCTGTTTGTGAAGAGGAAACATATGGAGTAAGAAAGGTTTCAGAAATATCCATGTGCATAGGACAGAAATTCGTGCATATTTGGGAAATCCGTGCATATTTGGCTGTAGTTGCGCATAAAATAAATATTCGTAAACTATCAAATGAGTCCAGTTGTACATAAAGTATATTGTGTGTATTTTATCAGAACACAAATTGAAAAGTTCCGACATCAAGAATTACAATCATGAAATGAAAATTTACGATTACACTTTCTTCAGTACGAATACGAAATAGTCCTGGTTCAGTCCTGGTTCAGTCCTGGTTCAGTCCTGGTTCAGTCCTGGTTCAGTCCTGGTTCAGTCCTGGTTCAGTCCATATATGGCGCAAAAGTCCTGCATCTATGCAAATAATTCCTGTGCAGTGATGATGTATTTTTCACAGTAAAGTCACGTCTGTGAATTCGTATTCATACTGAAGAAAGCGTAATCTTAAATTTTCTTTTCGTAATTGTGATTCTTGATGTCGTAACTTTTCAATTTGTATTCTGAAGGATAAAATACACACAATATATTTTATGTACCACTGGACTCATTCAAGAGTTTACGAATATCTATTTTATGCTCAACTACAACCAAATATGCACAGATTTCTATCCTACGCACACAAATATTTCTGAAATCTTTCTTACTCCATAGAAACAAGATTATAACATAGATCAGAAAATATCATAATATGGACCCTTAAAATTTGATTATAGCGCTCATTTTGTAAATTCATAATTTGAGTATTTTTATTGAAGATTTTTTGAAGATTTGGACCCCATTTAGTAGAAGTATATATTTTACTCTGGCCCTGCATTTTATTTGGGGTTTGCATAATAGGTCATTTTAAGTGCATCAGTTTCCTCTACCTTTAAAACATGTATAATGATTTCACACTCTTTAGAGGGAGCTGTATGTAAGATTGATGTTAAACTCCATAAACATGATCCAACTGTTTCCCCAGATACAAAGTAGACATGTGCAAATCAAATACAGCTTGTTGTAATGCTGATTTATTCTTAGACAGACCTCTACTTTGACTATATTTAAATCCAGGCTCAAAGCAGTTCTGTTTATCTGTGCATATGACTGAAAGCACTCTTCTCTAACCTCTTTAAATTCAAATTTTATGGTGATTATTTAAGTTTTGATTTGTTTGTATTTTGATTTTAAACGTGCACTGTGTAACATTATGGTGTTCCACAATATGACATTAAACAGCCCAACATTACATTTATTAAATTACATGTAGTTTAGTTCACAAAAATACCAGTGCCAATACCAACAGAAACAGGCATTCTGATTGTGAAAGGGGTCGCCTTTCCACAGATTTGACCTGTACCTTGGTCTGGTTTGGTCTCCATGAAGATAGAAAGGTTTAATGCCATACTGTGAAACATTCCAGACAAAGCAATAACAGCTCCATGAAGACAAGCATTTGAAGGATCCTCCACCGGAAAAGTTACACAATGCAGCTTTGATTCTGTAAAGCACTTTGAATGAACTTTGTGTACGATTTGTGCTGTACAAATAAACTTGTCTTGACTTGCCTAGTTACAAACTGTTATTGCCAAGTTATAATTTTTGTGTTTTGGTTCTCAAGGTTTGTATCCAATCAGAAAGCAGAATGAGCCTCACATGAGTCTCCCATTTGTGTTGCCAGTTTCAAAGCTGAAATCCAGCTGGTTTTAAATCTAAAATGCCTCTCTCTGATCTGAATGGTCACTTGCCCAGCATCTGCATCCAGTACTGAATATGTGCTTGTGCAGCCTCTGTTACTGCAGTATATGCTGTCCATATACTGAGAATGAGGAAAATTTCTATCTGTAGGTTAAAGGTGAATTGTGTGACTTTTCTGGTGGAGGATTAGTCAAATGCTTTTCTCCATGGAGATGTCATTGCTTCATCTGGAATACTTCACAATAGGGTACTAAACCTTTCTATTTTCAAGGAGACCAAACCAGGCCAATTTACAGGTCAGATCTGTGGAGAGCCAACCCTGCTCACATTCAGATTGCCTGTTTTTTTTTGGGGGGGGGTTTAGTTTTTTTTTAGCTCTAAAACCACCTATAATTGGATAAATGTAAGGTAGAGTGGTTTAATGTCATACTGTGGAACATTCCAGGCAAAGCAATGACATATCCATAGAAACGAGTACATGACAGACCCCAAAAAACAAAAAGTTACACACTGCATATTTAAAGTTGCCAGGCTGGTGCCACCTAGTGCCTCCGCTCAATTTCATTTCTCTCCAGCGACTAGGCCAGGAATCAAAATACACTAGACAGTTCGCAAAAACCCCAGAAGTGCAAGTTTGGGCACCAGCCAATCAGCGAAGAGCCATATATTCTGTGTTGGCAACAGTTCCCGAGATCGAGGATTTAAAGCCGGAATAAAGAGAGTGTTTGGTGCATTTCTTCAAGGGGAAAGACGTTATTGCCCTTCTTCTTACGGGATTTGGGAAAAGCTTAATGTACTTAATATATAAAGCTTAATATACCAGTTAGCCCTGTTACGACTAAATAGCAGCAATTGGTTAAATGATAAAAAGTACCTGCCTACCGTCGAGCGAACAAATTCTTATGCTGCAAGGTCAGACGGTTTCTACAAAGTGAAACCGGCTGGTGAATCAGGCTACCTTTAAGGTCCTGTCCACTTAAAATTATTTGAATAAAAAATTATATATATTTACTTTGACTCTATCATAAATCAAACTTAGCAGATGTATTTGTCATTTCTTTATTTTTAGATTTCTGGACTTCAGACCTGCATCTTCAGTCGAAACAGGACTGCAGCAGCTCACACTGTAGCAGAGTCTATTTGCATCTGAATCCAGTTATAGTTGAGGAAAATCCAATTACACCAGACAAGCCTGAGACATGTACGTCCTCCAAACCCGAAGACTCCACCTCCCAGAATGCCTCCTCACCTCTGCACAACGGAGAGACCCCCGAGAAGGTCAACCTCGGGGTCAAAGTTCACAACAAACCCCATTTGGATACGAAATATAAACGTCCCCCTCCGCGACCTCCCAGCGTTTCGAGTGGGACGGGTCTCTTGTTTGCATCTACATCATCAACGCAATCTTCTGCAAACGAGAAAAAGGAAGAAGCCAAAGTAGTAGAGGATAAAACCGATAAAAAAATCACTTCAAATGCTCCGTCACGGCCTCCTATGCCTCAAAGCAGAGCGGGTCCGTCAGTTCCTCGCGCTCCCCTACGCTCCTCCAGGAAAAGCAGTGACAGAGAGAGAGAAAAAGCGGAGGGGATGGAGAGAGAGAAGGGACATAATTTGACAAATGAAAAAGAGGGAGCAGCAGTGGGAGAGCAGGGAGAGGAGAAGAGCGAAAGAACCGGGGCACAAGCGCAATTGGAAAAGGAGAGCGGTTGCCAACAACAACGGGAAGAGGGGGATGCGGAGAAGGATGCGATGGAGGACAAACAAAGATCTAGTAGTGCTTGTTTGTCAGTTAAGAAACCAAGTAGACCAGTGCCACCGCCAAGACGAAAACCCCAGACCCCAGAGTCGCCTCACTGTCCGACCCAGGCTGGAGGAGGGGGAGGGAGCAGGCTGCCCCCTCCCTCTCCAGGACGCCGGCCCGATGTGTCACTCTACTCACCACAGGGGGGCGCTGTCCTGGTGACGGACCCAGACTCGGCCTCTACGAGCAGCACTGAGGAAGAGGCAGAGATACATGAACAAAGGTACTTAAGATTTAACATTGCTAATGATATATTTTAGTTACATCATCGTTTCACTCTATTTCAAAATGAGTGCATACATTTATATAAGTTTGTAACCCTATATTACACTTAATTCATATTTAATTTTTTAAAATATTCCTTAAAACATTGACATCAGTAGTCTATTTCATATTCTTCTGTTGTAACTTACATAATAGTATATAGAAAATTCTACTCTAGTCTTAATTTCTATGAGAATGCTTGTGTGTGTCGCCCTCTCCTGGCAGCGTTTGGTAATGGAATATGTTTAAATGGCTAATTTGCAGCATAGATATTAGGATTAAGATTATGACAGTAAGATTTTGTAGTGAAGGCATTTTAAGTGCAGAAAGGACCAAAATGAGTCAGGTGAGTGTAGTATATATCATATCTTTTTTCTATAATCATCATTGTGAAGTAAATGTTTCAATGTCTTTAACTGATGCTCAGTTAGATAAATAAATGTGTCTGTGCAAGTAATGTTCATCTATGGTAAAGGTAAATGACTGAAATAATTAGGTGATTATAATTTGATTTTGTTGGCTTAATAAATGACTAAAGCAAGAAAGCTACATTCAAATCCCAGTTTCTGTGTAGAGTTTGCATGCCTAAGTTTTCGTGTTTTGATGCAGTCGTGCAGAGAGCCGCAGCCCTAAACCTGGAGTGAAGAGGACCCCAACCACAGTGATGCTGGGCCGGGCACGTCACCGTCTGTCCTCCGTCCTCACAGGTCTCATCAGCCATGACCGCCGCCTCACACAGAGGCTCGTGGAGCTCGCCAGGGACCCCTCCAGCTACTTCGGAAGTCTGGTTAGTGAAGAGTGTTTATTATGATATATATAATGTAAATGTACCATATTATGATACAGTGCTGAAAAAGATTTGACGATAAACAACAATATTGAACACTATCAAATAACAAAATGCACTTTAAAATTCAGGTGAAGGAGCACCGCATGTTCACCCTGGAGACGATGTCCAGACATGCCTCCTCCACAGAGCTGCTCCAGGAGATCAGGCAGATGATGACTCAGCTGAAGAGCTACCTGCTGCAGAGCACAGAACTGCACAACATGATGGAGCCACAGCACCAGTACAGCCAAGAGAAACTCGGTAAGGACTCAGAGACTCACACTGACAGGAGCAGATACAGACAGGTGCAGATACAGACAGCTGCAGGGACAGACAGGTTTGATGTTTGACTTCCATACAAAACTCAGTGATGCTCTGTGATCGGTCTGCCTGCTGTCAGGCAAATTTGAAACTTACAGCGGGAGTCTCTCGACAAGGATTCTCGTGAGTTTGTGAACTCACAAATAATACATAAATCCACTCTGCTGTACAAGGTCACTGTCTGAAATGGTGTCCTTCGGTTTCCCCCAAAAAACGCACCGTGATCTGATCTGTGTTAAATTAATAAAGAGATTCTCTTTACTTATAGCACACGTGTGCATGTTTTAATATAAGATGTCATGCAGATGTCAATGTTATATTAACTATGTTATCAGTAATAATGATATTATTGTGTATTTTCAGAAAGTATTGCAGAAGCTGCTCTGTGTAAAAGTGTTTTAAAACCTCTGAGAGAGCCCATTTACCAGTGTCTGGAGAAACTGCACAGTGACAGTGGAAGCCTCGAGAAACTGGCCCAAAATCAGGTACATTACAAACTCTTTGAACACTCAACACTTTACACGAGCCTTAAAACATATTTCTCTAACCTAACTTTCTCCCCTCAGTCTATTGTCCTGGGAAGCACCACCACCGCTTTAGGAGTGACCACTGCTGTCCCAGAAACTTCATCCATGGAGAAGATCAGTATCAAACTCAGTAACCTTCACCTGGAATATTCACCACAGAGGAAGATCGAGATGCTGCTCAAAGCCTGCAAGATCATCTACGACTCCATGTCCGTCAGCTCACCTGGTAAGCACCAACGCCTCACAACGAGACGGTCACAAGTTCTATTCTCAGATTTATTTATTTTTTTGCATGTTCTTCCTGTGTCTGATACTTTGCAGCTAATGTCATTAACATTCCCTGGGAGAGCAGTGCTCTGTTAAAAACTCTATTACCCAAGTTAGATTTTAATCTGAGTTTTGGTTTAACACAATCTGACCAGAAAGAGCTGATTTGATTGGAACTACAACAGGTAAGATGATTTGTGCTATTAAACAAGTCTCTACCCCCACAAATTGGGGGTAGTATCAGTAGCTCGGTACTCCTGATCAAGAGCCTGTCTCAAGAGGAGTGCATAGTGTTGATGTGTCCTTTAGCAAGACACTTTGTTCAGCTTTTAATATGAGTCTCTGCGAGGGGAAAACGAGTCACACTTTTAGCCTACCCCAGAGCATCTGTGCTTTTAAAACTAGCTGACATCACAGAGTCTGGAGTGAGTGAATGATGCAATAAATTGTAATTGCAATTTTGACTGTATGGAAACTGGGTCTGTGGTCGACTCATGAAAATCTTGGTCAGCTCCTGGCCCTGTGCATCAATTAACTGGATAACAGAGTGCTTATACAGAGATGTAAGCGAACAGCATCTTCTTAAAGGTGCTTTGTGTATGTTTTCTGGAAGAGAATCGCCATGGAGATATTATTGCCTGACAGGTTTCACAGTATGGCATTAAACTCATATTACAAACATGTTACACTTATTCAGTTACCGGTGTTTTACTGCTCAAAATACTATGAAAAACATGCATTCCTATAGTGAGTGATCTTACCTCTCCACAGATCTGACCTGTAACTTGGCCTGGAGGCATTGTGGGCATGTTTCCATTGATATAGATGAGTTTAATAGCATAGTGTGGGACATTCTAAACAAAGCAATAACATTTCCATGAAGACAAGCAGGTCAAGTGGTGAACCAGGCAGATTAACTATCCAGTCACCTCCAAAACTCCTAGCCAGGCTGGCGTCACCTAGTGCCTCCACTCAATTTCATTTCTCTCCAGCGACTAGGTCAGAAATCAGAATACACTAGACAGTTCACAATCAGTGAAGAGCCGCATATCCTGTGTTGGCAATGATTCCCATGATCGAGGATTTAAAGCCGGAACAAAGAGAATGTTCGAAGTTCTTCCTATGGGAATTGGGAAAAGCTTAATATACCAGTTAGCCGCGTTAAAAGTGCATTACATACGTCACGACCAAATAGTAGTGATTGGTTAAATAAAAAAAGTACCTGTCTACCATCGAGCGAACAAATTCTAATACTGTGAGGTCAGATGGTTTCCTACAAAATGAAACCGGTTGATGAATCAGGCTACAAAACTCCTAATGCCACTGAAAATGTGCTCTAAGACTGTTACAGTAATCTGTGATCGTGTTTCCACAGGGAAGTCTCACGGTGCAGATGACTTCTTACCTGTGATGATGTACGTCTTGGCCCGCTCGAACCTCAGTCACCTGCAGTTGGACGTGGAGTACATGATGGAGCTCATGGACCCAGCACTGACCCTGGGAGAAGGTACAGACACTTAAAGGGCCCATATTACGTTATTTTCTGATCTGTGTTATAATGTTTCCTCATCACAAACAGACCTGGAGTTGTGTTTGAGCTTTGGCGATAAAGACAGATAATAATAAAGGATTACTCAAACGTGTGAATGAAACACGTATGTTTTTGATGACGAAACAGCATTACATCATGACTTAAAGATCATAAGAGACAATTTTGGGTTTAGTCTTGGTTTATGCCGTTTTTAACCAAGGTCTGGATTAGTTTTAGTGCTTTTTCAGAACTGGTCCAAGAGTTTAGATGTGGTTTAGTCTTGCAGTCTGAAGTCTGGTAAATCTCTATTTTCGATCTCTACTGTACTTTATATAGCTACCTCTGTTTTAGTCCTGGTTATTTCTGGTTTTGTTTGTTCAGATTGTTTACAACTACAACTGTGTGCGCATGTGTGTGTGCGTAGGCTCATATTATCTGACCACCACATACGGAGCTCTGGAGCACATGAAGACATTTGACCAGCAGAGGACAGCGACGAGGCAGCTGAGCAGAGAGGTGCAGGACTCCATCCACCGCTGGGAAAGAAGAAGAACTTTGAACAAGGACAGCACCACCCAGGGCTCAGTGCGGGTAAACACAGAAACAGCGTCATTGCACTAAAGTAAACAAAAGTGATAGTGAACTCCACAGCTTCACAGTCTTCTATTCTCACACTATATATAATCTCTTTTCTTTTTGTTTTTTACTTTATGGCAGATGGGAACACCGACAATGGGGCAGAGGCAAAAAATTATCAATAGTGAATAACAGAAATCAATATTGGAACCGATATATCGCCCATCCCTATTCCTGATCCACTGTCAAAATATCGATAGTAACAAGAGACATTATTTTTTTGTCAGTATCAGCCACCTCTAGCGCTATGGTTCAGATATATACACATCATTTCTTAGTGTTAGTTTATCAAAATTTGTTATCAAAAGTGTTATCCCACAGTTGTCCAGACTGGTTCTAAGACAAAAGGTTAAATGATGTAAAATGTAAAGAAAAATACTAAAAATCAGGGTCTTAACATGATTTTTTTTTTCTAAATGAATAATAATTCAGACTATGCTTTGTGAAGATTCTCTAAATACACTGAAAACCCGAAGGTTCAAAGTAATTAAACAGATTTAGTTGTGTATACTCAAAGTCAAGTTGTCAAGTTGCTTTAACATATTCTTCTTTTTGAGTAATTTTAACTAATTAAATAACTAATAATAATAAACTAATAAATAATAATAAATTACTAATATTTCTTGATTAAAAGGAACTATTGTGGGCGTAACTTAACATGAACATTAAATGAGGTACAATTTAGTAGAAATATTTAATTTTAAAAAATGTATGTATTATTAAACTGTATACATATATAGATTAGACTAGTAAATCTCCTGACTTTCACTTGGGGAACCCTCCTAGAGTGTGTGTATAATCGAATATATGTATAATATTATGTGTTTATAATATAGTAGACTATAATGTGTATAACTTACTGTGTGTAGATCACATTCAACTGGGTAGCTCAACTAGTAAATCTCATGACTTTCACAGACCTGGGTTCAAATCCCCCTCCTATGGTGGGTATAATGTGTGTATTTTATGATGTGCTACTACAAAATCATGAACTACATACAAAACTGAAAATGTATTAAATTATCCCAGTAGTTTGAAAACTCTAACTGCAAATATTTGAGTTGAGCTAAATGAGTACTTTTAATTCAGCTCTTATCAAAAGGTGCAAGTAGCAAACCATCCAGCCTTTTAAGTTCGAGAATACTGTGATTTGTAAGTTCATCAATTCAAAGTAATTGAGGCAATCGATGGCCTCAGTTTTTTTTGAGTTCTGGTAACTTATGTGGGTTTACAGTATAGGATGATTTCATAAAACTACAGTAAAGTCAGATTCATAAGAAGAGAGAAGTTTATTCTTGACCTAGAGCTGTTTATATCCCACACATTTCCTTATCAGAGATTGTGCAGTCACATTACTTTAGTCACTTCCTCTAACAACTGTAGCCTTGTTGAACACTCTTCTTATGTATGAATGGGCCTTTTTGAGTTTGGAATTACACTTATACATTTCTGTGCTTTAGGATTTCCTGACCGTCTGTTGTCCGATTATGGGAGAAAACCCTAAAACTCTAGGTGTGCTCCCGACCACCACCATCGAGCAGCTCAGCGAACAGTGCGCCTCACGATTCAAAGAAGAAATATTAGAGCGTGGACTGTCTGACCCAGGTACAGTCCAATGCCTTTAAGAGAAGTTCATCCATTTTATTCCACTGTTTATTCTTTATTTCTTTTACCAATCTGATTCCTTTATAGAGCCTGCATCTGAGTCTATGCTTGTTTACACCAATAATACTTCCTTTCCTTTGCAGACTCGTACATTCTCAGCGTGGTCATTGATGAAGAGAACCGGCCCCTGGTTCCTTCTGAGGTGGCTCTAAGTGTGAAAAACAGCTGTACGCCTGGAGCTTACTGTTTTGTGTACCACCCCAAAGACCACCCAGTGTCCAACCCAGCTCGGACTGGACCCAAAGACCCTCCCCCTGCACCCCCTCCTACTGCCCCACCAAATGTGCCTCCACCAGTGCCTGCTGTATCACCCAGCTCCCCTGCTTCGACTGTTCCTTCTCCACCCATTCGACCACCAAATGTGCCCCCTCCAATCCCTGCTTCATCTATGGTTCCCCCCAGTGTGCCACCACCTATATCAGCGCAAAAAACAATGTTACCCCCTGGTTCTTCACCAGTCCGACCACCAAATGTGCCCCCTCCATTGCCTGCTGCATCAGTGGTTCCACCCAATATTGCACCACCTACTATGCCAACACCCAGTTCCCCTGCTTCGCATGCTCCTCTGCCGGTCCGTCCACCAAATCTGCCACCCCCAGTGCCTGCTGCTCCATCAGCGCTTCCACCCAAAATTCCTCCACCTAATGTAAAACCAATTTCTGTGCAAACATCTGTCCATTCTCCAACTTCTCCACCATCAAGACCACCAAATTTGCCACCTCCACTGCCCAGTCTGCCTTCGGCCTCGTCCAGTACCCCTCCACCATCTGTTCCTCCACCTGTACCTTCACCTGGTCCAGTTTTAGCCCCGCCCTCTGTACCCCCACCCTCTTCTCCATCCTCTGCTTCACCTGAACCATCTGAGGCTCCTCCTTCGACTCCTCCTCCTCCAACCGATTCTTCCCCACCAGAGGGACACTGCACTTCTTTGGGGGACACTGCAGACACAGACCCTGAGGTGGAAGTTACAGAAGAGGGGGTCCTCATCAATCTTTAGTCAAACAGAATAAAACAAAACCAATCATTTATTATAAAGTTTATGAAGCTTTGACGCGGTTTCATCCACCATTGCCTGTGGATAGTTTCAGCCAATAATTGTAATCAAAATGAATCTGGAATAGACTAAAACAGAATGCATGTTCACTGACAAACGTGTTTCTCGTAAAAAGGATAAATTACAATCTAGTCATTTGCTAATTTGTCATAATACTAATTCCTTAACACTTTTACAGACGTTTCACAATTATCTATTCATTATTATTCATTCACTCAGTGGTGCTAAGCTTGTACTGTAGCCACAACTGTCCTGGGACAAGACCGACAGAACTGAGGCTGCCAATCTGCACTTTTGGCCCCTCCGACTACAAACACACTCACACCACATTCATGCAAGGCAATGTGGGTGCGGTTTCTTGCCTAAGGACACAACAGCAATTTTTGTCACTGGCGCCCCACTGTCGCACCTGATTTTCCCAGCAGTCTCCCATCTAAGAACTAACCTAGCTTTAAAAAAATACAATAAAATGATTTAACATGAGACAATGGAAAAACATGAATGTTGAATGTGCCAAAGACGTTTTATATAATGAACTTTCACTTTGGGGTCAGGCACCCTCTGGACTGACGAATGACGCATGTTTCTTTGTGCACTTTTGTACCTTATTATAGTTTACTTTCAAAACTTTAACACTTGCTTTAAGTTTGTTGTGATGCTAAAAACTACAGCTATTCTATAAAGCAGGGACATAGCAAAGCAGTATTACTACAGTGAATGTTTTGTACAATGTAAAGTTTGTGTTTTACATTTTATATATAATCGGATTTTTTTTGTAAATAAAACATATCTTACATATAGTGTCAGTCTTTTCAATGTTAAAGGGCCCATATTATGCTCTTTTCTGATGTTTTTAAAGTCCAGACCCCTTCATTAGAATCATTTGGATCATATCAGCCCTGGGACTGAAACTAAACACAACTCCATGTATGTTTCTGATGAGGGTACAGCATTATAATATGACTAAAAGCTCACAAGAGTCAGTTCTGTGCAATTTAAAGCCTGTGTTGTCTTTCCGTGTATCTCATATGTTGTTATTCCAATCATTTCTATATAAATGTATATGTCTCTTGTGCATTGGTCAGACTTGTTATGCAGTAGGGAGGTCAAGTGAAGTCAGTGTTAGGTCCAGCAGCTTCCTGTTGCAGATCATTATATTCAACACAGTCCATAACAAGGGGCTAAAATGGCTCTGTGCTTCTGGTGAGCCACAAAAGCTTTCTATTCTGTTTATTCTTAAATACAAGGAGAGCATCTTATAAATACATTCAGATATTTTAAAAATGCAATGTTAAAATTAACAGCTATATCTATCTATATCCAAATTCATAAATGTTGAACCTGATCATTTCTATTAATAACTCGAGCTTAGACTAGAGCTTGTGGTGCTGAGATGAGATTCAAAACCAGGGGGGACAGGGCCTTTTCTGTGGCTGGCCCAAAGCTTTGGAACACTCTGCCCCCCACGTGCGACCAGCCCCCACATTGGAGTGTTTTAAGTTTCGTCTTAAGACGCACTTTTACTCTTTGGTTTTTAACACCATGTGAGTTGTCACAGAGTCAGTTTGGTTCAAGAGCTACACAAACCACCACATAGGTGAGCCTGCTGTTAAAAGGTGGCTGTATTAAACAGTAGACTGCTTTATTTTGTTTATAAGTATAAAATATTATTTAAAAAGTCCTGGTAGGAATTTAAGTCGTTTCAGTAAAGTAACTGCTACCGTTTTTGTTAGTTGAGTTCGCACATGCTCAGTACAGCTCCAGTTTTGAGAAATCAGAATACTGCACCACAGATTATACAATGTGAGCCAATTGTGATAGAAATTTAGATTGTGGAAAGATTTCTCTCATTCTGTCTTTGTGTAAATGAATGTAATTTCTACCTGAAACCCAGTCCAGTCATTAACATGCGTAAAGGTTCATCAGACACAACTGTCTTCTCCTTCAGGAAGCCCTCTGTTGTCTTACCTGTCCTCAACTGTATGTTTATTTAGCACCAGCCTCTGAAACCAAAGTCACTCTGCTTTGATATGTATGTAACTTGTATTTCTGTATAAATACTCAGAGCTCAAATGCTCTGGGGCAGAGCCTGGGGCAGATATTGGGGGAGATACTTGGAAGATGGGGCAAGATGTGGTAGGGACTTACTGCTGGTGGAGAGAAGCTGTTGGCTCTGACCACGGCAGGCCTAGGCCCTGTCCATATCTGCTGTAACAAGAATAAACCTTGATCTATATTCCAAAAACTCATCGGGCTTCACAAATGGATTCATTATTTATCTTCAAGAGAGAGATATAATTTTGTCCCCAACACCAATTAACAACTGATGACAATACAAATGTTATAGAAGTGTACCATGCGGTCTTCCTGTGCTGTGTTCCTGGCCTGGTCTCTGGTCTCCTGGGTCAGGGCTGAAGAGGAGCATAGTGGCCGATGGCATCGCCTTCAGAGAGAGGAGTACACTGCTCACGTCTATGGAGACGCAGTGGCTCAACTCCTACATGCAGAAGCTCCTGGTTATAAAACTCTACTGGATAAACCTGAGAATAAAAGTCTATAAAGGAGCTTTACATAAACACTGCAAACAGAACTATTTCCTCTTGGGTTAGAATGGTTTAAAAAATGTTACAAGAATGCTGAAGGTGCACCCCAAGCGAGTTTGTCACCTACTTACACTTTACATCTACTTTTGCTCACTCATTCACAAGATAGAACTTTTTACTTTGAATTGTTAATTGCTATGGCAATTAACAATTCATCACTCTGAACCCATAGATAAGTTAATCTTGTTAAGTTTTCCCTTCTTTTGATTTGTACTGGTTGACAATATGAGGCATGTAGGTTTCAGGAATTCCCTGTTGCAATTTTTCAACCAGAAAAACATTGTAAATGAAAATCTGCTGCTGGCTACGATGAAATGACTTTATGAAAAGGCGGTAGTTTTGCAGTTTTGAACAGGAAGTCAATAGACCAGTTTGTATTATCCCATTTTAGATCAGTATTACAGTTTACAATGAAGAAAATGTGAAATAAGTATCTGTTTAAGTTATAGTTTATTATTAAATACTAAAGAAAAGTGTAATGTGTCTTCTTTAAGGTGGGATGAGCACCAGTGCCTCCAGCTCCTCCACCAGCTCCTCCAGCTTCACCCTGTTTTCTCTCCTCCGTGTGTCTCTCTCCATTAGCAGCTCCTTCTCTCTCTGTGTGAGCAGCTCTGAGACCTCCACAGCAGAGACCTCCAGAGGGGAAACAAGACCAGGTTTAGTCCCAGGTTTAAGGAGTTTAGGTCTGTAAACGAGGGGCAGAGAAGGGTCAGGTCGAAGGAGGAGAGAGGAGTCACATCCACCCTCTGCTCCATCAGGTACATGGTGCTTGGTATCCACCCTGTTTGGTCTGGCCTAAAAAGAAATAAAAATTGAAATATAGATGTGCTGAAATGTTTGTGGAAGTTTTGTGGAGTTTTTTGTGTTTTGACACTCAACACTCAATTTTCTTCTTTCTTCTGTTATTATTACATTACACGAAAGAATGACAACAACTTTGAATATTTTAAAAGCGATTTGGCATAACAGACAGCTTGATTGTAATGCAAGATATTAGTTAAATATATCTGATTTATAGATGTTCTTCCAAAACTCATGTTTGGTCCTGCCTAAAAAAATTAAATAAAATTATATATAGATATGTTTTGAAGTTTTGAAAGAAGATTAGAATTAGAATCAAAAAAGTTGTTTTGACATAACAATCTGAATCGATTTTCCTTCCTGTTATCCCTGCATTATATTGAACAATGAAGTCAACTTTGAATTTTTTAAAAAGTGATTGGACATAACCGTTAATTCTATTACAATGGTAAATGTTGGCTTACAGTGTTTTTTTTTTAATCAAAACTCATGTAATTGAGTTGAATTTGGTTTAACCCACATTGGTTAGTCTCTGCAAGTAGAAATGCAAAATTAGTTGCCTGGCCAGCCACATGCCACATACAATGCTTTACAAAGATGTTTGGGTCTGGAACCAAGTGCTGTCTCTCTGATTTCTGATGGCCGTAAATGACAGGTGGATTAACCAATCAAAGCAGTGCAGTGTCTGTACAGGTCAAAGCAAACATGGCGGTTTACGAGTAAAAAATAAGAAAAAAATAACAGAAAATTGCAGATTTCTGTGGAAACAAGCAAAGCACTAAACTCCATGTATATGAGCTAAAAGAAGTTATATATTTTGTTCTGAATGATACACAAATATTTTCAAAAGTAGGTTCATTTCATATTTGAGAAACACATGCAAAAAATTACTGGATGTGATTAGGCTTGTCACTATAATTACTATAATGACTTCAGTCAATACACAATAAATAGAACAATAATTTTTGGGGGGGTCAATATTTATAGTTTTTACATTTACATTTTCTTTGTAGTAGTAGTAGTGGGTTGTAGTAGTTAGATTAGAGCTGATTTTGACTCATTATAGCCACAAATTCATTACAAAAGTCTTTCATTCTACTATTTATTTATTGCAGCTCATGTTTTTCATCATATTGTACAATTTAGCTAACTTTCTTTTTTTGTTAGCTCCAAAATTGGACACGTTCTGTGGTTTGGCTCCATACCTCCTGCATTTGAACAGAAAGTAGGAGGGGCTGCGTCGCCTGGAAACGAGATCAGTTAATCCTGAATAGAGCCGTGCACCTGTGTTTGAGAAAGTCTCTGAAGGATCTCCTCTAATTTTTCTAAGCCTCGGTTTCCATGGAGACAAACTGAACCCTTCTCAGGTGCTTGGACTGGTTCTCTGGTGTCAAGATCTGTCTGATGACCGTCCACCACGCTGTCCTAAAAATACACATAAAAAGTACTATTATTATTATCATAAACTCGAAGTAGTTCATCTGTGTGTGTATTTTTGTCTCACCATCCAAGTCCAGAAAACACTCTCTACTTGTTTCCACTTTAAATAGGCCTCCATCAGATCACACAGCTCCTGCAGACAGGCACAGTCCTACAGACACAGGCACAGGAATATTAAGTCAATATTAATGATTAAGTTAGTTTCAATTACATATATCTTATTTACTAGTCATAGTAAGTCTCATAATGTTTGAATTTTTATTTATACAAAGCTGTTCTATAGTTATTTAGTTGTGATTTATCTCTCAACAACACATTTGGATCCATTTGGTCTTTTTTTATTTTTGCTTTAGGGAAATAAATACTGTTTTCAGTCTCTGTATCACTTGATATCAAGGACAGTTATTTTCAATTGCATATATTTTAATAAAGCACTGTTAATGGGCTGGTACTTAATTTTTTTCCCATGTATTTGAGTAAAATTTGTTCTGCCCACAAAAAGTCCTAAAATAAATACATACAAGTGTAGAGAATGAGTGGGTACATTTATATGCTCAGTAAAAATCCCAAAGTACAATTAATTTTAATGTATTTTCATTATAGTTTTGCCCAAGTTTTCTTTGTCAGACAAAACAGGTGTGAACATCAGACAGATGTTTCGGAATCTGATAACTCCAGAAAGCTGATCAGATTTTGGCCAGTGCAAATTTTAATGAGCAAAATCAAAAATACAAAAACAAAGTTTTGACCTTTTTTATTAATGCAGATCCTTCATCAGAGGACGCAGCCTCTACATGTGAAGGAAGGTCCATATTCAAAACCTGAAACAAAAGATTTGAAGTTTATTACAAAGATTTTTATGTCATCTATAAATGTAAAGTAAAGTCAAGTAATGTAAAAGTAATTGGCTCCCTCTAGTGGTAGTACTTCTCAGGACCTTCTCCTGTTATAAAGTGTAACTTAAATTCCTTATATGTCAGTTCTGTGTTATAGTTAGACTTATTCTAGTCTAAACAGAGCTCAGTACCCAAGATAAGTCCTGTTTTAGACCTGGTCTAAAGTCTGGACTTTACATTATGAGGTAGCTCCATCATCAAAACTTATATTTGCATATAAAAAGATAGAAAAGTAGTCTAAATAACTAGAATAATTGCATAAATATATTTTTTCAAACTGTAATTTCACACAGGTTAGGTAGGTGAAGTGTCTTGCCCAATGACACAACAGCACACACCAGGAGCAGTGTTTTTCTCACCTTATGCAGAAGACTTGCCCGCTCCTCCTGCATAGACAGTAGTATCCGGCCCTGGTGTCTGAGTGAACCCAAAGACCACTGAAGCCTCCGCAGAGAGTTTGAATCCAACTGGAGCTCACTGGAAATTTTAGGGCTCTCCTTCAACACAAAACAATAACAAATAAAGATTCTATCTACACCCTCTTCACCCCCCACTTAACTAAATTTGATTATGATTATTTCAGTTTTCAGTTGTTGTTGTGCTCTGTAAATTACTTTGTGTATGAACTCTGCTCTACAAATAAACTTAAACTAGTCTGGACCCTTTCTCTATAAGTGCATGCAAGAAGAAATACCGCAATGTTTTTTTGTTGTTTTTTTTTATAGTGACATAAAAGGCTGTAATCTAAATTAAAAGTTCTAAATCCCATAGTAAAAAAAAATTGAGAGCTAATAAATTTTGAGAGAAAACTTAAATTAATTGAAATTAATTTCAAATAAAATAAATGAATGAATATGCTTTCCGAACGTGTTTGTTGAAAACTAAACAATAAAGAATACTTAGTTCAGTCACTGATTTTTAAATTATGAACACTGAAACTAGAAATGGATGACTATATATACATTTTACAACATTATAAAACATTCTTTCTCATACTGCCTGAACTCCATTTTATTTTTACTTTACTGTTACTAATTAGCTTCATGGACAAAAACAATTGCCAATGAATGCTATCTGCAATGAGCTTCAATTGAAACTCCAATTTTGTTGAGATTGTGACTCATCTTGCAGATCTTAATCCCTGTAATTACAAGTGGAGTCATATATCTACTACATTTGTCATTACTGTACCGTGTTCACAGGTGTGGATGTGAGCAGAGTTGTGTCGAGGTCTTCCACTCTCTGTGACAGGAGTTTCTCCAGGGCCCCTTTGGCAATGATCCAGCCCAGAGCAAGGAGGAGGTCTCTGCTGGAGAACGCGCCCACACACCCCTCTCCTCCTCTGGGCTCTCTGTACATCCAGTCTGCATAGTACCCAGTCTGCCACAGCCCTGCAGCCACCAGCTTCCAACGCTCTGTACAGGGAAAAAATATATAACAATGAGGAGAAGTGATTTAGAGGAGGGACAGTTGCTATGATTGACAAAATCAATGGCACGATATCTTTTGACTGGGAAAAAAAAATCCTCAAATGCTGCATATAACAGGAAGCTGAAAACTATCAATAAAATCAGCTATATTGTCAACCAGGTTTGATTGAAAATGTTGTATATGCAAAACAGAAAACTATCAAGATGCGTGTCCAATATTTTTGTGTGAAGTGGTCTCCATGTATACAGAAAAAACAAACAGCTCATTTCACAAAATCCAACAGGCCCTTACGTGTGTCCTGTGGACTGCACATGTTGCGCTTCTTAGTTTTTAAAACTCTATGTGATATTAAAAGCTGAACTCAAAAAACAAAAACATTCAAAAACTGCTCAATGTGTGAGCCAGGCAGAAACAAAAACAGGAAACCAATTAGTTGGTTTTATTTTAATTTTCTGGATTGCATTTACTTAAATTGAATTTGAAGTATTGGCATGGATTTTATATTGTTTTTATACATTTTATACCAGGAAACTGCATGACTTTGCATTATAAAGGCATTTTGGATCCATCCCACCAGATTTAAACTGCACTGTTTATCTGCATAGTTTGAATTTCAATCTTTTTGTATGAGCAGTTTTTGGTTGATGGATACAGTCATTTATTCATAAGTGTTCAACATTCAAGAAACTAAACAAAGAAATGGCTAATATTTGTTTCACTGATTGTATCCCCCCACCTAGCCTTAAATGTAGTCTAACTATTGGTTTTTAAGTGATAAATAAGTAAAAGAAGAGGGCATATATACTGTGACTTATGTGGACAAAAAAAAGCACTGAATAAATTGCAAATAATAAAAAAAAAAAAAAGTAAAAGAAGAGGGGAACATGTTGTAATGAGATTTTCTGACCTGTCTTTGGATGTCTTTGGCTCACTGCGAGTGAAACAGGATCTGTTTTTTCGAGGATATTGGCCAGAAGCTCCCAAAGGTGTTCTTCCTGTAAGCAGAGAATCCTGATTAGATCATTAGACTATCCTATGTCAATTAATTCATTATACTCATTAATTAGATTGATTAAAGATTGACAATGGAAACATTCAACCAATGTGACGTGAACCCAAACTGCTAAGAGGTTATAAGATCAGTATAAGCATCAACAATGTAGTTTTTTTGCAGTTGTTCATAATAAAATGATTTAAAATAACATTAAACATAATTATACATATGTGAAATAATAAATGAGCACGATTATTGAAAAGATACTGTAGATTAGACATGAATTAGTTCCTTTTGAAGGACAGAACGGGATCTAATCTATCAATTGTAAACATTTTTGTAATAGATACTAATAACTATTGACAAATAACTTACCACATCGGGTCCACCGCCAAACTTGGCTCTTCTAAAGGTCTCAGGAGCGGGGACAGAGCCGAGTCCAGCCGCAGACAGCACTTTACACAGCGTTAAAATGACCTGTTTCACTTCTACACTCGCTGACGCTTTACTTTTCTGCATTTTTGCAAACTAATTTAAAAATATTTTGTCCCGCATACTTAAAACACAAAGCACTGGCCGTGTTTTGACGTGGAGTAGTGAAAATAAGTGACCTTTTCGAGGAGTAAAATGTTGATATTTCGCGGTACAAACTCACTTCCTGGTTCTTGGTTCGTTTCCATAGCAACAGTTTTAAAAGACATCCCTATTATCCAATCAGAGCGTCGAAAGAAATTGCGCTTGACCAATCAAAAAGGTGATTCGGAATAAAGTACTCACTTTGTAATTTTATTGAATTATAAATGTAGTAAACATATTTAAATTGAATAAATGAATTGAAAATTGTTTTATTTACCCAACCAAATATAATTTCACGTGCTGATGTAAGTATTTTATTAAAAAGTCAAGATAGCAGAAAATGAAATAGTACCTTTGTTTATTTTAGGTAATTAAAAAACAATCAACAATTGATATTTATAACATAAAATACATTGACAACATACAATTACAATTAAATGCTACATTCATTAACCCAAACCTCTAAGATTGTAGGTATGAAATGAAATGAAATAGGTGGAATGTACAATCTCTCAACAAACTATTACATGACAATACGGAATACAATAGACTAAATTATTCACAAATGCAACAGATTACAGAGAAATACACAGATTAAACCTGTGCCAAAACAAGTCCAGTATTTGGCAGAGGAAGCGCTCACAACACAGTGCAGAGATTATTTCAGGCATCAAGTCCCTTTTTATTTTATTACAAAACAATGCTACAATTTGCTTCATTATTAAATTAAGGTACTTTTGAGATACTCCCTGAGAAAATTTAAGGAGACCAGTTTGCTTTGGTAATTTGAACCAAAGACAATAGGAGCGTACAATTTTCTGTTTACAAAATTGTTCTTCGAGACACTGGACCAAAAAATGTCCAGTAATGTTGCTTTAACACTTGGTCCTATGGTACCTGTGTGCTTTTTGTGATAGTAAAAACACATTTATAAAACTAAAAATATCCTTCATAGCTTAGAATGATTTTAACATGAACAACTGCATCATGAACTGTGCTTATAATGTAAACAGCAGTAGTTATCTTGGCTATTCCGCAAGCCCTTTGAAATTTTACATCTGGATTTGCTTATAATGGTAATAAGAACAACAGACAAAAACATGGACAATCTTTCCATCCTTCAGATATCGGCTTCTCCATCGTCCACCTCTTGTTTGATCACTGGTGTTCCTACAAAATAAACAAAATTAAGTGGTACATGTTTTTTGTTTTTTTATTTTTTGCACTTTTGCACCCTCAAGGCACTCAAAGCGAACCACTCACCACATCAAGGAACCACTCATTCACACACATATTCATACACAGACACTATAGGAGCACAGTGGGTTAAGTGTCTTGCCCAAGGACATAACAACAATATTTATCTGTGGGAGATGGAATCGCACTGCCAACCAGTGGATTAGTGGATGCGATCACTCAACAAATTATGTTTATGTCGAGAGCTGCCAACCTTCATGTCAGTAGACAAAATAAGCTAGTGTCACCCCAAAAACCAAAAACCAACCAGGATATAAAAAAGATTCTGATTAAAGCCACTTTTTTTTATATCTAATTCCAAGTCTGATCTATTCAAGTTTTAACTCTTCTGTATACTTTTTAATATCTAATATGTCAACAAAAAGGAGCAAAAACTTTAAACATGTCAAAAATTTTTTTAAATGTAGTTATTAATTATTAATTAAAGTTTTTTTGCACATAGAATGACTAATTTTTAAATGAAAACCTTACATGATGGAAAAAATGTTTACCATTTTTACATTTACGTGAGTAAACGGCAGGAGAAGTTTGAAAATGATATCTCTATATTTAAGATTTTTTCCAATTCACCTGCGGTGTCTAACCTTAAAGTTAATTACTGTAGTAGTAAAAAAAAAGCATTTTTTGTCAAGTGTTTCAGAGGGCATCACACCAACACCACTCTATAGGCTAATAATAATTAATACAGATGGGGGCAACTAAAATGTATTTGTTAAAATGCAGATTTTGTTCTACAGTGAGTTCTTGGGTTTAGTCAGTACTAGAAATAACCAAGTTTAACATTTGCACATTCATCTTTTAGATATATCATGGCAAAGTACAATATAATCAGTCAGAAAACTGTCTCTTGCCTCTATCTAGAACTATGACACCATCACATCATAGAATCTGAAAAACACCAATACCACCAGAGCAGTAAATAACAAATATTCTCACCATCCAGTTTTTTTAAGTTGGGGAGTTTCTTTGACGCCTCCTCCATCCAATTTCCTTCGGCCGAGTGCTTTTCTTCCAGAGGGTTACCAACAAAAACCAGGTCCACAAGGCAGGGCAGTTCAGCTAACCGCACAAACTCAGCTAAGAAAGAAAACAAAAAATGACTTGCGTCATTAAGAATTTTACAATATTAAAAGTCAAGGTTTCAAGTGACACCACAATTTTCTATGAAGACCACTCTAATAGTAAAACAATGAGGATATTACAATTATTACACAATTGTATTCTGATACTGTGTTAGATCTATTCTCTAGTAATTTAGGAGTTTATATATAGCTTCTTTGGTCACTTTTTAAAATTGCTTTGACACATGTTAATTCTATGAATATGCTGTAAAAAAAAAAGTTGACAATGATGTAACATTTGAGTCAAAGATAGACAGATATGGGCAGATAAAATGACAGTGCTTTGTTGTTTGATAAATATAATGGAATAACTAAGCAAAAAACAACAACAACTGGATTTATGTATTTACTTTAATAATAATGGTGCATCAGTTTTATATTGTGTTTTTTTGGACACTCAAAGACACTTTACAGAGCATTATTCATTCACTCCATATCCGGTGACTGACAGACTGACAGAAGCGAGGCTGCCAATCAGCGCGATCAGCCCTTCTGACCACCACCATCACTCACGCATACACCACTTTCATACTGGGCAATGTGGATGAATTGTCTTGCTAAGGACACAACAACAGTTTTTACGACTGGCGCCCCCCTGTGGCACCTGATTTTCCCATCCAAGTACTAACCAGGTCCAGCCTTACTTAGCTTCTGAGATCTGATGGGATCAGGCTTTGACAAGTCGGTATGCCCACATTATAATTAGGATGTTTGTTATGAAGGTACTACACAATCAATAAAGAAATACTGCAACAACCTTAAAATATAATTAAAAATTGAACTTCTAACTTATATCTTACCCCATTCTTTGACCAGGTTGTTGGACATGTACAAGACTTTAAGGTTCTTCATACTTTGGATACCTTTTAATTTCTCAATTAAGTTATAAGAAATCCACAGCTCCTCCAGTGTATCGCCAACAGCCTCCTGCACTCGCAGACATAGGTGCACAATTTAAAAACGCACATTAAGTCAAACACTGCGGCATCTCTCATAGTAACTTTCAGTATTTTCTGTGTTATATGGACTCACCAAACCAGTCAGTGCTTTGATGTTATTTCGACCCAGTGATAATATCTTTAAATTCTCTGCAACCGAAATAAAACATATCATCAGCAATGGCATAACTCATAAGTGTGCCATAGACACGTCAATGTTCAAAACTTACTTAGACCATTGAGATTTGTTATCTTCTCAATGCAGTTTGTAGACAACGATAGTTTCCTGTAAGAGGCAAAAATATTAAACTATAAATACTCTTTTATAATATGTAAAGACCAGGACTTAATGAATGTGTTTTACAATAAGGTATAATAGATTTCACAGTGAGAGATTCAAGAATAATAGAAGAACACTATTTGATTTTAACATAAACTATTCTGCTAAAGCATATAACTTGGTCACGGTAGTAAGTAGTAGTAGTAGTTTTTGAGGAGGTAACAACATTCTAACATGACTTAAAGCTCACAAGAATCCAGTTTATGTTATATTTGTGTGTCTCTTTCTGATTTAATTTTTTGCAGGACTTACTCGCAGTTGCTGAGCGTGGAGAGAGAGGGGTCCATCTTCTCTATGGGGGGCACCTGACCATAAAGTTTCACTGCTTTGGCTTCATTTGCTTTTTCGCCTGTCTTCTCCTCCTATAACCAATATAACATACCTCAAATTGTAAGTTATTACTTTATTATTACTATTATAGCAAACCAGGCCCTCAAAAGTTAATGGCAAGACATGCAATGCTTACCCATTTGGACAGAGCCTCTCGTACAGTTGTTACTTTTGCCTAGAAACAGCGAATTATAGAATTATTATAACAACAAGCAAGTCGGGATCTTTATAAACTGTTCTATATAACGTTATTGCACTGAGATAACCTAAACTTGATGCAAAGTCGTGTCCAAAAACGCACGCTTTTTCTGTGTATACATAGCTGAATGAATGCATTTGTTAAACTAGGGCTAAAACAACCACAGAACAAGTATGAGGCAACGCAAGCTAGCTAATTAAAGTTACTTAGCCATGGTTAGCATCCAGCGACATCAAATTAGCTTGCAATTACAACTAGAAGCCCGGGTGTAGGATAACCATCGTTGCACAATCATTAGTTTAAGATTGCTTGGGGGAAATTATTGAAATATGTCCCAGAAAATGCTCACCATGTTGTCTGTGGACGTCTGTGCGCTGTTGCTATGGTACTGACAGGCACGGTGGAGCGCATGCGCAGTGTGTACGTGAGATGACCCAGTTAAAACACGAGAAATTATTTTATACTAATTAGTTTGTTTTATGGGATTTAGTGAAGTGAATTTAGTGAATTTAGTGGGATTTAGTGAAGTGAAGTTTAGTGAATATGAAGGTAAATATGTTGCAAAATGGGAAAGCGTGTAAACTTGATTTGAGAACTTGTAGAATATAATGTGAGAATGTGTAGAGCAAAACTTTGAACTTGTAATTACCTATTTTAATATACGTTGAATTTGCAGTCACGGTGAGAAAAAACACACGAGTGCTTGAAAAAAATCTGTGCACTTGCGGATTGAAATTTTCACTTGTGGAAAATATTTACACACGGGAGAAAAATATGAATTAATGTGTAGATTGATATTTGCATGAACAGAGTGACATCTGCATCCATTATGACAGATACAACCACAATTCAGCGACTGCAACTTCTCAAATGTGTCCCAGCAGCTTCAAATCTGCGCGCATTGACTTTTGCAACACATTTTGCGATGTGCATGTGGCAAAACTGATTTGCACTTGTAGAGAGCTGGGGGAGGAGGAGGAGGAGGAGGGGTTGACCAGTCAGAAAGGGGGAAGATGAAGAAACCGTGTATCATTCGTTTTTCAAAATAAAACCAAAAATAACAAAACGAAAAAACTATTTTCTTCATTATTTGTCTCCAAAACCAAAATGATAAAAACGAATAACGGCCGAAATTTCCCGTTTACGTGACTTAACTGTGATGCCGTACTTTTGCACCGCATATGACTAAACCAGGACTAAAACAGGTCCTGGTCTGGTCCCGGTTTCCTGATCACCCAACAGTCTACGCGGGGGCACCTCCGGGCCAGTCCCAGCACTCTTGATTCAGTCCTGGTTTAGTCCTGGTTCAGTTCTTGTTTAGTCCTGGTTTAGGACTTTTAACACAATGAGCGGGTCCGCGGCTAAACCGGTTCGGATTCGCTGCGCGGACGCGCCACTGACTTATCAGCAACACCCACCTTTTGTCCGCGGATTTAACTGTAAGTCATTGTTTAAAAGTTAATTTTATTAGTCATCATTAATGTACACAACGTTAATGTTAGATTGTGATGTCTGTACGTCTGTGACTGTGTGTTTTCTCAGTTTTGACGAGTGCAGTAGCAATAAAGCTAACGACAGGAGCAGCTAACGTGATGAAGAGATGTGAAGTCAGGAGTCTGGACAAATCTATTTCTTGAGGTAGATCCCAGTCTAATATATACTTATATTCTTGTATATTTTTACGATCACAGAGTTATAACTGTGCTCTGTGATCACTGGTCGTGTCTAACGGGCTCGGTTCTGGCTGGACACCGCTCTTGATGCTCTCCCCTCGGCTGTGGAGCGACAGAGACACCGGTGACTGAACTGGTTGTGTTTTTTAACCACAGATAATTATTATCTGTGTAAAGTGTAGACTCTCAAGACTAAGGTGCAGCAAACTTCTAACAACAACTATCGTTAGCTAGCCAACCAAAACTTTTTTCTTTTCCTCAGATGACATATGGATCTGTTCTATGAGATGACAGTTCTTCTGCTGAGTGTCCTCATCAGGAGACCCTGCACACTGATCAGAAGTAAGTACTTTTCATGGTTTCTATGACAGTGAGGATTTAGTTTATAGCCTTAACTGACTTTGTCCCAAACTTCCTCTTATTTGCGATGGTGCTTCTGGCTTTCAGTGAAAGATCTGACATCTTAATATGGCCACTAATGTGTCACATCTTAATTGCATTGATATTTGACCATGAGCACCATTTTAAATGTTGTGGTGAAAGTATATGTAGTAGAGTATAGTATATTAACAGCAGTGAAATACGTCTCACGCTCATACTCAGGCTCTTACTAAAGTTCTCCCCTCAGTTGTTGAGGTTCTTGTTTTTACTTTTATACATCAAGGTCCTGGTTGTGATACTTGCTGTAGAAGGTATTTTATGTACAGTTTCAATGCAAATGCTGCCTGTGTGTATTTGGGGTCAGAAAAAAGTGGATCAGATCAAATCTGAAGCATATTTAGTCTCCTAACGACATAATAAACAGACCCGGGGCAGGTACGGGGCAGATAACCCGGTTCTGAAAGCGGATCCAAAACGTGTCCTGGGCGGATCCGTGAGATACGCGGTGGATGAGCAGCACCTCCGCTGCAGGCCCGGCTTTATTTTGCCGGATCCACGGCGGAGGTGCTGCTAATCCGCTGCGTCTCCACGTGGTGGATTAGTTGGGGATCTGTCGCGATGTACAAGTGGACTCTCTTGTAGATCCGTTCTGCAGATCCGCGGCGAAATCTCTGGGTACCTCCGCCGCAAATACTTTTTGCTCTCTGGGACCAGACCAGAACTGAGACCGGGACTCCAGAACAGTTGATAGTCAAAGTCAGTTAAATACAATCAATCAGTGAACCTGCCCAGGGGCTACAGGTGGAAATTAACACTGATGCTACAACCTGATGTACAATGCATCTCTCCTGTTAAGGTTAATGCAAAAATTGTGCGCTGTCCCAGTCTCAAATAAATAAATAAATAAATAAATAAAAGAATGATGATGGAAGCTTTCAGTTCTGCACCTTACCCCTTTGTTTTTGCCTCTCTCCGCCTCACCAGATCTTAAGTCACAGGACTGATCTAATGCTGCGGAGAATCAAGCAACCTAATTTAAAGCCCCGTTGTCACCCATGGGTGTTTTATGGGAATGGGGCTAAAGCTGGGTGAAGGTTAAAGGTTGGTGTGGGGGGAACAAAATGTGTTCCACAGCTTTTTCAGAATTGACGTACATAGACCTGGAATCTGCAGATTCTCGAGATGTTTGCAGACGAGATCTACAATCATGGTCTTGAAATTATCATCAATGAATATAGCCATGGCAACCAAACCTTTGTTCCTGTTCCTGCACACCTCTTTGGACACAGCTTTGGTGATCTTCATCAGGCTGTACATATCGGGAGCCACACGGACATTGAGCTCGCTCAGCCTCTCCATCAGTCGATCTCGAAGTTCTCCAGCTACAATGAGCTTGTTTTCTTTGCTCTGGCCTTTGCACAAACGACAGGCCACTTCATACATCAGACCACTGCAGTCGTCCAAACCCCAACTATACAGGGACCATATACAGGAGTTTTTCCTGCGCCATCCCTCTGAACTGGAAGTTTTTCTCTTTGACGTGAAAGAGATGGGAGTGCTGGTGACAGAGGAGCTAATGACTCTCTGTGTGTGTGGGGTGGTGGTAGCTAAGGGGGGAGTGATCCTTTGTGGGTGGGTCTATGCAGCGCCCACATCTGGAGAGCTGTGCACATTGCAGCAGCAGCAGAATGACGGGGCGTTTCTCACCACCTGGAACATACCACGGACATAGTCCACCATAATCTTCACGTACTCGTCTGGTACTGCGTAATCTACTCTGTCAGGTAGAATGAGCCTGCTGTTTCTAACCTCACTGACACTCAGAGCAGAGTTAACACAGCCCGTGACATGGTGACTGAGCATAGGGACGAGTGGACTGCCATTAGCAGGTGCCATGACAGGACCATAGGGCTCCAGAGCGGCGGTCAGCGCTTCTACCACAGACTGTTCAGACACAAACAGAGGCTGGCCCTCCTGTATGCCCAATAGCCTTTTGCTTTCGAGCTCCACTAAAATTCTATCTCCCACTGACTCAATAAAATCTAAAAATGACTCCGTCAAGGCCGCCCTGGACAAGGGTGTAGGTCTAGGTCTTGTGTGGTAAATGGCTCGAGCATATTTTGCAGCGCAGGCATCAACTCTTCTGGGGACAGGTCTGGAATCAGCTCATCTAAAGGACAGTGCAGACCAGCGTCTCCCTCATCAAGCTGACTGTTATTCATATTCATATCCATAATAGTCAAAATTAATTTGATAATAATAATAAAAGCTGTTTGTAGCCTTGTTGTTAGTAGTGATTAGTGTTTGTGAGTAACTGAAACTTTCTTGTGTCTAGTTTGCTGTTCTGACTTCAAATAACGACTGGAGAGTCAACACCCACATACTTGGTTTGTGACGTAAAGACTTAAATAAAGAAAGACTTACTTACCTCATAACAAGAACAAAGCCAAAGTGACGTCACGAGCGGAGAGCTCGTGGCTCGTGACGTCACACACCATAGAATTTTCACTGAGCCTGATGTTAAACCAGAGGAGGTTTTAAAATGTTAAAAACTAAATTTAGCTTTCATTTAAAAGTATTCTGACAATAATAAATAAACAATAGACGTTAGCCGTTGAATATTTTTTAGAATGTTGTAGATTTTTTATTTTATTTATTTATTTTTTTTGCTGCTGTTGGTTGTGTTCTTATTTATTAGATCTGTTCAAATCATCATTTTCTTATTACGCACCTTCTTGCTCAATTATTAAGAAAACGTAACACCTGTATTATTTATCGTTCTCCACTGTGTCACGCTCTCACCTAGAAAAAAGGCTGCGCTGTCTGCACTTTCAAGACATCACCAGCAGATGGTGCTGTTTGTTTAGTGTCATATTCAGTGTTTTTTTTTTTTTTTTTTTTTTTTTTGAACATATACAAATAGACGCAGAGGGCAAGTGTAAACATACGAACACGCTAGGGGACGTTGTAGAATAAGAATATATAAATTCCATATCAAAAACAAAATGAATAAAAAAATAAAAAATAAATAAACTACATTTTTACATGGAGCAAGTCATCAAAATAACAGGAATTTGGCCATCAGGTGGGAGGTGGATTTAGCTGTTTTCCAATTTTCTATTGTGATCTGGGAGCAATAATACGATTTAGATTCATTAATAGAAAATGAGGGTTTATTCCCTCTCCACTTGCTGCAATGTATATGATATTTCACTAAAAGCAAAATATTTACAGCTGTTTCTTTTGAGGAATCCAAATTGTCTATATAAAAAAAAATGTGAGAAATCTTGAATGTGGGTATTTTCACTTTTAGATTTAGCCAGCTTCTGGTGTCTGACCAAAAGACTTGGAAGTAAGGACATTCAAAAACAAATGATCCAAAGATTCTTCTTGTGAATTACAAAAAAGACAAAGTTCAACCTTAAGTTTAAATCTTCTTTTAAGAGAAGGCCTACAGGGTAGATATCATTGTAAATTTGTCTCATACTCACTTATGCCTCATTATTAATACACTTATTGTTACATTTAGAATATAATAAATTACATTCATTCACCTTCAAAATGGGTAAAGATATCCTAACATTGGAATATTGAAGTGTCCTTTTAACCAAATGGATTTATGATTAAGGGATAACTTTGCAAACTTTATGGAAAACTCTGTACTCACAGTTAAGATGATATTTTTCTACAAATAATGAGCAGAATATTACCATCACAATCCATTAGATCCATAACAAATTTAATGTTTTTGTCAAACCAGTCCAATTTGAACATAGATTTTTTTTTTTTTTGCTTTTAACTATAATTGATTCTATGTTGACACAAATGAATGAGGAGAATTGCACATTTGTTAATATTTAATTTTAACCCTGATGCCTTTGAGAATAATGAAAATAAATCATGTGCTTTCTCAACCATGAAATTGTTTTGCAGAAATAATGCTGTGTCATCAGCAAATTGACTTATTTTATATTGCCTGTCAAAAACACATATTCCTTGTAAATCTGGATTGTTTTTAATCAGGATAGCCAGTATTTGGGTTGTTAAAATAAACAATTTAGGCGAAATAGGGCATCCTTGTCAATTGCTACACTGTACCTTGAATTTGGAAGTAAGACCTGGGTTCAAGGACACAGAACTATAATTATTATACAACAATTTGATTGTATTACAAACAAATTCCCCAAAACCAAACCTTTTCAAGGCTTCAACCAGAAACAAGTGTTCTAGCATATCAAACACCTTATAGAAATCTAAAAATAACAGGAAACTGTCACTGTCAATATATTTGTTATGAGCCAACATATCAGGTATCAATCTAATATGTGAATGTTTCTGCCCTCAAGAAAAGCAGACAGACATTCATCAGTGATATCTTTAAACCTTCTATTCAGGCAATCAGCACGTGAGCTAAAATGTTATAGTCGTAAAAACAGGGTAATTGTTCTCCAATTATCCAATTGTAGGGGGTCTTTTTTGGTTTTGGTGTTAGGGTAATAATCCCTTGTTTCATTGTGTTAGATTACCTGTAGAAACACATTGTATGTAGCAGCTCTTTCATCTCTTTCCAAAATAATTTGTACAATTCTGTGGTAAATTCCATACCCTGTGATTTATCAGAGGACGTGTTTGATATGGCATTATCTAACTCCTCAGTTTGTATAGTTTCCTCCATACATTCTTTTAAATCTAAGTTTACTGGTGTAATACATGTTCTTCAATTATTAAGTAAAAGTTGACAGTCTGATTCAGAATAAATGAATTTATATCATTTGGATATTTATTTATTATGTATTTCACTATCAACTAAATTGGTATCTTCAGTGAAAGTTCCCTTTATAGATAATTTTCATTTGCCTTTGCTTTCAAGGTCAAAGAAATAAGAGGTATTTTTCCCCTCTTCAGTCCAATCCAGTTCAATCTAATTCATCAGTTTCATCATCTGATAATTGCTTATTTTCACATAAAATGTTGACATTATCAATAAGGCTTAGATGCTTTAGTCTTTTCAAATTTTAGAGGAACTTAGGCATTCCCATTTACTTACATTTGTTTGTCAGGGCATACCCTTCTTTCAGGAACACTCTCTGCCCTCTTCTCCTTGCGTCCTGGACAAATGGCCACAGCTTTGCATGTGCAGCTCTATCCTCCCGGGAGAAATCTTCTTTAAAGTGGATGTGCATCCTCTACACACCCGGGCGTCTGCTCTTTTTGTCAAGACAATGAACTGTATCCACCATGTCACAAAGCTGCTCCACAGACAAGGGCACTATTCTGGTGAGGATGACAATGACTCTGACAGCTCTTTGGTGTCTTCACCCTCCTTCGTGGGCAGACCGTTCATCCTCAGGTTCCATCACCATTTATGATGGGCTTGCTCAGCGACCCTGAAGCCCAGTTCCCATTCTTGTTATCCCATTGGAGTATATTCATTTTCTGCTGCAACATGTCTATGTTCTCTTTGTTCTCATCTTTTCCAATTGTTTGTCCAAAGTCACTTTGGCCTCAACTACAACTTTCAAATTAAACTCTCTTGTGTTATCATAGGCTTTTTTTTCTCTATTATGGGTTGGGTGCTTTAAATGATTTATGAGTAGAAACTCACTACACAACTGTAACTTGTCACAGATGCCTTGTTCTGATGTGAAGTGCCTTGCCTAAGGACACAACAGCCGGTAGACACTGAAGCCTGCATATAGACTGTATTTACAATTATGTTTTGTTCCTTTTAAGTTTATCACAGCATCAGACTACCTGGAAAAGCTTAATATACCAGTTAGCCATGTTAGCAGCGCATTACATATGTCAAGATTAAATAGCTGCGATTGGTTAAATTAAAAAGTACCTGCCTACCGTCAAGAGAACAAATCCTAATGCTGCGAGGTCAGACGGTGTCCATGAAGTGAAACCGTCTGATGAATCAGGCTAGGAAATCATTACATTACACTGGGGAATTCCATTACCTAGCAACGCCTTGAATGTTGGGCCAAAACTCCTTAACTGTACTTGGAAATTAATATTTGACCAATAAAAATATAAGAAAGCACCATTATTTTGTTGAAATAATGTTTAAAGTTTCAGAAAAATGTCTTTCTAATTCAAAATTTGAAAGTCATCAAAACCTGTCATACACACTTTAAATGATCTATGACATTGTGTATTAACTCCCGTCTGTTATAGTGATTTTGGTGATACCTGTCGATCACTGGAACAAATGATCTCAGCGTGACCAGATCTTCAGACGTGTGGAGCTGGTGTACAATGACACAGGCCTCTGCAACTCTATAGCTCACCTCTGACACTGACAAAGTGATATGACGCGCATCAAGTCTAAACAAATAAACATGAGACATGCACACCAGCAGGTTTATCAGAAAAATACAATATAAACATGGTATATTTAAACTAAATACTATTGAAAGTGTGGATGACAAAGTTTTACTCGTGCTTTGGTGAATTTGCCATCGACATATTTGACTTGTGGCATTCATTGAGTCTTAAGGAATATTAGGTTGAATAACAATTACAAAATAATAGTTTAAACTACTTTAGGCCTATTGTTTTATCCCTTTTTTTATGGATTTAAAGGTGCACTATGCAGCTTTACTGGTGGGGGATCTGCCACCTGCTTGTCTGCTATGGACTCATTGCTTTGCCTGGAAGGTACCAAAACTACATAAAATGAATACTTGACAGACATACATTTTTACAATGAACAGGCTCACAGGATCTGACCTGTAACTTAGTGGCAAAACATTCCAGACAAAACAATTATAATTCCAAGGAGACCTGTAAAATTGATTTTATTTATATTATTGTTTTTATTTCCTTTTTATTTTGTTTATCCCTTTTCCTGTCCATATTGTTGGAGCGATTTGTTTCAAATTTTATACATTTGAATGTTGACCCATGATAAGCACTTTGTAATCTTTGTAGTCTTGTAATGGTTCTAACATGTTCTCTAATGATTAATTGTTAACAATTTAATTTAAAATGTTTTATTTCATTTTCAAGCCAGAGTCAAAGATCAGTGACAGTTGAGATGAGCACCCGTAAGAACCAATCCATCTAAAGACTGTTAGTATAAAGCACAGCTCTCCATCAACTGTGAAAGAGGTCCTCACAGACACGGCTTCAGTTACAGATCGAGTGTCTGCGTTTCTGTGTCTCGGGGCGGGGCCAGAGAGACTTGAGAACGCCATAAGAAAGTCAGGTGTGCATTTGATGAGTGACAAGAGATAGGAGATTTAGGAGCTATGAAAATTAAGGGAATTTGTCCTCTGTGTTTAACCCATTGGTCAGTGCTGCTGGGAAGAAGAAGCAGTGGGGACCCTTCTCCAGATCCTGAGCCTGAATTTTGGTCAAAAGAAGATAGAACAAAATTGGAGTGGAATCACTGAGTGACCTAACAGAGGAAAAAGATGGAGGAGCTATGAAAAATTGGAAGGTTTGTTTGCATTTGACCCATCCTTCAATGTGACTGAGATGAAGAAGCAGTGGGGACCCTTCTCCAGATTTTGAGCCCGGATTTTGTTCAAAAGATTGAAGATACAAAAATATGAAGTGAAATCACTGGCTGACCTCACAGAGGAAAAAGATGCAGGAAATTTGACCTGTGCATTTTGACCCATCCTTCAACTCTACTGGGATCAAGGCGCAGTGGGGACCCTTCGCCAGATCTTGTGGTAAAAAAAAAAATGAACACATTAAAAACTGCAGTGGTACAATTGACTGACTTGAGGTAGGAGAAAAAGTAGGGGTTATGAAAAGTAAGTAAGTTTTTATTTTATTTATATAGCACTTTTCACAGACATGTGTCACAAAGACGCTTTACAGAGCATTATCCAGTTACTTCAGACCTGGTAGTGGTAAACTACTATTGTAGCCAGAGCTGCCCTGGGGCAGACTGACAGAAGTGCGGCTGCCATGCCATTTGGCGCCATCGGCTTCTCTGACCACCACCATCACTCACGCACACACACCACTTTCATACTAGGTAATGTGGGTGAGTGTCTTGCCTACGGACAAAACAACAGTTTTTGTGATTGGCGCCCCATCCAGGTACCAACCAGGCCCGGACCTGCTTAGCTTCTGAGATCTGACGGGATCAGGATTTGACAAGCCGGTATGGCCAAAGTGAAGAAATTCATCCTCTGCATTTGACCCATTCTTCAAAGCTGTTGGGTAAAACCTGTCTCAAGCTGTGAGGACTTCACTCTGTGCATCAACAAACTGGATAATGTGAGAATGGACAAAAAAGTCTAAAAGTAGGACAATGTATACCCTGCATTTGACCCATATTTATTTCTCCCAATTTTCACCTAGGATCTTTGTCAGGAGTACCTAGCTGGTGGACTTTTTTTTTTTTTTTTTACATATTTTAGTCATATGCATTTATGTGCTGTAATGGATGCGTGGAGCTATGAAAAGTACAAGAAATTTGGCCTCTCCATTTGACCTGGAGAGCAACACCTAGGAACCCTTCTCCAGATCTGGACCTGTTTTAAGAAAATAAGACAATAAGAGAAAGTTGTATTGGCTCACTTCATCTTGGACAAGGATGCCACAGTTATGAAAAATTCAATACATAGACAAGAATGGAGCAGAAGAACTGGAAGATGGAGCTTGACTGAGAGGAACTGTAACTATGCAGATATTTTCAGACCAAATATTGCAAGCACCAAGACATCAGCACTGTATAATTTTCAAGGAAAGCCTTCACAAGTCCTATCAAAATCCAGAAAACATATCAGTGTATCTAAACTAGGGCTTTCAAGAGTTCCTTTACCACCAATTAACAGGTCAAGAAGTTTGTCTAGCAATGCTGTGGAAAGCCTTCCAGCTAAATCACTTTTCAAAACGGATATGAATATTTTGAAAGAACATAACACCAATTCAGTCATGATAGAAAAAGCGCCACTAAATGCCTCTTATAGAAAAACTTGTCGAAATTCAAATAAGAAAATCAGTGTTTGCCACGAAGTAGAAAACAAAGCAGAAATCCAGTATCCAATGAATCATGGAGAACAGATTAAACGACCATTTGATACCCAGTCGCCCGTGACGCTAACACTAAAGCCTTTAGCGCGACAAAGGAAAGATGACGCGAATCAGGCGGGTGCCAATGCCAACGGGACTGCAATGCCAGACAGGGTTACACACGATGCCAGTCTTCACCAAGCGAAGCAACAAAGAGATTTCTGCTCCAGCGAGTCGGCCATTGAAACAGAATCTGAAGACAAAAGTTGGTTGGACAGCAGGCTGAGGGAGGACAGTGATGAGTATTACACAGAGGAGAGGATCGCAGAATGGGTCCTCACCGTCAATTCCAGTCTTTTCAGAACAGGAAATGATGAAGAGGAGAGGCAGAAAGAAGAAGAGCAAGACATAACAACAATTAAAATAGTTTATAATGGAGACTGAAGTTTAGAAATACAGTATTAGAAAAGGAAAGGGGAAAAAAAGGACTTTGAAATAACTGCACTATGCAATTTTTTGGTTAGATGGTCCGCCACCTGCTTGTCACCATCACACGTTCCATACCACATTATGGCATTTAACCTGTCTATCTCCATGGAGACAAGAAAGTGACACCACCAGGCTTAGTTACCTGTGCAGATCTGTGGAGAGGCAATCCTGTTCACTGTAAGAATGCATGGTTTTGTTGTTGTGACATTAACAGCACTTGTTACTTAAAGGTGCACTGCACAACATTTCTGCGCACCTGCTTGTCTCCTTGGAGATGTTATTGCTTTTTCTAAAATGTTCCATAGTATGACATTGAACATATCAATTTAACATTTTCTAGCAGTGTTTCTATTGCTCAAAAAATACAATAATTCCTTCTGCGAATAGGGGTGACACTCCACAGATCTGAACTGTAATGTAGCGTAGTGCTGTAACCTGCTCGTCTCCCTAGTGCTGGATAGTGTGGAACATTCTAGAAATAATATTTCTATGGAGATAAGCAGGTGGCGGGCCTTCCACTAGAAGTGTTACGCAGTGCACCTTTAATAACAAGACAGATAGGTTTAATGCCATACTGTGGAACATAAAGGAGGTAATATCTCTATATATCTACATGACATTTTATCTAGTTACACAGTGCACCTTCAAATACATTTTAAGTAAATTAGAATAATGCCTCACACTTGGTATTTTGTTGGCTCTTTTTATTTAACACTGGATATATTTTTCACATTTCTGGTTAGACATGGATCACATGGTAAATGATCACATGCTCTTAAAAACAGCACTTGTTCTTAATAGAGCTTCAACGACTGAAATTGCTATCAGTTATCAGTGCTTTATCTGTCACATGCAGTGTTGGGAAGTAACTGAATACATGTACCGAGAATACCTATTCTACTAATTTTGAGTAACTGTATTCCAGTACAGTTACTCTTTAATGTGGTGGTTTTCAGAGTACAGCTACTTTACCAAAATCAAATTAATATATGTTTTGTGCTTGATCACACATTTTACGCTTCAAAATGTTTGATATTAGAAAGGAAAAGAGAAAACACAGGTCTTGTGATGAGTGCATGTGCAATTTTTTCATCTCCAATTAGTGATAAATAAATGCAGAACAAAAGGTCAAACAAACATAAAGCTGTTTTTAATATGTTGTGTTTTTACACTATAATTTAAATGCAAAAACTATTCAGAATTCGGTACTCTGATGGGACCATGTATCAGAATACTTTATAAAATACATTTTAATGCAGGTATTCAGTATTCTGTAACTAAATACATTTTCAAGTACTCTTCCCCATCTCGAGTCACATGTCTATGTGGTTTTCCAGTAATTTCACAGAGCATGGGACTTGATTTATCACATGACCTAAAATAATGTCAATAATGACTTTTAACTGACCTGCCCCTCATAAAGGATGTTAATGTTTGATGGAAGCCACTTTGAAAACAATAGAAAGGCTGTGTCATCCATTGTAATGTAGATGTTTTACACCTGAGCCCAATATAATAGGGTAGTTGTAATAGCACGTTTATATATATGGATAAAACAAAAGTCTAAACATAATATAACTAAATGGTAAAAAGAAATGTACTTTATCAAAGCTATTCAGTATTTTTCTCTATAGATTTGTTTACTGCAACTTCATGTATGGATGTTGTATTGCTGCTATAGGTAGCCTTTTTGTGTGCAATGTCAGTGTAAGCAGGTTGGCGTACGCATGAGACATTACTTTTTTGTTTCTGGCTACATTTTGAGATATTCTGTTGTATTTTATTGAAATAACATAAGTATAACTTAAATGTGCAGTGTGTAACATTTCTAGCATAACCTGCTTGTCTCTATGAAAAAGTTATTGCTTTGTCTAGAATGCTCCACAGTATAGAATCTATCACAAGGGAGACATCAGGTTACAGAACTACATTACATTACAATTCAGATCTGTGGAGAGTCACCCCTATTCACAGAAGGAATTAATGCATTTTTGAACAATAGAAACACTCATAATGAATAAATTGTATATATGTATATGTTTAATGTCATACTATGGAACATTCCAGACAAAGCATTAACAAGGAGACAAGAAGGTAGTGGAAAAGTTGTGCAGTGCACCTTTAAGTAACTATCTAGTGTGTTATTATATACATGTATTATATAAATCAATATAAATTTTCCAGGCAGTTTACTAAAGGGGAGAAAATACTATGCAAAGTCACTATAGATCTGTTGGAAAGGCTCCAAACACTTAAATAAAATAAATAAATGACCAAATACCAGTTTATGTCTCTATCTTTTATAAGGTGTTTTTTTTTTTTAACACTTCACCAAATAATACCAGGCAAACAATTTTATGCCCAGAAGGTTTTTAAATTTTGAGAAAATTTGACTTTGGGGAGTCCCTCAGTCACATATTCTCTAAATTGTTGTAAGCATCCTACCTGTACAAATGAATTGGAAGAAACCTACTTGGAAACCTGTAGCCTACCGTGTGCCCTTGCCTCTGTTTGGCGCATCTTTACGCACGACTCTCTGGTCTCGCCTCTCCACAGGTAGCCTGTATATTTTTGGGGGCAGTCTAAGCATTAATCGGAGGACATTCCCACTGAAAAAGGACACGGGATGCACACACGCTCCTTGAGATCCCGTAGCCTACTGGTCTGGGTGCCCTTGCCTCACTTTGCCTCTTTACGCGCGGCTCTCTAGTCTCGCCTCTCCGCACAGGTAGCCTATATTTATTTTCGGGGGCAGTCTAAAACATTAATCGGAGGACATTCCCACTGAAAAAGGACACGGGATGCGCACACACTCGCACGCAGGCTCGCTCCAGAGGTGCAGTAGCCCTGACGTACAGACCGAGGGAGTAAACATGGCGTCAGACGGAATGGTGCTCACAAACCACGACCATCAGACCCGTGTGGGAATCCTGACAGGTAAGCGACACACAACATTGAAATACAGTACTAATAACGCCATGTATGCATTTTGTCGCCGTTTTTGTGGTCGGATTGCCGTGCACGTACGCTGTCAGAAGACGAGCTGGGTTCGCTGCAGAGCTAGCCTCGGTTAGCCACACGATGCTAACCGGTACCATTGGCTGTCATTCGTCGGTGTTAGCTGGATGCTTTACACAGGTGGCACAGATGTGGATTTTTGCCCCTAAACGGCCTAATTGCGGCCCAAAAAAGACATGGCTGCAGAATGTGTACCTTTTATGTACCAATGCATGACAACTATCACGATTTATGCGTTATTTGATTGCTACATGACAGAAATAGTGGTTTAACCAGTGAATTATAAGCGATACAGGATATATTCACGTCTTTTCAAAATTAGCAAGCTCACATCTGGAGGTGGGTTGAGTGTTTAACCAAAATCTATGTTTTATTTTGAAATTTAAGGCCGTGATTTCCGAAACTAAATCGTGATTTGCTTTTAGGTTGACCACACGGAGCGTTATACCTATTTTCTTGCTATGTACCATTACCAAGCCTGCATTATTCATGATCCCTTTGCAGATCCGAAATAGTGGACACTATATTGAGGTCGCCTCCAGTCTGTTAGCAACCATTTTCTCCCCCCTTTCAAAGGGAATCCACTGCACCCAAGCGGTACATGTGTGGTTTTTAAGTGGCATATGTTAATAGCGCAATTCTTTAGTTATTGCGCGTAATAAGGTTGGCACAGCGCTGCGTCGTGGCGTATGCGTTCGGGTTGTTTGAGCAGCCTTACTAATTTGTGGGGCTGCTGTTTGCATCCTAGTCGTGCAGTGGATAGAGGGGGGACGGGGGAGCAGCAGCAGCAGAGCCGAGTGACAAGCAACGCTAGCCCGCTGACTCCTAACCACAGCTAGGGATACGTGAGGATAATGCCAAACAGCTAAATGACAAGTCCATGGTGGTTCATAGTATATCTCAGCTAGCATTTGGGGCTAACATCGGCTAACCCTGCTGTCCATGGAGACCTACAACCTCCTGTCACATGTCAACGCACGTTTTCACCCGTTTACGACCCGTGAATATGCGTAAAAATGCGTTATATCTGTGGTACTGGCAACGATGCGTGATTCAAAGGATACAGTTGGGGCCTGCTGTTGCATAGGCACTGCAGAATCTGATTAAAAAGGCTTATTAATAGGAATTCTGCATTTGTGCAAAAAAATACAGAGGATTTAACGGTGTATGTCAGTGTAATGTCACTTCTGATTCAAGGGCGGATTGTGAATAAACAGAATTAGAATACCACTTTTGTTCTTTCTGGTGTGTTTGTCCTGGTTAAGATCTGTTTTTTCAGGTCTGTGTTAATATTAGTCCTCTTTTTAGACCTGGATTTAGTCCCGTTCTAGTCTTATCCTAGTCCTGCTTAGACTGGAGCCTAAAAGTTTGAGAAGTGCTGCTATTCGTGATAGGTCATAGGTGACATCTTGAGGACTTTTCACAATTCAGAATATATAATGAATTAAAAAAAAGTTTAAAAATTAAAGTACAAAAAATAATTACAAAGATATACTGATTTGAGATATAATGCCTGATATATCTGGTTGGTAAAGAAACATTGGCTGTAAAAAGTCCAAGTGTTTTCATTTAACTCATAATATTTTATTCCTGGATGTCTCAAAATTTGCATCACTTTCTTTCATTTGTCAATTGCTATGGCAACGGTTCACATTTTTCACTATTCTGAATCCAGATGCATAACAGTCCATCCGTATTTTAATCGCATCTGTGGCTTTGATTGTTACAAGTACTAGCCGTATGTTTATTAAATTGCATATTTAAATGTTATTTCTATTTTTGGATTGGAGTGGTGCCAAATCACATCACCCACAGTGGGCTAGTGATCTCTGTGTCATCCAGGAAATGTGTAGTATCAACAAATGTCAAATAAATGAATCAAAAAACACTCACATCTTTTTCTCTCAAATTTTAATATTCAAGAAAGACTTAACATTATCACTTACTTTGACCTAAAACTATGTAAATAGAGTATACAGTTTAGTATGTATTAACTTGCTGGACACATTGCCTCACAGCGCAAAGGTCAGAGGCTCAGCTGGTTAAGAGTTTTTCTGTGTAGTGTTCACTGTAGCTTAACCAAATCAACCCAAAACAATTACTCAAATTCTTAAACCTGCCTTTTTTATAAGATAAGAGAACCTGTATTTGTTCCACAATGAGGAAATTCCAGTAAATAATTGAATATGACTGGATATATAGATGAATAAAAGCTCTACAAACCTGTTTATTATGAAATGCATTTGAGCAGACACACATTGAAGGTGCATTGTGTAACTTTTCTGGTGGAGGATCTGTCATATTATTTTCTCCATGGAGATGTTGTTGCTTTGTCTGAAATGTTTCACAGTATAGCATTAAACGTTTCTATCTTTATGGAGACCAAACCAAACCAAGTTACAGGTCAGAACTGTGGAGAGGCAACCCTGCACACAGCGAAAAAGCCTGTTTTTCTCTGAATTTTTGAGCTATAAAACCACATGTAACTGAATAAATTTAAAGTAGAGCTGTTTAATGTGATACTGTGGAACATTCCAGGCAGAACAATTACATTTCCATAGAAACAAGTATGTGATGGCCCCCCAACCAAAAAGTGACATAGTGCACTTTTAATGCATATTTTTCTGTACTACCGTGCATCGTGATGACAATATTCAAGACGGGAATTAACATAAAGGATGCCTCTCTCTTTTCAGTTCTTGGCTGACCTTAAATGGCCTTTTAATCTTCACTTTACTATGGCCAAAATAGAAGTTGCATTTTAAATCTGATCTGCCACACTTAATAACAAAATGCAATAATGTTTCATAATGCACAGGAGTTGACCATAAGGGTCGTACGTTGTTATGTTCTTGAATTCCATTATCCATCCATTTATAAAATCAGCTGGACGGAAAGGGATTTCGCTTATGTAATTTCACTATTTTTATGAGAAATCCCCAAACCAAAATCTACAGACGTGATTTCTGTTTCAGACTTCGTCCACAATTACATTATATTAGTCTTGTGGCTCAGTGTACTATCACATGACAACAACAATCAGATTCACACACGTATAATTCAATAATTCTGTCAATTTCCATTAATATGGTGAAAGAATTTTATGATGGATACAAAGAAGAGGTCACACATTGTTCTATTGTTTCTTTCATAATGGGCTCAGAAGCTATATTAACCACACACCAGGCCAAGACATTTGCATTTGACAGTAGAGCTGCAGCTATTAATCAAAATAATCATGACTACTCAACTATTAAAATAACTGTAATTGTACTTTGATAACCATAATAATTAGCTGGACTATACAATCTTTAAAACATTTAGAAGCCTTTAGTCACCATATTTCAACCTCTATTTCAGCCACTCTCGCATTTTGGTCTATTAATTGGTGTAATAAGACAATTTACTGTTGGCCTATCTCTTAATATTGAGCAGTTTTTTGTTTTCAGTTGTTCTGCAGTTACTTTATAAGATAAATAACAGTTATAAAGCACTTTTTGCCATACACTGTTTGTGTTGAAAGAAAATAAAAAATTCTCTTTTCAGTCTCTGCCCTGCTATCAGTTGATATCGGAATCGGCAAATACTTAAACGTCTCAACTGATCACACCTTTAGAGTTGAATAATGACTCCACTCTGAGGCTATTGTGTAAAAAAATAAAATTCACAATAAATTCAAGCAGTTATTTATACTGACAGAGACGACACTGAACTTTGTGCCAGTTTTTGTTTCATGAGGATAGGCCCACTAATTACAGAGATATGAACCAAAAACCAGGTCAACAAATCTGCAATCTGACGGTTACACAACAAATTCCACCATAGATTTCTGACCTGTCCTTCTTCTCTCTTTCACACTATGTTCTTCAAAATGTTAGAACGTCATATGAGCCCATTCCTAATTGCGTGTCTTTCTTGTCTGAAGTGAGTGACAGCTGCTTTAAGAACTTGGCCGAAGACAGAAGTGGAGTGAATTTGAAGGATCTGGTCCATGATCCCTCTCTGTGAGTCCAAAACACCGATCAAACATCTGCAGATTCAGCATTTAATATTATCTTTAATAACTGTATCCCTGTATGCCTCCCTCTGCAGGCTCGGGGGAGTCATAGCCGCCTACAAAATTGTCCCCGATGAGATCGATGAAATAAAGGTAAGACGTTTGATCCTGGGTAACTACCTGCACTATGCTTACAGTTAAAATTAGACATGAACGATTAATTAAAACTGAATTAAAATCACAATACTCAGAAATCTGCAAAGTCAGCAATAAAAGGAGATATAATGTCCTCTACAGAGAACTAAACATCTTGTCTGTAATTGTATCTTGCAGTTATTTTAAGGTACATTGCACAACTTTTCTGGTGAAGGGTCTGTCACCTGCTTATCTCCTTGGAGATGTTATTGCTTAGTCTAGAATGTTGCACAGTGGAGATTAAACCTATTTCTCTCAAGGGAGACAACTATAGGCTACATTACAGGTCACATAAATTCACAGAGAATTATTGTCATTTTGAGCAGTAGAAACACCCATAATGAATACATGCTAGATAGATATGTTTAATGTTATATGAAAGTGATAACATCTCTATGGAGACAAGCAGGTGTCGTACCTCCATCCGGAAAAGTTGCACAATGTACGTTTAAACCAGTAGCTCTGTAGTTTTGCTTGTGATCTCTGTTTTCTGTGTAATCCCTCAATTATCCAGATTGGGGCCATAGCAAAAGGGTTATTTTTTTATTCCATGTTCTGGTTTGAGCAGTATATTCATTTAGTTCCATAGTGTAATGGACAAACTGTAAAAATTCTAATGGAATAAAAAATAATAAGATAAATCTGTCAATTAATTGTCAATCAATTATTTATAGAGCCCTTTCCAACACTCAAGGTGACCAAAGTGCTTAAAGGTGCACTGTGCAACTTTTCAAGTTTGGGGTCCACTATCATTGAGATGCTTGCTGTTGCTTTGCCTATAATGTTCCACAATATGGTATTAAATATGCATTTATTCAATTATGTTTACTTTTATTGTTCAAAAATACCTTTAAAAACATGTGTTCTTACTGTGAGCACGGTCACCTTTTCACAGATCTCACCTGTAATTTGACCTGATGGTGTCTCCTGCTTGTTTCTATGGAGATTGAAAAGTTTAATTCAATACTTTAGAATATTGGGGTAAAGCAATAACATTTCCATGGAGACAAGTAACTGGTGGGCCCTCTACCTGAAAAGTTACACAGTGCACCTTTAAATATTGAAGTGAACACAATATAAAAACATGCAAAAACATTAAACAATGAAATAAAAGTGTCACTGCATTAGTGAGTGTTAAAGGCCAGTCTGAAAAGATACATTTTGAGCCTAGATTTAAACAGGGATTATCAGGTACAGATATTCCTCGTGTGTTAAAAAGAATCTGATTCAATATTATATAAGTGAGAAACACTGGAAATAAGGAAATGAGTGAAATTGAGGCTCCTGTATTGGCGTGATGGTTAATTTTTGTTGTTTTTTTATTTCAGGACACTTTGCTGGAGTGGTGCGATGAACATGAGCTGAATCTTATTCTCACGACTGGAGGAACCGGCTTCGCACCAAAAGATGTCACTCCCGAGGTAAAAACTGCTGGGATGTTTGGGTTTTAATATATACACTTAAAGGTACAATGTGTAACTTTTCTGGTGGAGTGCCCATCACCTGTTTGTCTCCATGGAGAAGTTATTGCTTCAGACTTAGACCAACTTAATTTGATCCATAAGGGGAATGATTTGAACACAGTAGCTCACTCATCTCAATAAATATAATAACAAAGAGCAAAAATGTATACCGACTGGCATTTCACTTATGTATCTCCATGGAGACAACCATCAGGCCAAGTTATAGGTCAGATCTGTGGAGAAGTGGCCCCTGCGTACAATAAAAATTGATGTAATTCTGTAACTGAATGAATAGAAGTAAGTAAGTAAGACATATGGAACATTTCAGACCAAAAATATAATTTCCTAGAGATGAACTGGTAGCAAACCCCACACAGAAAAGTTTCATAGTGCACCTTTAAAAAATTATGTATTTTGATAACCAATTACATTATTTGGTTAACATTTGGGCAATCCATGTGCTAAAGTGTCACTGTAAAGCTCATGTTTGAAATGTACCATATTTTTCGGACTATAAGTTGCTCTGGAGTATAACTCACACCAGCCAAAAAATACGTAATGAAGAAGAAAAAAACATATCTATGTCGCATGGGACTACAAGTCGCACATTTTAGGGGACGGGATGATTTCGGTTGTCATTGAAGTCCAGGCTTTGTCGATCCATTCAATGACTTCCAGGAAAGTTACATGGTGCACCCTCCCAGTTGCTGTGAAGTTGTGTTCTCCATCCCCACTTTCCGCCAGTCCCTCACAAGTTTCTCGCTCACTCCAAACTTTTTTTACTGCTGCTCAATTACCGTTTTCGGCTGCATATTTCACTACTTGCAGCAGGATAGCGGCAGGAGACATGCGCAGTAGGGCGCCAAGTGACAGTGGTACAGTAGTAGCAGATACTGACACACAAGCCTAGAGCGCCCTCTCGCGGCTCACAGTGTGAAAATTTTAATGTATAAGTTGCACCAGGAGAATAAGTCGCAGGAAACACCCATAGTCCGAAAAATACGGTTAGTGTTTTATGTAAAATTAAGTACAGAAATTTCCCATTATATAGGCCACCCTTGTTTGGAAGATTGCCCTTATGTAATCTTTATGTACTTTCCATTTTTGATTCACTCTTTGTGCAGCCTTTTTAAATAGTTTGATTTAATAAAAGTTATTACTATAATAATACTTTAATTGTATATAATCTTGCAGTACCTCTTCCTTTAAACATGACTTCTCTGATCTATTAATAGTACATAAATAGGGAGGACTGAAAAAAACATTAAACATTAGAGCTGTTGGCCTTTAGTGTTTTAGTCAATCAGTTGATCTGTCATTCGACCAAATTTTGCATTTGTCGACTAATCATTTTATTTAGATTATACAGTTTTATATGGGACAAGAACTGAAAAGAGAGGAGAATGAGTGAGTGAGCTGAAGATTTGGTATTTTTTGTATTTATAATATGCAGCTAATCACAAGTTTCCTCTGTCTTTATATAAATACAAACAGCTTCCTTGTACTTTTTTGTATAGAAATAGCTGTTTATGCATGAACTCCCCCTGCAGGTGTAGTCTTGTGAGTGCAGTTTGGGTCTGATACACAAAGATATGTACTGTAATCATTTTGAGAGCTTTTGTCACACCCCGTTTTTAGTCTATTACTAAATGATCAGCAGGACATGTCTTAAATCGACCAAGAATTTCTTTAGTCAACTACTTCCCTGTTAAAGTTGCACTATGTAACTTCTAAGGTGGAGGGCCTGCTACTTGCTTGTCTCCATGAAGATGTTATTTCTTTGCCTGGAATGTTCCACAGTAGGGCATTAAACATATCTCCCTTGCAGTTGTTCAATTGCAGGTGTTTTATAGCTTAACAATATCTTACAAAACATGAATTCTTATTATGTGCAGGCTAGCTTCTCCATAGATTTTGACCATTAAATTGCAAAACGGTAATATCAGTCAAGTGATGGTCCCTACACCAGAAAAGCTACACAGTGGACCTTTAAACAAATTAAAATGAATGCCCCTGTGTTTTCTTCAGGCGACCAGAGAGGTGATAGAGAGAGAGGCTCCAGGAATGGCTCTGGCTATGTTAATGGGATCTCTCAATGTTACACCTCTGGGCATGCTATCCAGGTAAAAATGTACTATCTCAAATTCTTAAGCAAAATACATTCTTTAGTATTGTACATTTGTCTATCTGTATATCTGATTTAATTAATTCTCTAACAAACTGTCTTTGCTTCTCTAATTTGCAGGCCTGTGTGTGGCATTCGTGGTAAAACTCTGATCATCAACCTCCCAGGGAGCAAGAAGGGCTCCCAGGTACTGTAATGCGTTTAGTTATTTGTGGTGTCTAAGAATAGCTCTTCAGTTTAACATCACGATTAGACTTAAATTCTTGCTTTTATCTTAGTGTTGTGTCTTGCCCAAGGACACAAAAACAACATGCAAGGCCAGTAGTGGCTATCAAACAGCCACTGCCACTTTGAGCTCTAATTTAGTCCAGATGTAGACTTGGTTTGGTTCTGCTGGTGCTGGTTTAGTCCTGGTCTAGTCCAGATTTTGTTCCAATGTTTGTACCAATTTTTATATAGTGTGTGCGTAAGTGGTTCAAGGAAGGTTGCCAGTTAAAATCCAGCTCCAATCAGTATATAAACTTGGGACAGCCACCTACCTTAAGTTTGAATGTGATGGGCGGTAGTCTGATTTGCTTAACCATTGCGTAATGTTAACCTGTTTTAACCCATATCTGAACTTTGAATCATATTGTTGATTTAATAATTAAGCATTTATTATCAGATTTTTGTCATCATAAATGAGGTCACCGTGATTTGTAGTGTGATAAATACCTACCCACAACATCCAGATTAGGTCTAAACCATAGACTGTATATATAAATGGACATTGCTAAACCACTAGCAGCCACGTTCCAAATAGGAAGTGAGCATGGGCATACTTCCTGCTCCATCGACTCGGGCTCCAATTCACTTTACACTGAAAAACTGAAAAATATTCATATTAACTCATTCTACATGATCCTGGTGTTTTTGTTTTTATTTTGCTGTTTTGTTCATAAATCAATTACTATTCCTAATATGGAACTTGGCTCCAAATTCACCCCTGCTAGCTGCTAGCCTTGTGAGCTTCATTTGACTAGAGTCGGACACTATGGGTGACGTCATACTCCCTTTCCCTGCATTCTATTGAATGTCGGTAGTCAATATATACGAGTCAGTTCTCGTGACATCTGTTGTAAAAGCGTTCCATTGCAACAGTTAGGGAACATATGGATGCTCGAGAAAGTATAATGCAATATCAGATATTGCTATCTCCTGTTAATAAATATTCTGTTATTTAACATTGGCCCTCGGCTATTCAATTATGGCAGTTTGACTATTATATGTCCAGGAAAAAAAACTTCTGTCTACTGTCAAATGATGTGAAAGAAAGTCTAAATGTCACTACAAAGTTTTTAGGAGACATTTTCTCTACGAATACACAACTTCACATATCAAACCAACCAAATCGGTCTGGCACCAAACTAGCCCGAGTTTGTGTTTCGGAACCCCGATTTGATTGGCCATTCCATTGCACTTTCTCGAGGTGAAGGTCATTACACTGAGTCCCGAGCACAATAGATTGCAGCATTAGTCCATTTCTTTATACAGTCCGTGGTCTAAACTGGGAAACAGTGAGACTAGACCAGGCTTAAACCAGGACTGGAACATGATCCAACTAAATCCATTTCAGATCTAAAAAACTCTATTCTCAAACTAGGACCAAACCAGGCCTAAAGTGAATGCAGCTAAAGCACCATTGTTCTTCTTCAGGAGTGTTTCCAGTTCATCTTACCCGCTCTGCCCCACGCCATCGACCTGCTGCGTGAGGCCAACGTCCGGGTGAAGGCCACACACGCAGCCCTGGAGCAGCTGCCCTCGCCCCTGTCCAACACCCACAACAACGCGCACAACAGCACCCACACCATGGAGAGGGGCACCCAGTGTGAGGAAGAGGAGGAGGAGGAAGAGGAGCGCCGCCGAGGAGGACGCCACGCGCACAATCACCATCACCATCACCACCACCACCAGCACGGCTCCTCCCACATCACTGCTGCCGCCATCGCTGCAAAGGTAAATAAAGCTAATGCTGCTAAGCTAAAGGTAATCACTCCCAAGGTAAACAATACTAATGCTGCTAAGCTAGAAGAACTATGGTCCCTGCAAAGGTAAAAGATGCTAATGCTACAAAGCTAATTATAATCGCTGCAAAGGTAGACAGTGCTAATGCTGCTAAGCTAATTTTAACAGCTGCAAAAATGAATGATGCTAATGTGGCTAAATGAATTATTACCCTCGCAAATGTAAACAATGCTAATGCTGCTAAGCTAATTGTAATCGCTGCCAAGGTAAATGTTGCTAATGCTGCTGAGCCAACTATGGCCACTTTTACATCATGTTTTTTTTATTTCTGAATTAATTGTTCTGAATTAAATAGTTCAGAATTAAAATAATCTCCATTGAGTTTACATGGAAATAATAATTCCAAATTGAGGTTTACATGGAAAACTTGTTAAATCACCTTCATTTAATTCCACTCAACATCTGAGGGTTGGGAAGGATTCTGATTGGACAGGGGGTGCACGAACGTATTTATGTCTATCAGAAGAAAACACACTTTAGCTTGCTATGGGCTTTTTTGCATGGCTCTATAATTAAAACTGGATAAGGCACTCCCCTTCTGTCCCGGCTCGAGACTGACTAGTGGCCGCTCCAGGTACTGCAGCTCCTGGGAGCTTGGGCCCAGAAACAATTCTCCCATAAAAGCACAATGCATTTTTTGGGAATTCAAACTGCCCGTGTTTGGCTGACAGAGCATCGACAACTTTCATTAAGGTGGATTTTGTAGGGATTCTTTTCAATTTTCACAACATAAACTTTTAAAGTTTTTTAAATCCTCAAAGCGCCTAAAAGTTAACTTTGTAAAAGTTAGCCTAGCTCCGCTCTGAGCCCACACTAGCTCCGCTCTAGCAGCTCTCGCTCTGATTGGTCCAGAGGTCACATGGGTGGGAGGCGCTAGCCTCTATTGAGGAAGTAAATATGAAAGTGAAAAAAATTTTTGGGCCCATGCACCACTAAGCACAGGCCACTGAAAACAATACAGCGTCACCTTGGATTCATCTTCCAGATTTTATTATAGTTCTGTGCTTTTTTTGTCATCTCAGTTTGTCGTTACGCCATGATACAAACTTTTTTCGCAGTCGTTCCAATGCAAGCCAACGAGCATGCGCTGAACAACCAAAAATTATTTTTAAGAATAAACGTTTACATGATTGAAGAATAAATTAATTCGGCTTCAAAATCAGAATAAACCCCCCAAAACCAACCACCCATTATTCGGAAATAAGTTTAATTCCAAATAATTATTTTCATTGGGAATTAAATGTTTACATCGTCTTTTTAAAGCTGAATTAATTTTTATCCAGAAGTAAATTATTTTTATTTGATTTGATTTGATTAAAGCTCTCATGTAAACGTGGCATATGAGTGCTGCAAGATAAACAATGCTAATATCGCTATGATACCTATAAGAAGTATGATCCCTGCAAAGGTAAACAATGCTAATGCTGCTAAGCTTACTATGGTCACTGCAAAGGTAAATGATGCTAGTGCTAAGCTATTTATTGTTGCTGCTAAGGTAAACAGTGCTAGTGCTGCTAAGCAGAATATGGTTGCCAGTTCAGTTTTTTTGTGCCAAACCAGTTATGCCATACTACAGCCACTTTTCATTGGGGCTATGCTAGTAAATGTTGATTTGGAAATGTTTGTAAATGTTGAATGTTTATTCACTATCAGGTGAAGGTCATGGTTCGCATTAGGGAGAAGTGTTTTGTTTAAGTTTAGGGCTCAGGAAGAGGTAATGTTGTGTAAAAATAGATGGAAGAAATCTCAAAAATAATCTATTGTAAAAACTGTCAAAATTTGGACTAAAAATTGGGTTTAACTTCCACCCATAAAAACGGGAAGTGGAAATTGGGAAGGTTGCTCTTCTCCATAGGCTTCTTTCCATTATTTCCTGGATGGGATTTAGAGCTGAGGAATCGAGGAGCTTTGAGGAGGTGAGCGATGAGAAGTGGGATGTGCCCGCTGTCCACCGTAGAGACACAGAAGAAGGACTTGTGATGGGGCTGGAAACTGGATAAAAGTTTAATGAATGTAGTGGAGAAAGTGGGACACTGCAGCACAAAGCCACAACTAAAAGGCTAAGAGCTATTTATAACAATACTACTACAAGATTGTTTGTACTTGAGTGTAACAAAATAGGCACTGAAGTCTCACCTTAATATTGGTGGTTTACAGTTCCTAGATTGAGATGAAGTTATACTACCAATTCCAGGACAGCTTTCCCTATTGATAACATTGCATTTTGCCATGAGATATCTTAAAGCTAAATTGTTTCACAAATGTTGGACCTGATCATTTCCTTTAGTAATTAGTCCCAGAGTGAATTGTTTATTATGACAAAAATTTCATCCAACTTCATCCATTAAAGGTTCACTGTGTAACCTTTTGGGGACTGTTACCTGCTTTTTTCTATGGATGCTCTGTGTGGAATGTTTCACATCATGACGTTAAACAGTTCTACCTTTCATTTATTCAATTGCGTTGGTTTTATAACTCACAATTAGGGATGGGTGTGATTAATCGATTAATCGATAATTGATCATTAAGAATTTCGTCGATTACGTTAATTTTAATCGACAAACCGAATGTAGGTTGCTGTGCGTAGCGTGACCAAACAGAGGTCTGTACATGTAGCTCTCTGCACTCAGAAGGAGCGAACAAACACAAACATTCGGTGAGTCTGCAGCGTACCGAAGCACAAATGCGTATTTAACGATGATTTGTACAAGAAATTCCACGCTTTCCGTTGCGTTCGGGACAAGTGGGAGTCCTTGTGCACAGTGTACAAAGCAGGAACATATGTTTCGGTGTCCAGTGGGAAAAAGCTTTGCCAGGTGAGAGTCGCGCAATGTCGATGACGAGTTCCCACCTCCCATCCCCCGTACGGTGTCCTGGTATTGACAAACGCAAATATGGTAACACTAACCTGTATTCCACTGAATCATGTCTTTTAATCCGACAGAAATTGACAGAATCAGCGCACAAGAGCTGTAGTTTTACCTTCGCTGAGTTTATGCAAATTAGTGATGCGGTTTTAAGTTTCGTTTCTGTGAGAGTTGCGCAAAACTGAATTAAACACATTATAATGTCAAACGGGCTGATGTGGCTCTAGAGTCGTTACAGTTTATATGTCGTAAAGTTGAATTTATTTATGCAGATTAGTAGTGCAGATAGTAATAATAATGATGATCATTTTAATATAAACACGTTAATGATTAATCGATAATTGATCGTTAATTCTTCCGACGATCGATTAAGAAAATTTCATCGAATGCCCATCCCTACTCACAATACCTACAAAAACAGGCATTCTGACTGTGAGCGGGGTTGCTTCTCCACAGATCTGACCCTGTAACTTGGCCTGGTTTGGTCTCCATGAAGATACAAAGGTGTAATACCGTACTGTGAAACATTCCAGACAAAGCAATAACATCTCAGTGGAGAAAAGCATTTGACAGACTCTCCACCAGAAAATTTACTCAATGCGTCTTTTTAAGGGGAAAAAATTTTTAATTCTAGTCTACCACAACTGTGCAACAACAAAACTAATCTTTAAAGAAATTGCAAAAAGATTTCTAAATAAGTAAAAAAACACACAAGGTACAAATTAAGGCTGCAACTATTATTTTAGAATTTTTGGCATTGATTTTAGTGTCTGTTTAGTCAACAATTATGATGAGCAATGATTTTAATAGTAGTTATATTCAAGATCTGTATATGGGTTTGTATTACGTTCAACATAAGCCTCCCTACATTAGCACAATCCATACCATATAATAAAACGGTAAAGATCATACACTATGATTTTCAAATTTGTTGCATTCCTATACTATGAACACTTTATTTTTCTTTATCAAATTATTTCATTTTTTGTTATTTATTTTGTATTTTGTCATTTAAATACATTCATAGTTCACCTCTCCCTCTCATTGCATTATCCTGTTTGTCTATTTTCTGTTTTGTGGATGTCAGTAATGCATGTGTATCCCCATCAGACCAGTCATGCTGTGGTTATGGCTAAGGGCGCCCCCTACCTGCCCGGCACCACACCTGCACCCACTCATTTTACCTGCTCCTGTAACCACGACGACCAGGTGAGACATCACATGACCCGCCCTCCTTCTCTCCTCTCATTGGTCATTATCAACCCCACACTTCCTGTTCTTGCCAAAAGTGTTCTGTTTTCAGTGAGTTTTATTTCTATGCAACTATGTTTTGAATTTAGTTTTGACATTTTAAAGGTGCATTGTGTAACTTTTCTGATTGAGGGTCCATCAAATGCGTTTCTACATGGAGATGTTATTGCTTTGTCAGGAATTTCACAGTATGGGATTAAACCTTTCTATCTTCATGGAGACCAAACCAGACCAAGTTACAGGTCAGATCTGTAGAGAGGCAACCCCACTCACAGCCAGAAGAGCTTTAAAAACACCTGCAATTTCATAAAGAACTGTTTGTCATACTGTGGAACTTTCTAGGCAGAGCAATGACATATCCATAGAAACAGGTGATAGAGGTTACACAATGCTCCTTTAAAGTCTTGAATATGTTCTAATGATTAAAACCAGTTCATTTATTTAAGGCATGGAAACTACAATTTGTCCTAAACTGTTTTGTTGCCACTGGAATGCAGTTTGTAGATGTGATGGCTCTTTACTTCACTGCAAACCAAACATTTTTAATTGAGTTTAAATTAAAACCTCTCAGACACATAGATCTGTTTGTATACAATATTCCAGATATTATTACAGCTACCACAATGAAGTTGTATCTTATTTTTAATAATTTTGCTACATCTTTATCAAATTTCTAACTAAATATTTTTATTGTCAGGTTTGTTCACTCGCACTGCAAAAAAGGAATATTTACAGTACACAGTTAAAATGACAGTGCAGCCTGGTAATTTCATTGCACAAGATGTAAAACATTCACAATACTGGTCAGAAAATGGCTACTTTCTAATATTATACCAAAATTCTGTTTATTTATTTTAATTAGGACAGTGCATATTAATCAAATGTGTAAAAAGCAGTTTCAGCAAAAAAAAAAATTGTGAAAGGCTTATTACAAAATTATTACAACAGCAGACATAGATTACCCATCTATGTCCCAAGTAGTGAAGTCTTCAAATTAAATATTGATTGTGTTGCTAATAAACTCATAAATACCTTTTTCCTGTTTACCTTCTTGTTTTGACTCTCTTAATGAATGAAGCATAATGAACTCCTTGCTTTGGGTTGCCAGATTCAAATTTTTACAGCTAGTGGCATCCCAGATGAAGTTATACTTGTCATTTTATCTGATCTAGATTTTCCCTTTTTGCAGTGCACTCACAATGTATTTTATAAACAGTTCTGTTCTGAAAGCCACATTTAGTTATTTTTAGTGAATCTAGTTTTTAGATAAGTTCCCACTGAAGAGCCCTGTGCAGCGTTGGCCTGTAGCACTAAGTGCGTTTGTGTGTGTATGTGTCTGGTTGTGTGTAGATCCCGGATTCGATCATTTCGCGAGGCGTTCAGGTGCTTCCTCGAGATTCGGCCTCTTTAAGCTCCACCCCCTCTGAGTCTCCACGGGCAACACAGGCCACCTCCCGCCTGTCCACCGCCTCATGCCCCACCCCCAAGGTACACACAGCACCCAACAGCACCCCAAACACAGCACCCAACAGCACCCAAAAACATCACAGCACCAACTCACACACCACATGAATCAAAGACAGTAATCTACCCCCTCCTTTCTCAAAATCTGTCTATAATGTAAAAATAAAAGTAGATGAAAATTTTTTAATTGCCGAGATTTGAATTAGCATCAAACCATCCTATAAGCTAATTTAGTCTCGGGACTTGTGTGCTTTTTGAATTGAATGGGAATGAATGGGACTTTAGGATTTCTTGAACGTCATTGAACTGTCTTCAGTTGTGATTCATAGAAAAATGTCCCAAAAACATGTTTTAGGTACCAGGCTGTAGCATTTATACTGGTTTAGTTTTTATTTGCACACTTGTCTAATCAGTCCATTATATCATAAACAATAACTGAAAGTATGTTTACAAAGTACCAATTTTTTTTATTTTATGCAACAAAAGAAAAGTGATTTAAAAGTATTTTTTCACATGACAAATACTGTAGAAAAGTAAAATGTCATCAGTTTTTACAAACTGCTTTGATGTCAATTGAACTTCCATTATTTTAGTTCAACTAAACCTCAGTGTTTCTGAATGACAGTATTTTAAAATACATTTCTGTGAAGGGTGCGTTCACACTTTGCATATACACCACACCAAAATCAAGACTGAACTGGTCGTAAACCAGGACTAGGCCGGGACTAGACCAGGACTAGACCAAGTCTACATCAGGTCTTAACTGGGACCAAACCAGTCCAAGTGTGAACGCAGCCTTAGAGTAATTCTTCCCACATATTTAAACCACACACTCTGTCCAAATGCAGCCTCTGTATCTGTGTGCAGGTTCAGTCTCGATGTGGCAGCAATGAGAACATTCTGAGAGCCAGTAAGTTCAGTAAGGGACATTTTGTTTTCTCTCAAACACATACCCCCCCTCAGTTTGGTGCTTCTGTGATGTTTGACTCCTCTCTCCTCTCTCAGGTCACAGTGCAGTGGACATCAGTAAAGTAGCGCGTCGTCACCGTATGTCCCCCTTCCCGTTGACGTCGATGGACAAAGCGTTTATCACTGTTCTGGAGATGACGCCCATTCTGGGGGTCGAGGTCATTAACTACAGAGGTGAGTCCCAATGTCTGCCTGGGTCTGTGTGCACTTTGAATTTACTGTAGCTTTGAAAGTTAAGAACACATACTGTGCTTGTGTCTGCTCTATAGTTATAATCTACACCATCATTGTGTCGTAATTTGCACATTTTAAATCTCAATATTCATCTAAAACAACTTTACAAAAAAACAAATCCACAACAAAGTGCATAGCTGCACATCACACCAGCAAGTAAAGGATTTTTTTCTTTTCATTTGTGCTAAAGTTAACTTTGTGATGCTGCTGAATCCTACGAGTATCACCGATTAAGGAAATTAAGGAAATACAGTTGTAGACTGAAGTAGGTACAGAACAGTAGGTACAGAGCAATAGGTACAGAGCAAGTCAATTACAGGTGTCTATCTTGGTCAAAATAGCCCGAGAATCGTGCAGTACTCAGGTGGTGTCACCTGTTTGTCTCCATGGAGATCGATATGTGTAATGCCATACTGTGGAATATTCCAGGCAGACAGACTGCACGTTAATAGCCACCTTAGTTAGTTCCTTAATGCAGGGTTTATGTTAGGGCTGGGCGATATGGATCAAAAAATATATCTCGATATATTTTGCTATATCTCGATATACGATATATATCTCGATATATGTTTAAGAAAAAATAACCCCCTAAAACTGAAAACTGCAAAAACAAATCTGCCAAATTCCACAAGGTCTTTTTTTTTTTTTTTATTAAAGTGTAAGAGTTCGGCAGTTCATATAGGAACATTTAAGATGACAGAAAATCCTTGATTACATAAATAATAATTTAACTGTAAAATAAAAGAAATAATAAATATTTCCTTCTTTTCATTCATAAATAAAACAACTCAACACAAGCTTATCTTTGTATTAACTCTGTTATCCAGAACATAATCATAACCGTGAGCTCCTTCAGCAGAAGAAGCTCAGGATGTTCCTTATTTTAACAGATCCATGTTATTATCCAGCAGTAAGGAGCTCTGAGTTTTCCCACAATCCACTGCAGACCAAACCCAACGTTTCCAAACACTTTTGTACAAGTGACACTGCAACAGATTATTCATTAAAATCTTCTGCATAAATAAACTTTACAATATATAAAGCATAACGACTCTAGAGCCACATCAGCCCATTTGAGAAAATAATGTGTTTAATGCAGTTTTGCGCACGTGTGTTTACATTTTACAGAAACAAAACTTAAGCACATGGCTCATTTGCATAAACAGCACTTCTCATGCAGCTCAGCTCGTTTAGCTTCTTTTGGACTAAAGGACGCGACTCAGTGGAATATGAGGATGTGCTGCTGGTGGTTTTGTCTGTAAATGGTGGAAAAGGTTCGTGGTGCTTGAAGCTTTTCACTGGCACCAACTTTCGGCGTTCAAGGCGATACTGAGGAGTGAAGGAGACACGAGCGAACAAAATCAGGGAGGAGGAGGCGACGAGAGAGAAGACAAACAAGTGAAGCGGCCAAATCTAAATTGAATATAAACATTATATCGATATATACGATATGTCCGAATTCATATCTCGATATATTTAAAATATCGATATATCGCCCACCCCTAGTTTATGTAACACTAGCATGATAAAAAAGCAGAGGAAACTACATAGACCATGCTTCTTTGCTCCATTTTAGTACAGCTTGCTTGATAAAATTACTACTATTAAACACTTCAATCTTAATCTTTTGAAATACAATAATTACTTGGCTTGTCTGGGTATTTCTGGGAAAAAAGTTACTACAATACAATGAGCCTGCCCAAAATACCACTAATAATATTATACACTGAGTTTTGAATATTCTTAGTCCTTGATAATTGATACTGCAACTGATGTGGAGCTAATTGAATGCACTGCTCTGTCTGAAGCTTTACTCAAGTTAGGCTTCTAATCTTCTAATCTAATCTTTATTTTAACACATGAACAGGAAGAGCTGAAACTGCAACAGGTGATTTGTGCTGTTAAACCTGCCTCTCAAGCCAACAGTTTTTCATTTAGTCACTCTCACCTTTTTGTTGAAAATCAGACTCCTAAACAGGACCATGAACACTTGCATTAATCACAGGCTTGTGAAAATGCATTGTTTAAAATCCATTTTGTATTTCTTCTTGGAGTTTCACACGATCTTAAAACGCCTTAAAAAGTGTGCATTGTGTCTCCGCGGTAACTTCTCAACATTCCACCACAGACGTACACGTAGAGCACCCCCACTGCGATGTCACTGCAAAATATTGATTGGTTTTCTTGATATCTTGTGTGTTTTGTTTTGTTCAGATGGTTTGGGCCGGGTGCTAGCTCAGGACATCTATGCCAAAGACAACCTCCCTCCATTTCCTGCTTCTGTAAAAGACGGTTATGCTGTACGAGGTAAGATACAACATTACATTATAAACAGCTCTATTTGAATTGTATGAATAAGTGAGAATTAACAGCTCAGTGTCAGTATTTTAAGTGTATTGGCACATTTGGCAAACATGTAAAGAGGTGGTAAAGATTTCTCCCATTATTAAGATTTGAAAAGCATTGTTTATTCACTCCATACTTTGTGGTGGTAAGATACTCTAACCTATCACAGTGTTAAATGTGTGTGCTAAAATTATTGCCGTGCCTTTGAATTAACATGAAACATAGATTCTGTTATTTTTTGTATTGATTTTGGTAAATAAATATTCTCATCCTGAGTTTCCGACATCAGGACAGTAATTTAAGTTCTAAATAAGTTTTTAATCTTATTCTTATTGGGAAATACTGATGGGAGCATGCTTCTAGTGGCTCCAGAATCATCAGTTTTGTCCTGGTTTAGTCCTGGTTCATTTTGGTTTAGGCCTTAGGTAGTCCTGGATTACTCCAGCCTTGATCCTGCTTTGGTCCTAGTTTAGTTCTGTTTAAGTCCTGATTTAGACCTAGTGTAGTCCTGGGTTAATTGTGGTTTAGTCCTAGTGTAGTCCTGGTTTAGTCCTGTGTAGTCCTGGTTTGGCCCTGGTTCAGTCCTGGCTTAGTTTTGGTTTAGTTCTGGTTTTGTCCTGGTTTAGTTCTTTTTTAGTCCTGGTTTAGGTTTTGTGCTGGTTTAATCCTGGTTTTGTCCTGATCCAGTTCTGGTTTAGTTCTAGTGTAGTCCTGGTTTAATCCCGTGTAGTCCTGGTTTGGCCCTGGTTCAGTCCTGGCTAGGTCATGGTGTAGTCTTGGTTTAGTCCTGGTTTCTTTCTGTTTTAGTCCTGGTTTAGTCCTGATCCAGTCCTGATTTAGTCCTACTGTAGTCCTGGTTTGGCCCTGGTTCAGTCCTGGCTTAATCTTGGTTTTGTCCTGTTTCACTTCTGTTTTAGTCCTGGTTTAGGTTTAGTCCTGGTTTGGCCCGGTTCAGTCCTGGCTTAGTCTTGGTGTACTCTTGGTTTATTTCTAGTTTAGTACTGGTTTTGTCCTGGTTTAGTTCTAGTTTAGTTTTGGTCAAGTCCTGGTTTAGACTTTGTTTTTAGTCCTGGTTTAGTTTTGGTTAGTTGGATCTTGGGCCCAAAACTACCCCACAAAGTTACTACATCACCTCTTTTGTACACAACTACACCAATACTGTCTGTGGCTCTCCATACCATTATATTTGTATATCATGGCATTACTGTGTTGCCTTTTCACTGTCATGTTTCTCATTTCTATAAATAACTGCATTAACATCATGTCCATTGACCTTTAGCTGCGGATGGCCCTGGAGACCGCTTCATCATGGGGGAGTCTCAGGCTGGACAACAGGTCAGCCCTAACGCACTAACATGTGTCTAATATAGGCCAACAGAAGGGGCTAATCGTATGGCCTAATAATGTATAAATGAGTGGTTCTTAAACGTCCTATATTACGCAAAATGGTCTCTTGTGAGCTTTTAGCCTTGTTATAATGTTGATTTCCATGATGAAAGTTGCCCTGTTCCAACTTGTGATGACTTGTGTGGTAGTGTTCAAGTTAATAGTTACCTTTTACCTTTTGTTCAGTTGAGATTGGCAATTCCAGGGCTGAAATCATCCAAATGATTGAGTGGAGCACTTCCTGTGTTTTCGCATGATATCACAATGTGGAACAGAGTGTTTTCTGTTTGAGAGAAGAGCTCACCCTAAATATGCAGGATGTGTGTTAACCATGTATGAATGAAGCAACATAGAAATCCAGGTATGTTTGTGATGAGGAAACAACATTATGACATTAATCATAAAATTGCGTAATATGGGCTCTTTAAACTATGGTATGTGGATTCTTGTGCTTTTCTCATTTTTGTTTCCTTGTTTCAAAAAGTGTTAGATTTCTATTGGTTTTGTCCTGGATTGGTCTTCCCTTTATTAGTCCTAGTGTAGACCTTTTTTTTTAATACCTAGCTGATAAAGTCCTGGTTTCCACCGTATTTATTCTTAATGAAGCACTTCTGGCTCCATCACTCTGGGTCTATATCACCATGTATTGAAAAAACGTTGCCCCCTCTCTCTTTAACTGCTGCTGTCAGGCTCCTCATTTTAGTCTTAAAATGTTCGTATTAACCCACTCTGCATGATCCTAGGGTTTCCTTAAATTTCTATTACTAATATGGAACTCTGCTCTAGATTTGTCCCTATAACTTCTAGCCTTAGTACATGGTTAGGTCCTTGAATTAGTTCAGATTTTTGGCTTGATTAATGTAAACTTAATTTAGACCTTGTTGTCCAACTTTAGTCCTGGTTTAATAAATGGAAGGCAAATTTATTTTCTGAGGTGATGTGACTAGTTTGAAAATCAAAAGGATTAACATGGTATTAATTTAAATACATGTTTGTGTATATCCAGAAGTCAGACATTTACCTGTGTAACTCTGCCTGTAGCCCACTCACACCGTGATGCCGGGTCAGGTGATGAGGGTGACGACAGGAGCCCCGATCCCGTGTGGTGCTGACGCTGTGGTCCAGGTGGAGGACACAGAGCTGCTGAGAGAGTCTGAAGATGTGAGTTTTGTGCAAGAAATTCTGTCTATTAAACTGCATCAGTTTTTATTGATCTTATTTATTATTGTTAGGTATAAAACTACTATTACATTTTATCTATTTACTATTATATAACTACACCTTCATTTATAACCACTAAAGCTACTACTTTATTAATACTTTAACTTCATTTAATTAACTAATTGCCAACCCTGACTCTTTCTAGCTGAAGTAAACTGAAATATTTGACTCTCTCTGTTTGGTTTACATTGGCACTCCCTCAAAAGTACTTTTATTTTTTTAGGATAATCTCTTAATCTCTGTGTTGTTTTAGGGCACTGAGGAGCTGGAGGTGAGGATTATGGTCCAGGCTCGACCCGGACAAGACATCAGGTAAATACAGAGATTAAAGAATAGGGCTGGGAATCACAGGACACCTCCTATTTTTATATGATACCAATACCTGTATTAATGATCATTTAGCCAAAATCCAATTCATATATTGTACAACCTTTTAAAATACATACACTGCTTAAGGGTCAGTAATAAATCTCTTCATTTATTTTTACTACTTTCTAAATCATATACTTACAGAAGACATCAAATATATGAAGTAAGATATAAAGAATTATGTAGCAGAGAAAAAAGTGAAATAATTTAATAATATTGAATTTTTTGTATTTTTTTGTTCAAATCCTCCAAGTAGCTTTATCCAAAAAGAGTTATTTAACTTTTTTTCTTTATTACATCATCCTCTATATTTTGTGACATATATTTGATGTCTTCTGTATGTATATAAACTGTAGAAAGTACAAACATTGAATAAGAGGGTGTGTTCACACTTTTGACTGGTTGTGTGTATTTATATAACCTTTTTTAAGAGTTGACATACAGGTATCATGTATGATGCATCTGGCCATGGAAATGCTCTGTCTGGAATGTTCCACGGTATGGCATTAAACATGTCAAACAAACAGGTGCTGGACTTTCTACCAAAAAAGATACATAATGCACCTTTAATTGACAAACATTTCTAATTTCAAATAGATTAGACTATTGTTAGCAAAAGAATAAACGACAAATTATTTCTTTGTCCCATAAACACACTAAGGAATATCAAAACAGCCACCCCCACTCTTGAGTATCTGAGCAGACACATGTGATCCCTGTGTGTTAAACCTGTTTCTCTCCTCCCTCTCCTCCCTCCTCTCCCTCCTCTCCCTCCTCAGGCCCATTGGTCATGACATCCGCAGAGGGGAGTGTGTTCTGGCCAAAGGGACCCACATGGGCCCCTCTGAGATCGGGCTCCTAGCCACAGTCGGGGTCACAGAGGTCAAGGTGCACAAGTTCCCTGTGGTGGCTGTCATGTCCACTGGAAACGAGGTACAAACACAAAACAAGCGCACATCGTACATTTACACTTTTTTCATCTACATCAGAAATTACACAGTAGTTTAATTACATGATAAATTCAAGCTTAATAATAATAGGAAAAAGCTGATCAGATAGTGGTTAAGTATGGAAGAAATGCATAAACAGAGCAAATAAATGTTAGTATTAATAATTAACAAAATAAAATGTGAAGTTAACGATAAGCAAGTATTCATGGATATCAGTGATTCCTTCCCGATTGGAATGGGGAAAGGTCCTCACAAAATCCTTCAAAAGATGTAACATTTTTCTTTTAATTGTGTTATTTATATAACAAAAGAGGCTTGTTGCCATGCCAAATCCTTCAAATTAGGAAGAAATCCTTATGTCTAAAACCCACAAATATAATTCATTTCCAAACACCTTGACTGAAGAAAATGTAAAAATAGCATGTTTTAACTTAACTCTGCTTATGGCATTATAAATGTATATAAAAATAAAAAATGATGGCAAACAATATCTAAAATTGGGATTAGCTGTGTAAAACTGGGTTTACTGTTTTGCTATGACAACCTTAATGTTATCAAGGAAATTACCCAAAATATACTCTATGTAAAAAGGCCAGCCTGTATTCATTGTATTCAAAGTGGAAGATAGTTTTTTAATATTTACTGTCAAAATCAACTAGAAAACACTGGCATTTGTTGTTACTTCATGATAATAACCTGTTTTTGTGAAGCTGCTGAATCCAGAGGACGACCTTCATCCTGGAAAAATCCGAGACTCAAACCGCTCAACTCTTTTGGCCACGATCCAGGAGCACGGATACCCCACAATCAACCTGGGCATCGTGGGAGACAAGTACGATTCAGAGCACTTTGAATTATACAGATTTGTGTTTATTTTCGCACAAATATTTAATGTTTCTGTGTGTTTAGCCCCGATGACCTGCTCTCAGCTCTCCACGAGGGCATCAGTCGTGCGGATGTCATCATCACCTCAGGAGGGGTGTCTATGGGAGAGAAGGTACAACTCAGATCTGAAGAAAATAAACAAAACACAAAGCAAAGAATTATAACTCAAAAATCTGTATAGCTCTTGCCTCATAGTTTCACAAAATTAAAGTTTCCTACAATTTGGTTGGCCCAGAAAGGCTATAGGGATGCTGTTTAGCTACCATTTTAGATTTAGAGAGAGAAGGTGCAACTCAGATTTGAAACTGTTTGAAAAACCCAATACTGTTTTAAATGGAATAGTGATATTTTAGAACATGTTATTTAAATGTTTTCATTATTTTTTCTAAAAAATGTGTACTAAGACATTGAATATAGGTGGTTTGTGTATTGCACTTGTCTCATGTTTTTGAAATTAAAGTTTCTATAATTTGGTTGGCCAAGAATGGCTAAGGAATCAATTAACAATTTATTTAAATGTATAGTATGTAAATTTATGGAGGTGGCACGTTACCTGCATGTTTCCTTGAAAATAGAAAGTTAAACGGTACTCCATGGTAGATTAGATGGAGATGCAAGTGAGTAAGGGCGCATGTTTAGAATATTTTTTGAGTCAAATGTTGCATACTGTGGCTTTAAAAGCATATCCAGTGCCTCTTGTTGTATCATTTAAACATATATATTCCTTGTTTTTTAGGATTATCTGAAGCAGGTCTTGGACATTGACCTTCATGCTCAGATCCACTTTGGACGTGTCTTTATGAAGCCAGGGTGAGACAAACATTATAGATTTTAGATTATAATTTTTCAGATTATAATAGAATATAATTTACTCTTTTTTTCCACCCATATCTTACTCAAATCCTTTCTTTTCCAGTCTTCCTACTACCTTTGCCACTTGCGACATTGACGGAGCTCGGAAACTCATCTTTGCTCTGCCAGGTACTTTAGGAATCTTTTGGTTTTCCTTGGAATGTTTGTAGAGGTCCTTCTGTCAAGTATAATCTGTTATTTTTTGGTAAACTACTATATTGACCAGAAAACCTGACCCTCCTCACCTCTAGCCATCAAGTACACTATGGTACTTTCCTCTGTAACCCCCAAAATTATTCACACAGTACAAATGTGTTCCATAGACGGACATTTTGAAATCTTGTGTTGTTTTGTTTTGTAGGAAACCCAGTGTCTGCTGTGGTCACTTGTAATCTCTTTGTTATTCCTGCTCTGAGGAAGATGCAGGGAATTCTGGATCCTAGACCTACAATTATTAAAGCTAGGGTATGTATCAATCAATCAAGAATAACTTAAGAAGAAATGGTAGTGTAACTTAACCTGGACTAGACATGACCAGGACAAAGCAAACCAGGAAGTGCGAATGCAGCCTGATAATGGATCATTTAAGTTTCTCTAAGTCAGAACCTTTTGCTGTGTGCTTTGTAGCTTTCTTGTGACGTGAAGCTGGACCCCAGACCAGAGTATCATCGCTGTATTCTCACCTGGCACCACCAGGAGCCACTGCCCTGGGCCCAAAGCACAGGTCTGTTCGGAGGGAAATAGAAAGCATTTTAAGGGAATGGTATTTTTAAAGAAGACAAATTGCCCTTGTGTCTGCTGTATAGCAATAATCTATGACACCTGTGGAAGTTATAATTTGCACATTTTAAATCACAATATTCATCTAAAACAACAACATAAAAGAAACAAGTCTGCTGACATTGCTGTAAATATTATCACAACAAAGAGTCGGCCCCTCCAATGGATATCCACAGATCACAGTAACGAGAAGCAGATTTTTTTATTTTTATTTTTTTCATTTGTACCAAAATTACTACAAGACACTTCCAAATCCTACCCATATTACCAATTAAAATTAAAATTGAAGAAGGAAGTAAGTACAGAGCAATGGGCCTGTACTAAGTTTACTGAAACATGCAAAAATCACTCCAAATACAACTTGGAGAGTGTGCGTCAGAAAGGGAAGCAGCTATGAGATGGTTTGATTTAATAGGTGCTGGGTGGGCTTAGGCTCATAAAGGCATAAATGTGGGACCTGTGGGTTGGACATTTGGTGTACTTAGGGCTGGGTGATATGGTGATAAATAGAATCGTGATCCTATTATGCTTTGATATCCTATTTTGGTCAAATCGCCAAAATAGAATCGTGATCCTATTATGCTTTGATATCCTATTTTGGTCAAATCGCCATATCGTAATCTGAAATTTTCCCTCTTTCTCAGGTAACCAGGTGTCTAGTCGGCTAATGTCGATGCGAAGCGCCAACGGTCTGCTCATGCTGCCCCCAAAGACGGAGCAGTACGTGGAGCTGCATAAGGGAGAGGTGGTGGACGTCATGGTCATTGGACGGCTATGATGCAGGTGACAATAGATACACTATTTAAAGGAGCATTGTGTAACTTTTTCTGTCTGTCATCTGCTTATTTCTATGGATTTGCCTGGAATGTTGCACAGTATGACATTAAACAGCTCTCTGCTTTACATTTATTAAATTTTGTGGGTTTTATAGCTGAAAAATACCTAGAGAAACAGACATTCTGACTGTGAGGGGGGTCTCCTCTCCACAGATCTGACCTGTAATTTGGTCTGGTTTGGTCTCCATGAAGACAGAAAGGTTTAAAGCCATACTGCGAAACATTCCAGGCAAAGCAATAACATCTCTACGGAGAAAAGCATTTAACACACCTCCCACCAGAAAGTTACACAATGAACCTTTAAAACAAAACAAAAACAATTACACAAAATATTTACCAATCACATTTCTCCTTAGATTTAAATGTCACTCGCTACCGATTACCATGGCAGTGCCAGGACTTCCTGTCTGGACAGGAAACGGGCGGGGACAGGAAGTGATGCATGTCTACCTGGTCGCCATTAGCTGTGATGTCATATGCAACAGCCAATCGGAGCCAGCGGAGGCTGAATCCTCTTTGGTCTGCTCTGAGGAGATCACTGTATTTCAATGGAGAAAATGTGAAAAAAATATAAAATATGAGATTTATTCTGTAATATTATTATTATCCTGATGAAAATTATTATGGTTATTAATATTCTTAATTAATATTCTATTTATTATTATTATCATGGTTCTGAATATTCCCATCTTAGTAGTAACATTACCTCTTCCTAATCATTTGCTTTGTGCGTCCCCCTTTCCCGGTATAGATATAGACATATAGACCCTCTTTCCTCTACTCCTGTTATGTTTCTCTTTCTTCTCCCTTTTACTTGACCTTGATTTCTGCCTTTGCGTCCTTGTATCCAGATAAAAAAGACTGTGGTTCCCCCTCCTCCCTGCACTATCGCCACATCCGTCCTGGGACACTCAAACCCTTGACATTTTTACCGATAATCTACTAAAGAATAAGGACTTTTCTGTATCGAAGCTGCTGAACGTGTGTGCCACAAGTGAGAAAATGACTATTGCCAAAATACACGGGGGAAACCGCGAGCGATCACAGTATGAAGACCTCTCATGACTCTCCAAGAAGCCATGGCCTGTCCGTGTTGGTTAGTGGTTTAGCTTTAACACAGTGAGGAGCTAGGAAGTAGGAAATAGGAGCTAGGAGGTAGGATGCATCACAGGTTTACAATCTTAAAACCTTCCTCAGTATATTCGCAGTCTCTCTCTGGTTTAAAACAAGTGTAATTCTTAACATGCAATTTAGTCTGTTCTAATTATTGAGTTTGAGTTTTTCCACTGCAAAAATTATGATCTACATGAGTTAAAATGACTTGAAATCAGAATATATTTTTACATTTTTTTCAGGAAATTTGCTTTTTTTTTTTTTTTATTAACTTTTTCCAGAAAGAGAGTAAAACCATTTCCACTAGCTTGAATAAAATCTATAATTTCTTACCCCATATACTATTGCTTTGAAGAAGGAAAAAAAAATCATAAGAAACCAGTCAGTTGGAATGTTCCGCAGTATGGCATTAACCCTACTGTATATATATTGCATTCATTCTCTTACAGGTTTATTAATTGCCAAAATCTGACCTGTAACTTCGCCACATGCTTGTCTAGATACGTTTAAAATAGATACATTTAATGCCATACTGTGGAATATTCTAAACAAAGCAAAGACAAACCCATGGAGACAAGCTGGTATCAGACTCTCCACCAAAAAAGTACATATTGCTGCTTTAATGACAATCCTTTTCTGTATATTGATTCTAGAATACAATAATTAAGGCAATAGAATCAAATCAAGTCCTTCTAACTCATGTATTTAAGTTTGCATAGTCAGGCTAGTTTTGGTAGCGCATCCCCCAAACCATGCATTATGGTGGTGTTTCATTTTTAGGAGTTTAAAGTTTACACGAAAGAAAACAAACAAAAAAAACACCATTCTCGACCAATTGAACTTCCTCTCCTGTGAAATACCACTCAGTACCATGAAGACTCCAGGAATCGTGTGGCCTGGTAATAAAGGGACACTGGTGCTGTCTGAACGCCCGTGCACTGCAAAAAATAATGTCTAGATCAGTTACAATGATTTGAATTCAGAATATTGATTTCAGTAGTTTTTGTATGTATTAGTTAGTTAGTGTTTTTGTAGACTTATTTCAAAATTTCCAAATATTTCTGACTGGTTTCAATATTAATTTGTGTGGGCTGTGTCACTTTTCTGTTGAAAGGTCTGCCACGTGATTGTTGTCACCATGGAGATGCAGTTGCTTTGCCTTGAATGTTCTACACTATGGAAATAAACTTGGTCATCATAATGGAGACAAGTTACTAGTCAGGTCTATGGAGAAGCAAGTCTGCCCATAGTAAGAATTCATGTTTTTCAAGGTATTTTTGAGCTATGAAACACCTGTTACTGAATACAAGCAAGGGAGAAACGTTCAGTGCCATAGTGTGGAACATTCTATGCAAAGAAATAACTCCATGGAGACAAACAAGTAGCCGACACTCCACCTTAAAAGTTACATAGTGCATCTTTAAAATATATATAGTGTAATTATCATAGTTGAAAGTTTGCTTCAATTAAAACTAAAGCCAGTCAAATAGTTTAGTCAAGGACAACTATTAGACTAGTTTTAATATATTTCTCGATATTTTTCATAATTATTTGTGTTTTCAAGTTTCTTAGAATAAAAAAAATTACATTTCTTGATCTTTTCATTGACAAACATTTACTGGAAATAGTCCAATAGTCAAAATCAATTAATTTAATCAAAGGCAAATAAGTTAATTAATCACACTTTTTTTTAAAAAAAGAAAATTCAACTTAACTCTGGCAAACTTTCTTATGTTATTGACTGAAAATCTTGCTGGAAATAGTACTAAAACCAGTCAGGAATATTTTGAAACAAGCAAACTTATCTAAAACAAGTTAAAACAACTTAAACAAGATAAATATTCTGAACTCAAGTCATTTGAACTCTTATAGATAATATTTTACAGTGTAGTACAAGCTGTGAATAAAGTAAAGTGAAGACTGGGAAATCTTGAGATGAAATTATTTGCACTACGGGACAGGAGTTAGTTTTCTGCCTCTTGTCTTTTGCGAAAAACAAACTTAGACTTTTGAAAATCGAAGCTCCCCTCTCGAGGTACATTTTGGGCCTTAACCACTCCTGTAGGGATGTCACGATTACGAATTTTTGTTTTAGTTAATTATCACTGTTAGAATCATTATTAAACAGAAATATTTTGATTTTATTACTCTCACTATATACTATAAACTTTAAATTATGCTGTTTAATAGATCAGGGGTTTCCATAATATATACATAAAGATGATTACAAGATATCATATAAAAAACTAACAAACGTTAAACCAGATTTTTTTTGTTTTTATTTTTGATTATTACAAGCGCTAAAAACATTTAAAACTTACTGAAATTGAGTAGTATTTCTTTTTGAACCCTTGTATTAATAGCTCTTCATACTCTACCTATTCATGGATTTCAAGTTATGGAAAATGTTCACTGTTGCCATAGCAATTAACAATTCAAAAGAAAATGTTAATATCTGTTCTTGAAAAGTCAAAAGTCCTCAAAATGGCGATGTAATGTAACTGAAACACTTGAATTAATGTAACCAACCTAACTCAAACTTTTTATTTTAGTTGGATCACGGAAAACTAATTGCCATATTATTATTATTATTTGAAATTAATGTGTTTTTTTTTTTTTTTTTTTTTTTGTTTTTTTTTTTTAGAATATTTACAAATTGGTGCTTTGAAAATTTAATAAAATCATTTGACTGTTCAATTATTATTATTATTTTTTATAGTGCATTATCTTGGCCTATAACTTTTTTTTTATTATGATTTTTTTTTTGCATAACTATTTACATGCAACAGCTCAACAAATAATTGATTATGAACTTTAATAAAAAATCTTTAATTATTGCTTTCGGTACAGCATTGAAAAGGAAGCTTTCGTCTTCAAAATATATCCAAACGAGACTAGATTAATTACTATTGATTAATTACGATTGATCTTAATTGCGGTATTGATCGTGGCATCCCTACTGTCAGTAATGTGAAGTGTACGTGGCTCTGTGCTGGTTTGTTTTGGTTTGTGCATGTACAAAAGTCCCCCTGCCCTCTTCACTCATGTCATGTTTGCTTACTTACAGCTGGTGGTGCTATTGTGGCAGTAGATGTAGCAATGCCAATACAAAGGCAGTGCAGAAGAAGAAAACTACTAAAAGACAACAAACGCGTGAACATTACTGCCACGTTTTAAACACGATTTCAACTGTACTTAACTTTTGTGTGTGTGTGTTTGAATGATACATCTTTTCACTTTGCCTCAGTTACACTATAAAGATGTAACCGTAATATAAAAACCATACCTTATATCCATTGCCATATAGTGGGGTGGCTCACTTGTGGTGTTGATACTTTGCGGCTGATCTCGTCCACGTTCTCTGGGGCTGTGATGCTAAACGGAGGCACTGCTCTGTCTGAAGCTCTGATACTCAAATTAGACTTCAACCTGAGCTTTGTTTTAATGCAGTTAAACAAGTTTCTCACACTTAAAATTACAGTTAAACCCTTACTAGAATTAACCAACAGTTTTTCAGTTAGTCACTCTCACTTTTTTGTTGAAAATCAAACACTTAAACAAGATCATGAATGCTGGTATTCATCTCAGACTCCTGAAAATGTACTGTTTAAATCCATTTTGTATCCATTTTGTTTTCAGACAGATCTTTAAACTTGGCAGTGTTTGCTGATGTGTGCGTCGTATCACCATGGCGACTGCTGAGAAGTCCTTCGTAGAGATAAACGTAGAACACCCCCAGCGTAATGTCACTTGGCTGCAAAGTGTCAACGGTAGATTTAACATTTATACTCAAAAAATGCCTTGTTTAGCCTATAGTTCATAACATAATTGTATTTTTATGTTTTATTATAACAAATGGTCTCTATGTAGTTCACTCTTTTTATGCCACTGCAACAAAACAATGCATACTATGGTCAGAGTAGTCTTGAAAATATCCAAACAGAAAATAGAATATAAGATTTATTTAGCATTGTACTGATATTTTACATTACATTACATCCGTTTCTCTATATACTTTACGTTTTGTGTTATTTTTTACACTAATATTCATATCTCCTCACGTCACTTGAACGCACGTTGCTTTCAGGTGCTAAAAATAATTGGTTACGGTGCTTACCATTGACAATATCAACCCAAACATGTTTTAATTTTATCGATTATAGTGCGTCGTCATAGCTACAACAAAAATACCAGACTTACTTACGAACTGTTTAGCTCACTGCAATAGTTATGGATATTATTTCTAGTGTTAATCAATGACAGTGATCAGAGAAGTGCACTGTTAAACTGTAATTTTCACATTTGTAATTGTTTACCAGTTAACTTAGACCATTCAAATGCGTCTGTACAAAAGGAAATCATATCTACAAGTTAAAATCGCTTGAATTCAGAATATTAACTTCAGCTTTCTCATTGCCACTGTAGTTTTATTACATGAATTTCTTGGCATGTACTGTAATTTCAGTTGGAACAAGAATAATGTATTGAAATAAGTGAAATTACATAGACAGGTTAGGTAAAAATGATTAATATTCTGAACCCATGTTATTTTAACTATGCATATATTTTTGTAGTGTTAATTTGTAATAGGCCATATCTCTTTCTAACTGGTGCGTTGTGCTAAAACTAACCCAAAAACTCAATTCAAACGAGCTTCATTCAAGTCTAAATACGTATATCTGTAAATGCCGATTAAATAAATAGTTTGTTTTCCTTTTAATTGAAAACCATATCCATATTATGTCCCTATATTTTATAAATCCTACTTTATTTTAATAACATTTGCATATATATTATAATTATAGACATATCTTCAAAGAAAATCCTTATAATTATCCTTTATGTAGTAATGATGACAATGGATTTAAAATGCGCAAGCTTTTCAGAGCAGTTTAGTGGTGGTTTGCTTGTAGCCACGGCTGCCTTGGGGCTAACTGACGAAAACGTGGCTGCCAATCTGCACCAACAGTCTCTCTCCGAAAATAATACAATCATTATGGGTGAATTGTGTGATCTAGTTTGACCTGGTATTGAACCATCAACCTTACGAAAACTGCTCCACCACCCGAGCCACTGTCCCTTATCATAATTATTTAAAAAAAATATTTATTCGTATTATTGAAATTCCCTATTTGTAAAAAAAAAAAAGAAGTTGCTTGTTTCATGTAAGTTTTGTTATCTTCACCGCCCCTTGAACAGCTTAATTCTGATTAGACCTTATGGCGCGTTTTTTTCCCGCTGACTTGAACGCAACTCTAGTCAGTATTATATTTAAAGTGATAGTCCTCTCCTTTTTACTGTCTTCCTCCACTCTTTCTCTCCTCCATCTCCTCCCTCCTTCTCCGCGCTTGCATGTCCACACAGGGAGGGGGCGTGCGTTCTTTTTTGGGCAGGTTTTAAAACTCCTATGCCAGAAAAAAGTGCGAAAAGAGGAAATTCTGAACCATCTGAGCTTTAAACTTTATAAAAAAAAAAAAAAACTGTTTTTAATCCAAGGGTCGTGGCACCAACACTGTCTTCTTATATGAATCGTTTGGAGCTCAGATTTCAGATTTTCTTCAGTTACCTCAAATGCACCACTCATCTAAAGCTTGTGCTGTGCTCATGTCGAGATGGTAGTGAAAAAAGTTAACAAAATGAACAGTTTTACTCAATTTAAAGGAGACGTGTTATGCTAAAAGTACTTTTTAGTGTTTTAACCAAGCTATAATGTTTTCACCACAAATTTATAGTAGTTTTTGTTTCATTTACGCATGTTTAATTCATAACATTTGTTGATTTAATGTTCCGAATGCTTGGTTTCATCACCTCACATACAATTGAAACCAGATAGTACTCCTCTACGTTTTTAAAGGCCATTCTTTTTCTCTGAAATCGTCTTTTCAAAGTAAGCTTGAGTAGACTTCTTATAGTGTCTCATGCTGCTAATTTATCATTTAAAAATATACAATTACCCACTGTTGCCAGTAAAGGGTGTCCGACGGATAATTCAGATTTATTTAAATGATGTTATTTTAAGTTTAAAAATATAAAATACAAAAACATAGGTCTCAAAAATATTAAAAAGTTTTAGTTTCATTTATGCATGCTTAATTTGTGGAGGTAATCTGAATATACATAAGTGCTTGGTTTTGTTTTCACCCTATGTAGAATTGAAACCAGATAGTGTGCTCCTGTTTTTTTTTTTTAAGTCCATACAGTTTCAATGAACACATTTTTTTTTATCATTCTTTCAAATTGAGCTTAAATACAGTTCTTATAGTGTCACTGACTGCACCCATGGTGGTCTTCTATCATTTCCTTTAAGAATGTTTGCATATCATTTAGTTATTTTAGTTTTTGCAGATGCAGATGTCTCAAAAGTATTACAAAAATTACAGAGATTTGTTTAACATTTTTGACCCCTCCACTTTATTGTGAATCACTTGTCAAATCAGAACTGTTGCATATCATTTAGTTATTTTACACTTAAAAAACATAATACATAGAAAGTTTTCAAGCATATTAAAATACAGTAAGAGCATAGCATGTCTCATTTAACGTGGAGTTAAAGTGACTAAATCATGTTTTATTTTGAATCATTGTCTGTCACGTTTGACAGTCATGAGCACAGCATTATAGCGCCCTCTGGCTCCTGCCCAAGGAAGAGCAGTGAAACCCGGATAGATCCATTTGAGTAAGAGAAGACGCAGGTTAATGATAAACTGCCTTTGTATTGAGTGATTCGTAACACTGGACTAAACAGTGTCACTGCACACATTTAAACTATGACCAGCACTTGTAATGAAGCAATGACACAGCATTCTACTACTGTATAAAAATCTATTGAAGAAGATGTTTTTCTGTAACAATATTATTGAAACTGAAGATGAATTAATAAAATTATCCTGATTATTCTGTACTTTTGTTTGTTATCTTTTTTATTTTTTTCTCCGAATTGTTAAACGTTCACTATGTAACGTTTCGGGTTAAAGGAATGCCACCTATTTAGAATGGCATTAAACACATCCATTTCTATGGAGACTAGTAGGTTACGCAGCCAAGTTACAGGTCAGATATGTGAAGAGGTGAGTGTGCAGTTAAAAACGCCTCCAATGGAACATGTGCTATTTAAGTTCATTCAGTACTACACTGTGGAATATTCCAGGCAAAGCAATTATGTTTCCTTAGAGACAAGCTGGTAATGGACTTTTCATCAGAAAGGTTGCATACTGCACCTTTACACTAAACAGTTGTTATTACAATATTGTCATGGGGATTTCTAAATATCCACACTGGGATATTTGTATAGCTAGATATACAAATAGATTTTTTTGTATAATTTTTTTTCTTAAACCAAGACTACTCTATTTCAAAATTCCTTATTGCCAATTTTATGATTTTGCAAGTTAATTTCTTATCCATTTTAAATGTATTTTTGTCTTATTTGTAATGCAGCATTTATTTGCCACACAAATAGGATAAATTGAGTCACAGACTAATGAAGGAGTGTTGAGTTACAGGTTCATTTCAGGTTCAGGTTACAACAATAAGACACACATACACTAAATACCATGTAGTATTTATTTATATGCTCTCATAAATGTTTATTATAGCATTATGCTCAGTTAAAACCGTTAGTATTTGTGTTATTGTGTGGTAATAATAAGCCCTTTCTTTCAGTTCATTATTAGACGGCTGTAGTAAGTCTATTGTGCGCTATTCACGTGCGGCATTCCGTCCATAAAGCAGCTGCTCTGATTGGCTGACCGCAGATTCCATTCCCCGCCTCAGCCAATCACAGCCGCCCCTCTGAGTCTGTGGCATTCTGTTCCCGCCCCCTTCGTCTGGAGTTGACAGAGAGCGAGAACCGAGCTACAAGTGTCCGCGCTGCTGCACCGAAACTGAGCTCAAAACTCTACATTTTACCCCTCTACCACCTTGGATTAAACCTGACATCTTTTATTTTTGTGAATCTAAAGGGATCCACAGTCAGCTTGGAGAAAAAGTAAGTCCTTTAACGTTTATAATCTGAACAGAAGTGGCTTTGTTATCAACAGGTGCTGCAGGAAGGAGCTAACGAGCTAGTTAGCCGCTAGTACTAGCCCGATAACGCCTCGCTAAAGTGACAAACGGTTTCGGAATAACTATTTTATTACAGATCCTATTATTTTCCCTTTAAATTAATATTGCTGACATATAAATATGTTCGCGTCATTTACAAAAGTGCTGAGTTGCATTTTTTTGTGCTGACCTGACCTGCATTTATAGTGAAACTAACGAAACAAACATCTTAACTTCCCTCAATGTCAGCCCGCGCTGTCAAAACTGGAATAAATAACGATTTTATGATAATTTATGATTATGTAGTTGTTAAAAAAATAATTGGACCGTTTTCACTGAGCGTTATTTTAACTGTATGTTGTAAGAAAACCGCGTCTGTTGGTTAAACGGTTAAATAAACAACCCAAATCTTGTGTAAATAAACAGATAAACCCATTTATTTTAGGACTTAAGTAATGGATAGGACTTAAATACACTACAAACGGCGTTCCTAGCTTTCATTAACAAATTTGACTAGTAGCCATCAGACAAATATTTGAAATTTCCAAAATATGTAAACAATGCAAGCTGATAACTATGTCAGAATGTAATACTATACAGTCATTTTATCTAGATTGAATAAATGCCAGGTCTAACAGGTTATTGTAATTTAGTACCGAATGAAGAAAAAAAAACTCTTGTAGACACATTCTTTTTAACATTTCATTCGTATTATTGACTTAGAATTACCTCATACTTCAGGCATTTCAAACTAGAGAACTCAAACTCACTAACTTGTTTTACCAGCTGTCTTTGAATAAAAACTAAACAAATCGCCACAAACTTAAAGTAACCTTGTATCTGCTACTATCAACCCAATGGTATGTATGCATGGTGTTCCTGATAAGATTGCCCTATATGGCCCCAGTCTTTTTTAGCCTTTTTCTTTGAGACATCACCGTAAACGCTCTTGCCTCAATAGTAGACAGTCGACTGGCATTTTACTCATCTGATTTATAGCTACTCTTGTTTTTTGGATTGACAACAAATACTTGGCAAAAATATAGTAATAAAAGTGATGTGACATGGCTGGCAGTGTGTATGGGAAAATCTATCAAAACAAGTCAGAGCAGATGCTGAAATAAGCAGGAGTTATCAGTCCTAGATTAGAGTTTTGTTTGTTCCACAGAAAGAAAGAATACTTGGCTGGTTGCTATGTAAAATGAGTGTGTTATGTAGTATTGTAGGTGCTTTCAGTACTGAAATGTGGTTTATTATGTGGTTTATAATGTCACAGTTGAGCTATTGTTCCTAGTAGTGTTGTCATGGTACAAAAATGTCAAACTCTAAATCAAAACTAAGGAATAGGCTTGATGGTTGAAAACACAGTAAAAACTCTCTTTATTTGGACAACAGAATGTGATTTTCAACATTAAATCTACTTTCTTTTCTATTCCCATGTGGCGTTACATCTGTGTAATCCCTCAATGGTCCAGGTAGGTTCTGTAATGGTCCGTGGGCGTATAATAGGGCGTATAATGTGATACAGCTCAAGATCATTCTAAAGCTTCAGGAAAGGTTCATTTCCGTCCTGTCAATGTGACTTTTTTTTTGTATCGATACCTGCTCAAAAATGAGTAGTTTCTGTAGTAGCTTTAGTATCAATTAGTATCTTATTCGATACTTGTTTTGACAACCCTAGTCAGTGGCATAGAGTAGTTTCAATATCATGGTTTAAACTTCATTATCATTATACTTCAGATATGTTGTCATAACCTAGTTGTTTGTCTGATTGAAAGACTTCACACTTTCAATTTTTTTTGTTTTTATTTTTTATCATTTTACATTTTTATTGTTATTTTTTTTTATTGAAATAGCCCAACATAAAGTAGAATACTCAAAAGCAAAGATTTAAACCCAAAACTCAGAACAGTTGAAGACAAATATGAACTTGGTCACTTTCTGTACTGAATGTGTCTTTTTGGAGGAATGTTGGATGGAAATGTAACACAAGCTGCAGTTTCAGAGGGAGGAGAGAGAGAGCCTCTTTTCGAAGCCGGTGGTCCGAGTCTGATATCAAACTATACCACCTCAGATTGTGCAGTGTGTGTTGCATCCACCACTGATTAGAGCTGTATTCGAATAAACACACATTTTATGCCTCATTAATCTACTAAAAAGGGGGTGTGGCACTGGTAAAAGCTCTCGAAGGTATCAAAACTTAGACTTAAAGGTATGTAACTTTTCTGGTGGAGGGTCCATCAAATGCTTTTCTCCATGGAGATGTTATTGCTTTGTCTGGAATGGTTCATAGTATAGCATTAAACCTTTCTGTCTTCATAGAGACCAAAGCACTCCAAATTACAGGTTAGATCTGTGGAGAGAGAGGCAACCCCCCTCACAGTCAGATTGCCGGTTTTTCTAGATATTTTTGAGTTATAAAACCACCTGTAATAGAATACATGTTAAGTAGAGCTGTTTAATGGCATACTGTGGAACATTCCAGGCAGAGCTGTGAAACAAGCAGGTGACGGGCCCTCCACCAGAAAAGTTACACAATGCACCTTTAATACTTACTCGAACACAGTAGCTCACACATCACAAAAGAGAAAAAAATTATACATTCTAAATAATTATAAAAAATAACAAGAGACTGGGGTCAAATAAGGCGTAGTTATATAAATGTATGTAGTTTATTTGCCATTTGTAGTTAAAAAATGCATTGGATGTGCAAAAAGTAGAGACAATACAGAAAAGTACCAGATGAAAAGGCAGATTCAACTGTCCAGTCACTCCCAAAACTCCAGTGAACTCACTCCCTGTTTCTCTTTTACAATGTGGCCCATAGAAATCCTTATAATCCTAATAAAAGAATAAGTCAACTAATAAAATCTTTGCTTGGCTAAGACGTCACCAACCGATTAATCGACCTGAACTATTAAAAGTGGACAGCCCTGATAAACATTTGTTCATCTGTTAATTGTTCCAGTACTGCAATTTTAATGAGTCAAGTTCTAATTGTGTTAGTAATGTATGTTATCTGGTTTTTTACTGTTTTATAAAAGTTGCAGGGATGGTACAAGATCTCATGCCCCAAGATCTTGTGAGACAAGATTGTTTGCACGTGAGAAAAATTATCTGGTGTGATTTTTTATTTTTTTTTCCAAGTGTTTACATTTGGATTGGACAAAAAAGCATTAAATATTAATGAGTTACATCTTTCACAGTTCCAAAACAAGTACTAGAACAGAAACAAAACTATGAAATTAAAGAAATACAAAATTGTGAGGCCAAAATTATAAACTGAAATGTATATATCAGGAATTATGTTAAAATCTTGTCTTGTCTCATTCTTGTGGATTATGTCTTGTCTCGTCTTGTGGAAATTATGAAATTGCAATTATAGTTTGTTTCCCTCAGACGGTATTTCATATTTTCCTGTTGTGTCATTGGGCAAGACACCTCGTTGTACTCTGATTGTGTTTATGTGACGGAAAAGCAACACTAAAAATAAATACTGGCGAAATTTTGCTCAGACTTTGGAGGAAAAACATTTGACCTTTTTTGTTCTGAATGGCACAGAGTAGAAAGTCTGTATTGTTCATGTTCAGGAAATGAATATTGAATTACATTTTTTATTTGTTTTAAAGGTGCACCGTGTAACTTTTTGGCTGGGGGTCTGTCATCTGTTGGTTCTATGGATATGTAACTGCTCTGTCAGGAATGTTCCACAGTATGACAACAGCCCTACCTTACATTTATTTAATTACAGGTGGTTTTATAGCTCAAAAATACCTAGAAAAACAGACATTCTGACTGAGCGGGATCACCTCTCCACAGATCTGACCTGTAACTTGGCCTGGTTTAGTTTCCATGTTGATAGAACCCTCCACCAGAAAAGTTGCACACCTTTAAGTCTAAGTTTTAATAATTGTGAGAGCTTTTACCAGTGCCACACCCCCTTATTTAATAGATTAATGACGCATAGGACTAGTGTTTATTTGAACACCGCTCTAATCAGTGGTGAATTCTTTTACTTGTGTAGAATTTTTGCTTGGAGACATTTCTAAATGTATTTTTTTTGTCTCTTTTAAAGCCTTGCGCTCTCGGTTCTCCTGGGACAGCAGTCATTGTGTCTGAGCTGCAGCTGACCACACGCGCCGTAAACAGGAAGCTCTTTCACTGATCCGACCTTTAGCTTTGGGCAGGAGCAGGTATGAGGTCATGTCTCTATGGTGACGGGGTCATCAGTGACTTCTGCCGTCTGATGAATGCACTCAGAAGAGAGAGGGAGAGGGAGAGATTAAAGAGGAAGGGGAGAAATGGAGATAAAGGGGGTGTAAAGAGGGGATGAAGAGACAGGGAGAGAGAGGGAGAGAGGTAGGGAGATGGCAGGGGAAGAAGAGTGTGAGGGAGAAAGACCAGGATGAAGGAGAGTACAGAGTAGGGAGAGAGAGATGGTTGGGAGGGCACGAAAAGAGAGACTGGGTTGGAGGAGAGTAAAGAAGCGAATGCGAGGTAGAGGGGCGGGTCAGAGAGAAGGGACAGGGTGATCGACAGATAGAAAAACGATACAGGAGGAGTGGAGGAGGAGAGAAAGTAAGAGAGGAAGAGAGTGACAGGGTACAGGGTGACAAAGAGAAGAAGAGTAGAGAGTAGAGCGAGAGAGGAAGAAAGGAGAAGTGTAAGGGAGAGAGAAAGAGTAACGGGTGGGGGAATGAAAGACGCAGAAAGAGAGAGGTAGAGGAAATATGGAAAAGAGGGACTTTTGAGAGAGAGTAATGATTGTTGACCGTTAGAGAAAGGGTGAGAGAGTGACCACATAATACAAGAGGCACGCTGGAGAGGAGAAAGAGGGGGAAAGGGAGGGAGAGGATGCGTAAGAGAGAGGGAATGAAGAAGAGAAAGTAAGGAGAGAGGAGAGTGACGGACGTTGAGAGAGGGAGAGTGGCGTTTTGGGCAGGGGCCAGACAAATACAGGCTTTCACTGTTCTCTGTGTCTTTCTCTCTCAGTCTCTCTGGGTCTGAGGCTTAATTCACTTTAATTTAAAACGAGCGACTGACAGGGAGAGAGGTGATGATATGAAGACGCTGAATGATGACACTGTGGCATAGTCCAAGTACAGTGACGTTTAGAATCAAATCGAAATCGCAATTTGAATGGTCACAATTTGCAAATCACAAAAAATATAAATAAACTCATCACTGTGAATAAATAGGATATGCAAAATGTAAAAGGTAAGTGAGGAACTATGGGCTGTTGTAAATGTAGCTACTTCTGTTTTTCAGGCGCCTCTGAAGCCGATTTTGAGGTTTTGCTGTGAGGGAAAAGCAGGCGCTGGATATAAAATGGTGAATCAGGTTGAGTTATTGCACCCAGGTGTTGGTGGACAGCTACTTGTGATGAATGAGGATTTCAAAGCCTAAAATAGTAGAAAACAGACACAGAGGGGCTTTCCTTTCAAAAGATTGGTATTTGAGCAGCATGTGGTTTATATATGCAGCGAGGAAGAGAAAATCTGTAATTTTCCTTCTCATTAGTTAAAGGTGCATTTTGTAACTTTCCTGTCAAATGCTTTTCTCCATAGAGACATTATTGCTTTGTATGGAATGTTTCACAGTATGGTATTAGTCCTTTCTATCCTCATGGAGACCAAACCAGGCCAAGTTACAGGTCAGATCTGTGGAGAGATGACCCCGCTCTCAGTCCCAATGCCTGTTTTTCTAGTTGTTGTTTTTTTTGAGCTATAAAACCAACTATAATTGAATAAATGTAAGGTAGAGCTGTTTAATGTCATACTGTGGAACATTCCAGGCACAGCAATGACATATTCATAGAAACAATTAGGTGACAAACCCCCAACCAAAAAGTTACATAGTGCACCTTTAAATATGACCAACAAATATAAAGTTACAGAGCCACAGAGATAAAATGGCTAAAACTGAAGCTGATTTGTTTACATTTGTTTACAGTGTTTGCCTGGAAGGTCCAGACTGATCTCTGTCGCGATGCAACCAAACACGATTGTCCAATGAGATTTGTTTATTTCAGCAGCTCGTGAATCGAAGTAGATCATTGGTCACCTGTCATTTAGAACAAAATTACATTTCCCTCACCTCAGATTAACAGTTTAGTGCTTCGCTCACTGATTCTGAAGAAATCTGCAATGTTTTTCAGTCCCCTGTGATTTTTTTTTCTCCCTTTCTTCATCTTTGTAAAGTATTGGAACAGAGTGCATTCTGGATCCCATGCAAGTTTCTAGTGAAGGTGTATGGAATTTAAAAACACAGTGGAGTACTTATTATGTATTACGACATGACATCACAAGGTGCAACAGAGTGTTTTCTGTTTAAGAGAACTACTCAGCCTAAATATGCAGAATTTGTATGTTTAACGTGTGAATGAAACAAAACACAACTCCAGGTCTGTTTGTGATGAGGAAACATTGTAACACAGATCTGAAAATAACATAATATGAGTCCTGTAAAGCAGCATTGTGTAACTTTTCTGGTGGAGGGTCTGTCACCTACTTTCTCTTTCTATTAATATGTCATTGCTCTGCCTGGAATGTTCCACAGTATGACATTAAACAGCTCTACCTTATATTTATTCATTTACAGGTGATTTTAATTGCTCAAAAATCCCTAGAAAAACAGGCATTCTGACTGTGAGCGGGGTCGCCTCTCCACAAATCTGACCTGCAACTTGGTCTGGTTTGGCCTCCATGACGATAGAAAGGTTTAATACCATACTGTAAAACCTTCCAGACAAAGTGATAACATGGAGAAAAGCATTTGACAGGCCCTCCACCAGAAAAGTTGCACAATGCACCTTTAAGAATGCTCAGATTTTCCCTCTTTGTGTGTATCTTGTGTCTCATTAGTCGCGGCCGGGTGCTAATCTCCTGTATACAGATTTCACAGTGCATTTGGGTCAGTGTGGTACAGAGTGGTACAGGGCGCGAGTGTGTGGACGTGATAAGAGACTCTGCTGTCTGCTCTCATTCAGACCTCACAGGACACACTGCCCAGACTTAAAGAAATCAGTAGAAAGACCTGTTATTGTTTAGTGTTTTGTCTTTGTCTGTTGCCCTGTTCCTGTGTCTCTGGAACACCTCAGTGTAGAATGATGGAGAAACACGAGGGGATGTGACGTCAAGCTGCAAAGCATTCTGGGAGGTGTGGCAACTGAGCGCAGTGGTTTAATTAGAAAAACTGATGACTTTTTTTTTTTGTCATCGTCTGTTTATATAAATGGACATAGCAAATGGCTCCTTCTGACCCTGGCTCCCACTGACTTACCTTGGAATACTGTCGCCCTTCTCTCTGTAACTGCTGCTACTGTGAGCTGTTAATGTTCGTATTAACCCGCTCTACATGATCCTGGTGTTTTTATTTTGCATGTTATCTGTTATGTCCATTATTTGAGTGGAGCTGAACACTATGGGTGACGTCACACTGGCTTAGTCCACTTTTTTATACAATAGGGCTGGGTATCATTAAGAAGATCTGATCCGATACATACCTTGATACATAGACCTCGATACGATACATTTTTTGATACAGTGCACTTTCGAGTCAGTGTGCCATATTTCAAATGGATTCGGTACAGTTCAGTGAAAAAAATGATAAATCAATGGTTGTGATACTAAAAGTCTACTAAGTCCACTAAGTCTGTGAGTTAATATGAAAAACACTCATTTTACTAATCAAAACAGTGAAAATGTCAACACAGTTGTAGCTCCTACAGAAAATAATTTATTAAAATATACCAAAAATTACTCTTGGGGATATATCGATATAGCAGCTCACGATATTGATACTGTATCATCAAATTAAATGATACGATACTTTGATATTTCAGTATTTTTGCACACCCCTATTATCATACAGTCTCTGATTTTGATTCATTTTTTCTCATGTTGTAGTGGAAATTTTAATATTTCTCACCAGATTCATATGTGTGTCACTGCATTGAGTTTTCCACATTTTGAGTCTAGGATGGCTCTCGCTGAAAGTGATTGGGGAACATCATGATGAATACTTGAATCTGATCAGTCAAAGCATCACAAGAGCAAAACAAGCTGAAATATTTTTTGTTACATCCAACTGAGAGAAGTACAGACGCTTTCCCTGTGCACAAAGCTCTTACCTTCTGCACACTTTTCACAAACAAAATAGTCTATATTTCGATAAAATAAGATGAAGTATGTCAGTCAGCGTCGCCATATTGGCTTTCCTCTCAAATCAGAAAAAAAAAGAATTATGATGCTGCTATTTCTCTTTCTGTTTAATGCAGCTGTAATAATGCTGCTCAAACACTCTTCACCACCCACCCAGTCCTTTTGGTCAGTCTGGCTCTGAGTGCGTGATCAGTGACTTCTTTTTCACTTCTTAATAGTGATTTAAAGCTACACAGTGTAAGGATCATAACTGTGCCTTGACAAAGCAAAGTTAAAACATAAAAACAAAACTGCGTTCTTCTCCGGTACACTGAGCTGGCATTGATCACATCTGTACGGGTGACGTTGGCTTCTTCCGAGTGCGCAAATGAAACTGTCAATTGACGAGAAGCAGAACCATCAGAGGAGAGATACCTGTGGGTCTGGAGAAGATCACGTCAGAGATTGGTCCATCCAGAAATACTGCAGTCCCAGAAGTGAAATGTGTAATGTAGTTTTTAATCATAGTAGCAGAGGTATTTGCCATGATGTTGCGTTAGAAGTTAGTGAGCAGATTCAAATACACCTCTGAACTCCCAGCAAAAAAATCACAACTCTACTCTCTCAGGGCTCCACAAAAATGCTGATTAAACCAATAGAAAGTTAGAAAATAATTTGGTGAATAAAAAACAAGCTGTGAAACATTTTTTTATATTATGTAAAGCAATGAAGTATTAACCATAAATGACCTGCAGTTGTATCACGTATTATTTTTAGTTTTAGTTTGTCGCTATTGGGTTGGATTTAAAAAACGATTCAAAATTGTGAAAAAAAAAAAGAATAAATAAAAGTCTACCTCTAACCGTAACCGTCGTGTACCTCGGACATCGTCATGGAGACCAACTGTTTGGATGGAAGCCTAAGTGGGCCATTGTCCTGGTCCTTTCCACATGATTAGTGTGTTTTAATGAGCACTCAGTTCAGAGAATGTGTCATGGGCCTTTACTGTTTATACATGATGAAGCCACAAGCGCCATTTCCCATGATTCTGTGGATACATTTTTGCCTCTTCTGTTAAACTACCTTCATTTCAACCAACCTGTGTGGAGGTGATAATGACAAAATATTAACATCTATTACTCCAACGATAATCAGATGTTTATTTTTTTGTTCTTTGCATTCGCTCAGAACTTTGCTTCATAGCTAATGTTTGTAGCTATGATTTTAATTGTCTTCTTGTCCTCAAATAAACAGTGAGAGCAGGATATGGCCAAAGGGACAGTTTAAGTGAATTAGCCTCTTGTTATGGTAATCAGATTTGTGGTAATTTTAGACATAACTTGGTTACCTGGAGACACTTATCGTAATCAGACAAACAGTGGCAATAAATATAAGAAGCCCTCCTCCACGCCTCAAGGACACGTCAGTAATTTTTCCTGTCTTTGGCTCAGTAAAGCTCTGGACACATTGAAAATAAGAATAGCCCTGGTTTAGCACTATATGAGGGTATACTCCTCGTATAGTCCTAGTTCGGTTAGTCCATGAATGTCCTGGTTTAGAGTTTACCGTTTAGTCCTGGTGTACTGCTGCTTTAGTCCTGGTCTAGTCCTCGTCTAGTCATGGTTTAGACCTGGTATAGCCCTGGTATAGTCCTCATTTAGTCCTAGTTCGGTTAGTCCATGAATTACTGCTCTAATCCTGGTTTTAGTGTTTAATCCTGGTTTAGTCCTGGTTTAGTCTTGAAACAATTATTAGAATACAATTTTAACAAAACAGACTAGCTCTCAAATTGTAAATGGGTGTTGCTGCACTAATATGATCTAATAAGAACAAAGCTTGACAGACTATAAAACTGGATTTATGATCAGAAGTTATCACATTAAAAAATACTGGCAGTAATTAACATGTGAACTCAGCTGGGTGTGTTGAGAGTCCGCCTGAGGGACCAGTGTCTCAGTATCTCATCCCAGTATCAGGAGTACTGATCTTGGTTTAGTCTTGGTTTAGTCCTGGTTTGGTCCTGGTTTAGTCTTGGTTTAGGCTTGTTTAGTCTTATTTTACTGCTGGTTTACTCCTGGTTTAGTTCTGGTTTGGTCCTGGTTTAATCTTGTTTTAATCTTGTTTTAGTCCTGGTTTACTCCTGGTTTAGTCTTTTTTTACTACTGGTTTAGTCTTGTTTTACTCCTGGTTTAGTCTTGTTTTACTCCTGGTTTAGTCTTGTTTTACTCCTGGTTTAGTTCTGGTTTGGTCCTGGTTTAGTCTTGTTTAGTCATGTTTTACTCCTGGTTTAGTCCTGGTTTAATCTTGTTTTAGTCCTGGTTTAGTCTTTTTTTACTACTGGTTTAGTCTTGTTTTACTACTGGTTTAGTCCTGGTTTAGTCTTGTTTTACTCCTGGTTTACTCCTGGTTTAGTCTTTTTTTACTACTGGTTTAGTCTTGTTTTACTCCTGGTTTTGTCCTGGTTTAGTCTTGTTTTACTCCTGGTTTACTCCTGGTTTAGTCTTGTTTTACTCCTGGTTTAGTCTTGTTTTACTCCTGGTTTAGTTCTGGTTCAGCCTTGTTTTATTCCTGGTTTAGTCCATGAATTACTATTTTAGTCCTGGTTTAGTGTTTAGTCCTGGCTTAGTCCTGGCATAGTTCTGGTATAGTCATAGTTTTATTTTGTCCTGCTTTTGTTCATGAATTACTGGTGTAGTCCTAGTTTAGTCCCTGAATTATTGCTGCAGAAAAAAAAACCTGCAGTACACATTTGCCCACATTACCTTAGAGAGTATCAGGAGTCGGACATAGAATATATTGAATTAGTGTGAGTGAGATTTTAAAGGGGCCTCACGTTCTGAAGTGGATCTTATCTTTATTGATTCAACTGAAAACATGTGTGAGGGCCTGAGAGCTCACCTCTCCAAACGAGGTGCAGTCACTGAACAACTGCCGGAAAAAACACACTACAGTGATAATGTCATAATGTGTTCATGTAATAAAGGAAAAAAGCAGCTCTTAGGGTCGAAATGAGACTGCTGTGTACTGAGCATTTTTAGGAAGTACAGCCAGTGCACCATTGTCATGCTAGTTGTTGTTAGTAGTCCAGCTCCAATTCACTTTCTATTGAAAAAACGTCATGCCTCTTTCTGTAACTGCTGCTGTCAGGCTCTTCATATTGGTCTTAAAATGTTCGTACTAATCCTGGTGTTTTTATTTAGCTATTTTATCCATAAATCAATTCTTTTTCCTAATACGGAGCTCCAAACTCACTTCTAGCCAGCCTCATGAGCTTCATTTGACTGGAGATGAGCTCTGTTGGCGTCGTCACACTCACTTCGTCGATTATTTTGACTGCAAATTTCTACTCGGGTTTCTGAAATTTGCGAACGTGCTTACAAACTCAACTCAATAATTCGAATGCTAGGAAAGCTTTAGGAAAATATTCAGATATGTTTAACGATTTAGCTCTGTTTTTCACAAAAAAAATCAAGTACAGTGCCTTTAGCATTTAAGAGAAAATAACTTCTAAACTAGACTTGGTGGTCTGGGGGTTTCAAGTGTTAAACAGAAATTCCAGTTTAATTGTTATCATCTCGCAGCCATAGTTGTTTCTGTTATTCCTGGTTTTATTTGCTGGCTCAGTTTACTATTCCCACTTCTCTTTTCATTCCTCCCTGTGTGTTTTCCTCACTGCAGTGGTCTGGGTCTATTTTGGGAGCTGACAGTTCTAATATCAGACTAATGCTCTGTGGTTGGTCTTGTTGCTTGAGGCTTTTGAATAAGACTCATAATAGCAGTGCGGTTCATGTCCTGTAGCTGTGTGTGCATCTCATAGTGATGCTCGCAGCTCACTGTTGTGTTTTTGTACGAGGGAGGATGGCCACTTTAATCCTACTGCTCTATTTCCTCTAGAGAAGGCTGAAGCACGGACCTCACTTGAGACTCTTCACTGGCTCTAATGCTCAGTGTTTATGGGTGCATTTATTATACAACAGAAGATACTCGTCTGAATAGTATGTGGTGGATTTGTGTGTGTTTTGAACTGAAGTCCTTTGTTTTATATTGTGCAGCCATGATTCTCCCAAGTACTGCAAATTTGGTCTTTACTAGAAGAGCTAAATAAGGTTAATGACTGGACTCGACTTGAACTCGACCTGGACTCCTCCTGGACTAGATCAGGACTAGACCAGGATTTAGAATCAAAATCATCAAGTTTAAAATGTAAAAACTGTGACTAAATTAAGGAAAAGGTACAGAACTCAATGCCAATTTTATACCACAATCATGAAACACTTTTGAGTTAAGTGATACTTGATTCTTGTTCAAGTTTGTATGTAGTTTTGATGCTGGTTTTAGTATTGATTAGTGTTTGGGTATAGATTTTGGACCAAACCTGGATTAAATCAGGATCAAACTGTCAAGGGAGAGTTTCAGGCCAACTCTATGGGAGCAGAAAAATACATCAATTGTAATAAAATCGGAAAATCATCATCATATTATTTTTACTGTATCACCTACATGTTCCAGTGTATTATCCGGTTCAGTGTTTGGTAGCAGACCCCGTGCTAACTGTGACAGCCTGTATCCTTAGCCCAGTCTATTGAGCTTGAGTTATGTGCAGTTAAAGTGGTCTGCTGTGGTTTCCGGAGCATTGTTTTTCTTATTATATTACAGTCCCCTGAAGGAGACATGTCTCCGGAGGAATGTGACTCTAGTCCCTCTGTAAAGTATTAAATGTACTGTATTCTAATAAAGCTTTTATTAAAAATACCATTCTTCACTGAGATATTTGCTGAATTAAATTGTGAGGTCAAAACAAGTAGATTTCCTCATTATCATTGATTTCCTGTGTTTTATAACTTAAAATAATAATATATATAAAGAAAAAACATACATTTGATTCCCTGCCTGGTCCCGGTAAAAGCTTGAATTGGATGTGTGCCGCCCTCTGCTGGCTGCAATGCAGAAAAGCATGTTGATATAAGCATTAACTAGGTAATGAGCAACATGTCTTTTTGTAGTGAGGACAATCTGAATGGTAACTACTAGGGGTGTGCAAAAATCTGTCAATATATCCTATTGTTTAGTTTGATGATACAGTATCGATATCATGGGCTGCTGTGTTATTATATCACCAAGAGTATATTTTACTGAATTATTTTGTGACATTGCTACTATTTTGTTGGTTGAGGAACAAAACGTCTTTATGCAACACATTTGACATACTTGTTTTGATGATTAAAATGGGTGTACTTCATACTAACTTTAAGTAGTGGTTTAACAAAGACTTTTAGTATTACAGCCATGATTTAGCCTTTATTTTATCCTGAACCATATCGAAACATTTTCAAATATACTGTATAGAATCATATTAAATTGAAAGCTCACTGTATTGTATCGTATTGTATCGTATCGTGGCCTTTGTATTGAGGTCCTTATCATATCAGTAACTTCTTAATGATACCCAGCCCTAATAACCATAAGGTTTTGAAGGAGGTCTTCAGTGAAGCATGGTCATAATATTGGTGATTGAAGATTCTCTCCTCATAACTGTCTGTAGAGTCACATGACATAAACGCACAGTTGTTATGCAAATGTTGTGTGTAAGTTTAGACTGGAATTTTCCCCTGTATCTGAAATAGATTTTTTAATGAGCTGTTAGTCATGTCATAACAGTGTTCCCTTGGTTTACTCAAACTTGTTTTTCAATTGATTAAAGGTTGTATGGAGGATTTTTTTGTTTCAAATTGTCAATGATAGCATTATAAAGGTGCAGTAGCCTTGTAATTATGATGACCAAAAAAAAGAATAAAAATTCATCAACTCTGGACGTGGTGGGGCTAAACATTTGCCAATAGATAACGACACTGCCTCGTTATCTGTTAGCTGACAGGCTGTCAATCAAACTCCCTACGTTTCTAGCGTAACTGACTTGCCTGCGCGCTGCCGTTACGTGGTTTGCGTACGCCTGTCACGCAGTCCACAGACGCAAGACGCACAGACGCTGTTTAGTCCACCAACGCAACAGTTCTTAGCGGCTTTTTTTGACCTATATCTTCCTCGCAGTTCGCACAAAGTTTGTTGCAATGGCAGACAAGAATCCAGGAGCAGTTAGCTGCAACAGAAAGTCCGTTTTTGAGATTGCTGAAAGAAGAAGACAAGGGGAAAAGCAGCGAAGCCAAACTAAGGTGATTCTTGTAGATTCATTCCAGCGATGGCGCAACTGAAGCAGACGAAGGGTCTAAAGACTGACGCATTGGTCGCCAAATTACTCCTGGACAGGTCACTTCTGCTTATTATGAAAACGTACTTTATTTCCAAGAGCTAGACAAACGTTTTTCAGGACACGAAAGCGATATCCTATGTCTGAAAACGTAATTTTCAAGGCAAAGAAAGAGTCCGCTTGCTGCTGCGTGTTGTAGCTAGTTCATTCGCACTGAATCTCCGCGCACCCTTCTCTGCACCCTTTCCTGCTCCTGTCCCCGCTGCCCGATCCGCTCTTCCCCCTGCTCCTCACTTCTCCGGGCACGGAATCTCCGTGCACCGCTCCCCTCTCCTCTCCTCTCCTCTCTCCTCTCTCCTCTCCCTGCTCCGCTCTTCTCCTTGCTCCTCACTTCTCGTCCGCGCACGAAATGTCCGCGCCCCCCCTCCCCCGCTCCTCACTTCTCCACCTTGCCTAACCAAGGTTGTTTACAAGTCATGTGCAGCGCACCGGCTGTAAACAAACCTGTTTCTGGCGTAAGGAGGAGGCGGGAGGAGGCGTTTCTACGTAGGGAGCTGTAGGGGAGGGTGGGTGGTTTCACACATGCGCAACATTTGAAAAAGGACAAACAGTCGCTGGATTTCTCGTTCCTTGGAAAATCCTCTATACAACCTTTCATCATTATTCCTGTATTGTTTTGCGTATGAGGCTTGACTGCTCAGAAAATGTCTCTTTTCATCTATCCCCTATCTCCACCCACTTCTCTGAAATTATGATTATTTTTTAAAAATCTAACACTGGATCCTGCATGTGGGTTGTGTACGGTGTAACGCCAATATGAAGAGAGTGGACCTTTGAATTCTGCACTTTTGATGAGGAAATCAATGGATCTGTTTGTATTATTAGGCTGTTTTAGATCAATGCTGGTTTACAATGAACAAAATGTAAAATTAAAATCTACATATGTTATAATTGAATACTAAATAGCAGAAAAAATGTGAAGGTACTGTTTCAGAATAGAAAACATCTACAGTGAAATAAATACGATATTGATAAGTGCAATGCCATACTGTTAAAATACATTAACATCTCCATGGAGACAAGCAGGTGACTAGAAAAGTTACACAGTGCACTTTTTAAGCTGTCCTAATAAATGTTTGAAGGGTACATGGTTAAACATACACACAGATAATGAGGTGAGAGTTATAGTCACTTTCCCTTCCCCCATTTCAGGAATTTGGTTCCCAGGATCTGACATTCCTCTGTCCGCCTCGGGACCGCTGCTCTGTGTGTGTGTGCGTGTGTGTGTGAGATAGAGAGATAGCTTGTCAAACATCAGGCTGTTGTTTTTGTTTCACATACAGATAAGTCTTCACTGCATCATCACCTTTTATTCTTTCTCTTCACCTGCTTCCTTCACATTCTGTCAAAACTTAGTGTCAGTTTTCTACAATCATTCAACACTGTGAAATTGTCATAGTAAGTAAGTAAAGATTAAAGACTGAATATTGAATTTGAATATTATTAACAGATTAAAACTGTGTCAGCTGGTCTTGAATCTAAAAATGTTTCTTAATAAAATTCTTTTATATTGCTATTTCAGACCAACAGGCTACTTTTCTTTTCTAAATATCAGTAATTGTCACTTTACAATTTATTTATCTGTTTGTTTATGTTTTTGAATGAGATGGTAAATGTAGAAATCGACCAAATAGTTTTTTGTTTTTTTCTTGATTGGTGGATTGTTTTAGACTCCAGAGAAACCGATGGCCGATGCACTATTTTTGGCCTGATATGTGGGGCCGATTTTGATTTATTTTTGTCCCCTAATTATATAATTTAAATTTACTTCAGACTTACTATAAACCTATAACAAAGCAGTTTAATCAATGTTTTGTGTAGTTATCGTCACATTAGTGTTCAAGTGTTCAAGTGAAGCTTTATCTGTACTCTTTTGCCAGCAGATCAGCTAAAACTAAACATCATTCTGTGCTGGAGATTTAAAGCCAATAGCTGATTCATTAAAAAAGTGCAAATATCGGCCCAGTATATCGGTTGGCTCATATTTGCAGTATCTTTAGCTAAATTATTAAAGAATGACTTACATCAGAACATTAAAGTTTAAACTACAGGAAAATATAAGTGTATATTTTGTTGTTTGTGGAGGATACTAGATTACCCTGTTAAAACCCAATGTGAGTGTACTGAAGCGTATTGAAGTGTATTCTCTACTGTTGTTATCAGCCTCTCTTTAATTCTTCGTATTTACTCCCTCTCTCGTTTATTTTTGCCCGTGTGTGGGGGCTGCTGACATAGCCGTTGCCATGGCGACGCATAGTACTAGGCAGGGGGGCCGCAGCCGTGACGTGACTCGGATCTCACACAGAGCAGAGCTACAAAGGCCCTGTGCTGTGTAATCAGACAGTTGACCTGAAAAACCCCAAATAACTCTGGGTTTTTCCCCATTGTTCGGACACTGGTTGATCAAAACATCCCATTGTGTAGTTATAGGCAGAAGTAAACACGACTAATGAGGAATAACTTTAGTATTTGTTAATGGATGCGCTAATAATAATACACATACCGCAAACTAGTTATTCAAGTGATTATGTAATTGCATGTTTTTATACAAGACTCTATGGAGATATATGGATGTTTGCATTTCATTAAATATTTGGGACCTAATTGGGACTCGTCAAAAGTTCAGTTTGATTGCTATTAAACTTTTTACACAAAAAATCTTATTTGAGGTCCAGTTGTTTTATTTGGTTTATTTTAAATGTGTGCTGTGTAACTTTTCGGATGGAGGGATCAGGAATGTTCCACAGTATGCCTTTAAAGTATCTATTGTGCATTCATTCCATTATTTTATTATTATTATTTGCTTAAAAATGTGCATTCTTATTGGGAGCTCGGGGCACCTCTCCACAGATCTGACCTGTAACTTGGCCTAGTGCTGTCATCTGCTCGTCTTTGCGTACATGGATGCATTAAAGCCATACCGTGGAACATTCTAGGCACAGATGCACACTCAAATTGCAATATATTTGAACAGTTTCTAAATTACTACATAACATTGTAACTTGACTCTTGTGTCTGTGTCCCCAGGTGAAGTTAGGATGGCCTCGTGGCAGACTGAACTGCCCAGCTCCTAAACACTCCCAAAGTTTCACACTCCACTGACCGTACGCTCGCTCTTCCTTCTGCGGAGAGGGGGAGAGAGCGGCATGACCACCTCCCACCTGAACGGGCATGTGTCGGGGGAGGGAGGGGACGACGAGCTGAGGGGAGGGCACAGGGAGATGGCCGTGGACTGCCCAAGCGAGTTAGGCAGCCGCACTCTGCCACTAAGACGGTCGGCCCAACTGGAGAGGATACGCCAGCACCAGGTAAAACCAAACAAATGATCATGACAGAAATGTACAGTATGTTGGGAGTAAGTTTATTCTTGGGTTTGTACAACAGAGCTCAGAGTTGTATTATCAGTCACACCCCAACAGATTCCTTGTTAGTGAAATAGTAGTGAAGTAATAGTGTAACAGTAAACCATTGAGATTTAAAATTGGTAGATAATTATTCAAGTTTCAGTTAACTCAAAAGTATTCAGAGTATTCTTGGATTACTGCTTCCCATTTTTAGGTGACATTTTGAATACTTTTCCAGTTGGTTGAAGCTCATGCTGTTGACCAGTAGCATGGTAAACCTCTAGTGATCATGAATCATACTCTTACATGTTATTGAGGAGAAGGAGACAGGATCAGTGACATAGATATAATGAAATAAACATTTATAAACTTTCATTTGGGGACTGGCTGCCCCTTGTGGTGGATTCAAATTGATGTTACTGAGTAGGATGGGCTAGCCAAGTAATTGAGTTGTAGCAACAGATAACGTCCATAATGATAAGAAAAATGCTAATGTTTTAGCATGAAAGATTTTTTCTTATTCTTTTCAGTACTGATACTTTCTCAAATGATTATCTAGTTTTCATACTGGTTTTGTTGTTTGTTGTAACCCAAGCCTTCTTTCGTCATCATCTTCTAAGTTAGTCTCAGGAATTCTGCAGCTCTTCAGCTTGATATTAGTTTTATTATTGCCAGCAAAACTAATAAACTGAATATTATATCTTGTTTAGATCATATATCATTTCTTTGATCTTGAGAAATAAAACCACACTCATTAACTGCCCTTGTTCTACAGGAGGACCTTCGGCGGCGGAGGGAGGAGGAGGGCCGACAGTTGGACCTGAACACGTCGCTCAGACTCAGAAAACTTTCCCAGAATCCTCAGATCGGCATCGACAACCCCACGTTCCTCCAGGACTCCCTCTCACCTCAGCCCCTGCCCCAAAGCCAGGCTCATGCACTGCTGGGTAAGACCAGAGACTGTATAAAGACGTGAATGTGATGTCACCCGTAGCATTTGGGTCCAGTCAAATGAAGTCAGTTGAAGCTTCAGTTTGAATTGCGGTTGCGTGTATCATAACAACCAAAGAGCCAGTCAAGAGTGAGGGTGTTGAAGGCCCCCTTAGCAATGCTGTCAGTCAAACCTGTTGCTAAAGTGACCTAGTGGAATCTATGGTCTGTTATTAATAGTCATATCTTGATTCACGGACAAAATAACGAAATAAAAATGAGATCAGGATCATGTAGAGGAGATTAGTACAAACATTTTAAGACCAAAATGACGAGGCTCACAGCTGCAGTTACAGAGAGGGGTGTTTTTCAGTAGAAAGTGAATTGGAGCCGACTCACACTCTCTTTGTATTTGGAACACGCCAGCTAGTAGGTTAGCTATGTTCATTTATACAGTCTCTGGGTTAGACCTGTCATCAACAAGGAAATGAGATGCATTTTATAACTTGAGAGAATAGATGGAAAAAGTTTGCCGTCCAAAAGTTGTTCTTCTAAAACTCTTCTCATATCTGGGACACTCTGTTTAGACATTAAGTGTAGGTATTTCTTTGCTAAAAAGCTCTTTAAAAGTGGGTTAGAGGTGAGACCTTTGAATATAAATGCAGTGAAGGGTTTTGGGACTTGAAGGAGGACAGGGAGGGAGAGAAAAGGATATAGGGATGGAGAGCGATGGAGAGGGAGGGAGTGAGAGGGGGAGAGAGAAAGTGACAGAGAAAGGAGGGAGGGATAGAATGAGGGGGAGGGAGGGAAAAAGAAGGATATAGAGAGAGAACGAGAGAGAGACATCAGGAGCGGGAGGGAGGTGGAATGAGGGAACAGAGAGAAAAAAGATGGGGAGGGAGATAGAAGGGGAGGACAGGGAGGGGTGGTGAGAGAGGCAGAGAAATGAGGGAGGATAGGTAGAGAGAGAGAAGGATACAGGGAAGGATAGAGAAGGAAAGACGGGAGAGGGACGGAGGGGAGGTAGAGAAAGAGGAATTTGGCGTCTAGAAGGGCATTCCTGAGGGAGGGAGAGCCGGACATAAGGACCACTTCAGGAGACTTCATTAAACCTGGACAAGGCAATGACTCAAAACAACAAACAGAAACACTCCATAGAGCTGCTGCTGCTGCTCCTGCTGTACCCACAGGTTAATGAGAAACTACTTTAATGACTTAATGCACGACAAGAGGAGATGGACATTTAATATTTGGGTTTATTCTACACATGTGTACAGTAGACTATCAGCATCCTGATAGAATTTGTAGAGATGTAGGAAATTTTGTTTTGTAGTTTTGGGGTCTTTCTGGCCCCAAGATTTAACTAACTTCTACAATTTTCCTGCAGTGAATCTTGGACTAAACCTGGGACTAAACCTGGGACTAAACCTGGACTAAACCTGGGACTAAACCTGGGACTAAACCTGGGACTAAACCTGGGACTAAACCAGGACTTAAAAAACAGGAATAAATTATGAAGCCAAGACTAAACCAGGGACCGGGCTAGACCAGGGGCGAGACCAGGGGCGAGACCAGGGGCGAGACCAGGGGCGAGACCAGGGGCGAGACCAGGGGCGAGACCAGGGCCGAGACCAGGGCCGAGACCAGGGCCGAGACCAGGGCCGAGACCAGGGCCGAGACCAGGGGCTAGACCAAGGAGTATCAGTCATAGTTCTGGTTTAATAATGTTTTTTCCTAGAATCCAGAACACACCAAGTTCAAGGTCTTTTAATTATTGCCAAGATTTTGAGAAGTCTTGTTTGGAATTATAAAATAATAGGAATGCACTTAAAATATTATACTTGCTGTGTTGGAAAATTCATTGTGGTGCCAAATAACTGCATCAGCCTTTCTAGTCCCATATTTGTCGCTGCTCTGTTATTAGATGTCCACAGTATGATGCTATAGCTAAAGTACATGTTACATCTGAAGTACATGTTGTACTGTGTTTTTGCAGAGTTGGAGGAGCTGCTGTTTTCGCTGAAGCAGATCCGGGGCTGTTTGTCCGATCAGCAGAGTCAGAATGACATTGAGCTGGTCCTCGCACTGTTGAACAAGGTAATACAAACAAATGGACACAAAACTTAACTTAAAGCTCCACTGAATACCTTTTAGCCAAAAAACAGACTATTCTTTTTCTTTGTGGATATATTTATTGCACAGAAAAACGTGCACCCCACTCCTTACTGTGAGCGGGCTTGCATCTCCACGAACCTGACTCTTATTTGGCTCCTCCTGCTTCTAAAGTATGGTTATTAACCTATATTTCCATGGAATAATCAAGGTGACTATGTATCACCTCCAGAAAGTTCCAGACTGTTGCGTTAACTTAAAACTATAAACAATGTATTTGTTTTGAAAACAACAGTCTATAAAAGACACCAGCAGAGCTCGCAGGACTGCATCTGTTGGAACACTGAAGAAAGAAGCAATTTGTAACAAGCTCAAGACAATTTCAGCTAAAGTCACATTTGTATAATGAAAGTAACTTAAGTACTATAATCATGAGAATATGTTTGTGCTTGTATGGACTTAAAGGGCCCTTATTACATTCATCTTTGTTATAATGTTTGTTTCATTCCCACATGTTTAACACACAAACCTTGCATATCACCTAGTGATGTCACTCCTTCACTAGAATCATTTGGATAATTTCAGCCCGATTGCCTTCTCTCTGCTGAACTAAAGGTAAAAACTAGCTGTTAACTTGGCTAGCTTTGGAGGTGTAGACTCATAATAAATGAAACTCAAACATGTGTGAATGAAACAAAACAAAACTCCAAGGATGTTTTTGCTTAGGTAAGAGCATTACAAATGTCTTAAAGCTCACAGGAGTCAAGTTTGCGTAATGTAGGACCTTTAACAAATTAGTGTGAATGGAGATTACAATGAATAGAATAACAGACACGGTAGGTTACAATGTGGAGGTTAATGTTTGTGTTTTAAAAATGACGTCTTTATAGAAAGATTGGGATAAAGGTTATCTCTCTGTTTTCCTTGAATTATGCCAACAGTTTTAGCTCACAATGCTGATTCAACTGTTTGTGCATTTAAATTGGCCCATGTTACAGTTTTCTTTGGCAGTATACCTGCTCAATATTAGGAAAACTGATAACTAGGTGAACCCCAGGAGGCTCTGGCCAAAAGTACAGAACTATAATACAGTCATTAGGAACAAGCAGGCTAATATTTCATTCAAGCTTTATATGACAGCTGAAAATAGATTGGGCTATTTATCCTTAGTTAAAATTCATGTTATTCTGCAAAGATTTTTGGCCTTATTTTTGAATTATTCTATTATTATTTTTGGAAACATTGTACCTGTGGTTTTAATCAAAAAGTAGTCACAAGAAGTCATCAGTAATTGGTTAAGTGTTTTGTTTTTTGCCTATATTAATTTAATTGCAGTACTGGTTGTTTTTGGCATGTTCACTACCAGATAGCAAATGTTTTCACACACCATCTCGTTCAGTGTTTTTTTTTTTCTTTATTTTCTTACATTTGATAAACATACAGATGAGTATATAAGGTAAGTTCTAGGAAAATAATGTAGCAAAGGAAACAAGATCTAATATATTTTAAGTTTTAAGAAATATCTTTTATATTAAAATCCTCAAAGTAGTTATTTAAAGCTGCATTGTGTAACTTTTCTGATGGAGAGGCTGTCAAGTGCTTTTCTCCATGGAGTTGTTATTGCTTTGTCTGGAATGTTTCACAGTATGGTATTATACCTTTCTATCTTCATGGAGACCAAACCAGACCAATTTACGGGTCAGATCTGTGGAGAGGCGTCCCTGCTCATAGTCAGAATGCCTGTTTATTATGCCTAAGTATTCCTGAGCTATAAAAAACACCTGTAATTGAATAAATGTAAAATAGAGCGGTTTAAAGTCATACTGTGGAACATTCCAGGAAGAGCAATGACTTATCCATAGAAACAAGCAGGTGACAGACCCTCCACTAGAAATGTTATGCAGTGTGATTTCACACATTTTGCTTCATAATTTTTAGGTTTTCTGTATGTATCTAAAATGTACAAATTACAATATCTGTTTGTCTCAAAATGTCAAACTCTTGGTACAAAGCTGTAAATAACCAGAAGCTAAATAAAAGTTGAATGTGTAATAAGAAAATAAAAGTTAATTGTACTTGTCCATTTTCTTCCACAGTCTGATTTCCAGTCTGCTCTGAAGATCCACAATGCGGTGGCGAGCAGCATGCACAAACCCTCCCCCCCGTACCCACACACACACCAGGCGCTTCCTCTGGCCATGGAGGTAAGACACGCAAACTTTTACACAGATATTATCTGCCAGCATTTATTGAAGCTAAAAAAAAAAGATGAATACAAGTTAAAGTGATTTTTTGTTGTTTTTTTAGGTCAGAAATCTTATTCAGACGAGTTCGAGCAAAGATGGCCTTGAGCTCCACACCCTACTGTCAGACGCTCACCTACAGGTAAAAGTGGTTTATAGTAAAAGTATGATTTTATGAGTGTTGACACATAAGAGTAAAAGGTAGTAATGTCTGATAACAGAGGACACAGCGCAGAGACAGTGGCCAAGTTCACATGCACACCAAAATCTGAATATTGTCTGATTTCTTGACCTTTAAGAGTATTTAAATGACATGAAAACGGCTTAATTTGAGTTATCAGAAGGACCGGAAGGACATTGCCTAATGACTTTATCCATTTATTTCTTTATTGTTCATTCCCTCTATAAATGGAAACTGAGCTTGTAGTTTTGTGAAGTGTATTATCCAAATGTTGACCAAAGCATGTTTAAAGCCACAAGATTGCATAATATTTTGTACCACAAATAACCCAAATCTGTATATTCCTCCCCCTTTTTTTTCAGTCCTTACTCCTGGCCCATGACACCATAGCAGAGTCAGAAATGCAGCCTGAAGCGGTGCCCACACAGGGGGAGACTCTGACGCAGTGGGGAGGAGAGACGGTGAAGCTCGTACGGATCGAGAAAGCGCGAGACATTCCCCTGGTGAGAAAATCTAACGCACCCCAATAATATTTTTACAATCTTCTACCATCAATACTGGTCTAGTACTAGTAGTGGTGAACCAGGACTAATAAACCAACCTGGACGTAACCTGGACGTAACCTGGACGTAACCTGGACGTAACCTGGACGTAACCTGGACGTAACCTGGACGTAACCAGCCTGTGTTAGTGGAGGACTTGTGGATATCATAAGAGAAAGTAGATGAAGAGTCAGATCTATGTAATGCTGATAGATGGTCATTTTTGTATCGTTTCTGACATGTTTTCTTTATGCAGGGAGCTACAGTGCGTAATGAGATGGACAGTGTTGTGATCAGTCGAATCGTTCGTGGAGGAGCAGCTGAGAGGAGCGGACTTTTGTCTGAAGGAGACGAGATCCTGGAAATAAATGGCATCGAAATCAGAGGGAAAGACGTCAACCAAGTGTTTGACATCCTGGTGAGTCAGACTATATAAATGACACAGGTTTAAATGGAAGCACAAACCAACCAGGTTCAAGTTTCTCAGCCTGTATCAATATGCGATACCGATGTTTGATACTAATATTTTTTTGTCCATGTGTCATTCAAATTGTCCTCAGTGTATCAGATTGGTCTTTTTGAGCAGACTCATGAATAACAATGGAAATAGAAGAACGTTATAAGACCAAATATTGGATGTCGTATTGGCAGAAAAAATTAATAAATAAAAAATCGGCCCATTCCTAGAAAAAAAAAGTCTAAATATTTACTCTTAGAAATGATTATAGCCATCTATTACAGTAAGGGGTATCAGGACAGTCGCAGATACATTTTTGCAAGTTGTATTATTATTATTATTATTATTTATTTTTTTATATATATCACTGTTGGCATGAGCTTTCTGTTCCACATTGCACTGATCTACTCTAGTTTGATGGTCTAGAGTTCTTTGAGGCGTGGGCTTCCGTGTGTTATATAAACAGAGTGATGGTTCATTCATAAAAGTGTGTATGTGTGTGTGCGTGTGTGTTTCAGGCCGACATGCACGGCCTCCTCACCTTTGTGCTCATTCCCAGCGCCCAGACCAAACCTCCTCCAGTCAAAGAGTCTGTGGTGAGTATCTGTCATACAGCAATCGTCTAAGTATGCTTTAGTTTTTAGTGGTAATTGGTTAAAGGGGCCCATATTAAGCTATTTTATGATCCGTGTTATGATAATGTTTCACAACAGACCTGGAGTTGTGTTTTGTTTCATTCACACATGTTCAACACAAAAATCCTTCATATTTAGGCTGAGTTTTTCTCGCAAACTGAAAACACTCTGTTCCACCTTTGTGATGTCATGCGGTAAAACAGGAAGTGCTACATTGTTTTAAAACCCCATACATCATCACTAGAATCAGTTGGATAATTTGAGCCCTGGAACTGTCAATCTCTACTAAACAAAAGGTGAAAGGAGCTGTTCACTTGAAAACTACGGCTTCATGACATCATAGGGTGGGACGGAGCATTCTGAGCTTTGGAGATTTAGACAAACTAATAATAAAGGATTACTCAAACATGTGTGGCTGAAACAAAACACAACTCCAGGTCTGTTTTTGAGGAGGTATCAGTATTATAACATGGTTTAAAGCTCACAAAAATTCATGCTTATATTATGCAAAACATTTTTATAATATAGAAGCTTTAAAGGGAGTGTATTTTGGATAAGTGACTTTTGAGGCTTTTAAGACTGGGGGTAAACCATGAAAAGAGGAATTGCAATATCAACTGGAACTGACCCTGACTTGTTCCTGGCTCTAACAAACATTTATCACTTTTAGAATGTGACAGAATTAATGTCACTTCAATCTGTTATGGTAGTTTCTGTTATAGCCCCCTCTGCTGGATATTTTATACACAAACTATGTTTCATCTAAGGCTTTCAGGTGTTGAGGTATTTCCAAGGCACAAATTATTTAAAGTTGTACTATAGTTCGGTAGACATTGTTTTTAAAAGCCCAGTAATACTATAATAATACTAATCCTGGTTTGATCCCTCTTTAGTCTTGAAGACTTGATTAATCTTGGTTTAGTCCTGGTTTTGATGTAGATTTAATATAGGTTTGATTTGGCCCTGGTTTATTCCTGATTTGATCCCTGTTTAGTATTGACATATACTTGATGAGGTCCTAATTTAGCCCTAGTTTAGTCCTAGTTTAGTCCTGGTTTAGTCCTGATTTAGTCCTGGTTAAATCCTGGTTTAATCTTGGTCTTGAAAGTGAAAGTGACATAGGCTTTTCCCCAAAATTTTATATAAAAAAAAAAAAAATCTTTTGGACTCGGCCTAGTGTGCTTTGCATTTCTTCACTTTTAAATTGCTGCCTGTTGCATTTGTACCTCTACAAGAACTTTGGATTGTGTTTTCTGTTTCATTTGATTAGTCTTGGTCTTGTCCAGGATTAGTTCTCTCTTTAATCCAATTTCGATGTGGTGTTACTGTAGTATAAACGCAGCTAAAATATTTTTAAGTAAAGATGTTTTTTCTGATCATGACCCCATGAACCCAGTGACCTCCTGAATGACCCGGGGGAGAGGTCATTGACAGATCTGTGTAATCTTCATAATCCGCTCCTTGTTGTTACACTGACATGTCCGTAGATTAGCTGGACTGGCCCTGATCCAGATGTGCCTTTAATCCTCTCTTTTTACCTCATCCTATTTTCTTCATACGTCTCCTCTCCTTAGGTTCATGTGAAGGCGTTTTTCGACTATGACCCCTCGGATGACCCCTACGTGCCTTGCAGAGAGCTGGGTCTGTCCTTCCAAAAGGGGGACATCCTCCACATCATCAGCCAGGCCGACCCCAACTGGTGGCAGGCGTACAGGGACGGAGACGAGGACAACCAGCCACTCGCAGGACTAGTGCCAGGTACATGCTAAAGTTATCAAAAGTATTGAAAAGCAGATACTAGTTGAAACAAAAAGTGATATTGAGCAGGTGTCAATACTAAAAACATCCCATTGACAGGACAGAAATGAACCTTTCCTGAATGTCTTTAGAATGATCTTGAGCTGCATCAGAGCAAGTATAAGAGCACATAGACTAGTATACACCCATGGACCATTATGGAACCTACCTGGACCACTGAGGGATTACACACATATAAGCCCATATGGTAAAAGAAAAGAAAATACTACTAGAAAATCACACCCTATTGTCTAAACAAAGAATACGTTTTTTTTTTTTATTATCACCATGGTATCAGAATCAGAATCCGTATCAGTATCGTGTCCTTTCAATTCAATCTTTTTTAAGAACACGTAATATCTGGTTGCTTTCCTTAGTATCGATACCAAGTTTTAAATTTTAGTATCATGAGAACACCAGTACATACTGAGTTTATCAATGAATAAATCAATATTTATAAAAGCAACCCTCAGTAACTTTCTGCAGGTGGTATGGCAGGGAGATAGGGCCTAAGTATGTAACAAGATTTAATAGATTTTATTGGAGGAAATGTGCAATTATGATGAGTGAAGCTCAAGCACATACTTAATAGCATTTAGAATACTTGTCCTTACCTATCAGGCTATTAAGGTTATTGTTTATAAGTTCTAGTTCTACTCTGAATTCAAAGATATTTTTAGAAAACGTAGTAATATTAGCAAAAAAGCTACAATTTAAGATTAAAATATAAAATGTAGATAATAATTAAAACCGTTTTTAAATGTAACTATGCATTTTTGTTTCACAGGAAAGAGTTTCCAGCAGCAAAGGGAAGCCATGAAACAAACAATAGAAGAAGACAAAGAGCCTGAGAAGCCTGGTCTGTGTTTTTCACTGGAACTCATTTAAATATGTCTGGATTCAATGTCTTCAACTATTTTATTTATTTATTTTTTTTATTTTTAGGAAAATTGTGGTGTGCGAAGCAGAAAAAGAAGAAGAGGAAGAAAATGCTTTACAACATGCACAGGAACGATGGTAAACATGTCTCTTTTTGCCCTTTACTTTGTTCAATACTGTGTTTTTTGTTGGTTTATTGAAATTTTTCAGCACTTGAGGGTAGTACTTGGTTTTAAAATTTGTAATTGAAACAAACCCTTATCTTGGTCTTTGTGTGTGGAGTTTGTGTGCTTCTCCCTGTGTCTGGGTGGGTCTCCTCTGGGCACTCCAATTTCCCTCATCAAAACAAAATATGCACAGTAGGTCAAATCCTCCAGCTAAACAGAGAATTGATGTATTGATTAAAGATGCATTGTGCAACTTTGGTCTGTTTCCTGCTTGTCTCCATGGAGATATTATTGCTTTGCCTCGAATGTTCCATGGTATGACATTAAACACATCTATCTAGCATTTATTCACTATGGTTGTTTTTGTTGCTCAAAAATACAATAATTCTCTCTGTGAATAGGGTTTCCTCTTCACAGATCTGACCTGTAATGTAGCCTGTAGTTGTCTCCTTTGAGAAAAGTTGCGCAATGCACCTTTAAGAGATTAATAACTTATACCTTAAAAAATAGTTTTAAGTGGAACGGTGCGTACAGCTCATAATAAACCACAACAACAACATGTTCCCTTTGTGTATACTTTGTTGACATCAGTGAGCATCTATGAGATTTAAGTCAAGCATTTTCATTTATTTCAATCAGAACATAAATTAATTCAACATAATTCACGTCATTACCAGAAGTTTTTTATCATTGTTCATATTTTGTCTCAGATGTTGATAACGATGAGATCCTGACCTATGAAGAGATGGCTCTGTACCACCAGCCGGCCAACAGGAAGCGCCCGATCGCTCTGATCGGTCCGGCGAGCTGTGGTCAGAGCGAACTGAGAACAAGGCTGCTGCACAACCACCCGGACAGATTCGCTGGAGCTGTACCACGTAAGAGACTGGACTTTACTTTTTATTTGACTCATTGTTATTACATAAATCTTATATATGTCATTGTTTTCCTCACAGACACCACGAGGAGCAGGCGTGACGGAGAGCTGAGCGGACGGGACTATCATTTTGTGTCCAGACAAACCTTTGAAGCAGAACTAGCCGCCGGTAATAAGTAGTTACTGCCCTCCATCTGACATAGTCTGTGTTTGGGCTTTATCAAATCACATGTTATATCCCTCTTTCGATCCGTTCTACAGATATGCTGTCTGTGGTTCATCTCTCTAAATAACTGCTTTAAATATTTGTTTTTGTTCAGGGAAGTTGATTGAATCTGGAGAGTTTGAGAAGAATCTTTATGGGACCAGCACAGACTCAGTGCGACAGGTCATCAACACTGGAAAGATCTGCGTGCTCTGTCTGCACACACAGGTCAGGAATATGAGCGCAACTTAGCATTATTTAAGATGTTTTCACTCAGGCTGCTGAGCTTGAGGAGCGTCTCTCATTAAGTTGATCCAATTTGCTTCATAGGACAAAGGCAAACAGTCAGATCTGCAGCACCCATTCATACAAATATAGCCCACATGAAATATAGCCCATGGTCCAAGCGCTTTTTCATCCAGTTCAGTACAGTTTGTTTAACATTATTTCACTTGTTTCTAATCATATTTTATTGTCTCTCTGTCCTCAGGCTCTGAAGGTGCTGAGGAGTTCAGATTTAAAGCCTTACATCATCTTCATCGCTCCTCCCTCACAGGAGCGACTGCGCGCCCTGCTGGCGAAAGAGAACAAGAACCCGAAGGTACAAGTGTGTGTGTGTGTGTGTGTGTGTGTGTGTGTGTGTGTGTGTGTAAGCTGTGTAAGCTCAGTGTGCATCAGCCTGTTAAAGGGCACTGCTCGAGTTTGATTGTTTCGTACATTTGGAGAGTTTCTGACCCCATGAAGTTTATACCAAAATTTGGGCAGCCAATATTTAGACATTATCGTATTTTTCGGACTACAGGTCGCTCCGGAGTATAAGTCGCACCAGCCCAAAAATGCATAATGAAGAAGAAAAAACATATATAAGTCGCACTTTTGGGGGGAAATGTATTTTATGAAATCAGGGAAGAGGAACCAACATTTTATCTTGAAAGGCAAGTTCTAGTAATATCAACAGAATACAGAACAACAGACTGAACAGGTGTTAATATGTTAACATAACATATTAACAGTTCTTCAGATAACTAGAGCATAAACAACAGAACATAAGTTTACCAAACTCACAATCTCACTCCAAATCACTGAATCCATTGAATTCTTCATCCTCGGTGTCACTTCTGAGCAACTCCGCTTAACTTCGGTTGCCACTGAAGTCCAGGCTTTGTCATCCAGTGACTTTCAGGAAAGTTGCATGGTGCATCCCCCGGTTACCGTGAAGCTGTGTTCTCCATCCCTACTTTCCTCCACTTCCTCACAAGTTTCTCGCTCACTCCAGACTTTCTTTCTGCTGCTTGATTACTGTTTTCTGTTGCATATTTCACTACTTGCAGCAGGACAGCAGCTCTTTCTGCAGGAGACATGCGCAGAAAACTGATACACAAGACTAGAGCGCACTCTTGCGGTTGTCACTCTGAACATTTTAATATATAAGTCACACTGGAGTATAAGTCGCAGGAAACACCCAAACCATGAAAAAAGTGCAACTTAAAGTCCAAAAAATATGGTATATAACCACTCAACTTTTTGTATTTTGTGTTGTGTCTGCAGCCCGAGGAGTTGAGGGACATCATAGAAAAGGCTCGTGAGATGGAGCAGAGCTGTGGGCACCTGTTTGACGCCATCATCGTGAACACGGACCAGGACAAAGCCTACACCGAACTGCTCAGGCTCATCAACAAACTGGACACAGAGCCGCAGTGGGTGCCCAGCTCCTGGCTACGCTAATGCTAATCATGCTAATAATGTTAACGCTAACAATACAGAAACACCACAGGCTAAAGTTCTACACTGCAACAACGAAATCTCTATGTGACTTAAAATGACTTGGATTCAAAGTATTACTTGATTTGAGTAGGTTTTGACATTTATTTTAGTTAATAGGTCTACATTTTTGACTAGTTTCCTTTTTGCTTTCTTCATCTTTTCAACTAAAAGTCCATGGATTTGACTTTTGGTTTTTAACTGATTAAGTGAAGTTTTCTTTCTTCACTGACACAAATTTGGAATGACATGGGGAAAAAAAAATGACACTGGAAGTATTAAAGTACCTACGTCACATTAGACTACTCATTTTACTCAAACAAATCATGATATTTGAGATTTATGCAAAAACATTCACACTCGTTTTACTAATCTGCCAATTTTTTTAATTAAAAATTTGACTTCCTGGTTGGAAATCATCATCACAATTTTATAACTGTTACCTAGCAACCATTTCATACACAGGACCAAACTCCTCTAATGTACACAAAAACTCTTATCCGACAAAATACAAATATAAGTATGTATCGTGTAAATTGGGCCAAACTTTTGTGGGACTCTCTAAAATGAAACACGCCACTTCCTGTCATTTTTTCAACATTTTTCAGCTTTTCTTCGCAAATTTCCCCTTGATTTGTGTAAAACTATAACTTATATTTACAGTACTTATAATGCCACCAAATGAAGTCACAATTATAGAATCATAAAAATTCGTCATATGCACTTTAAGTGTCAAAACCTACTCAAAACAAGATGAATATCCCCAATTAAAGCTGTTTTGACTCATGTAGGTATTTCCTTATTGCAGTGTAAATGGGTTTCTATCCAGACCTCTATTCGCCTTATTCCAGAAGTTACTATGGGAACACCAACATTTTTCCAGTTGTATTATTTTGCATGGGGCTGACACATCTTGACAAAAAATACATTCTATAGGGACTGCAAAGCTGTTTTAAACCCTCCCATAGAATCTGTGCATTATTGACTTGTTGTGCACATGGACATTGATCATTCTACACAGTTAAACCTACTTTATATTATATTTTTAGTAATGCATTTCCTTCAGAATCAGTACAGTATTTATTTATTTTCTCAAATTCTCCGTTAAAATGAATAAAAAGGGCCCATATTACGCTCTTTTCTGATCTGTTATAATGTTGTTTCTTTATCACAAACAGACCTGGAGTTGTTTTGTTTCATTTACACAAATCCTTCAATATTTAGTCCTTCCCTCAAACAGAAAACACTCCTCCTCCACCTTGTGATGTCATGTGGTAATACCAGAAGTGCTCCACTGTGTTTTTAAACTCCATACACCATCACTAGAATCATTTGGATAATTTCACCCCTGGAATTTCCAATCTCTACTGAACTAAAGGTAAAAGGAGCTGTTAACTTGGAAACTACTGCTTCATGACGTCACAAAAGTGGAACAGAACATGTTGAGCTTTCAACATGTGGACAGACTAATAATAAAGTGTTACTTAAACGTGTGAAACAACAAACATGAAACAAACACAACTCCAGGTTTTGGAGAGAAGGTAACAACATTCTAACATGTCTTCAAACTCACAGGAGTCACTTTTGCATAAGATACAACCTTTAATCGGTAATGCCAAAACGCCGGTGTGTGCGTGTGGATTAGTAGCAGTTAGAAATAAAATAAGGGGGAGGAATAAGGTGAATAGATCAACAGCCTGTGGAGATGGAGAGATTTTGGGACACACATTTCTGGATTACAAACTGGACCTGTTTTATTGCTGCTTCAAACCACTTTAACAACACTAAAATATGACAATTTACTACAAAAACTACAACAAAAAAACATTATTGACACAAATACTTCAACTCATAACTATATTGTGACTGGAGAGGACTACATTGATTGGTTTTAATGTTTTGTTTTTTCCCTTTGTCAATTTTTAAATATATTTTTTTAATATTCCCCTCTCCTTGTTATTGAGGAATAAGTCTCCCAGTATTTTTGCAGATTTTTTTTTAAACCACATGCCCTTGAACAATAAATTCCTAATCAGAAAAAAAGCCAGATGCCTTTCCTGTCGCTACAACCCACATACTGTGAGTGTAGATGAACAGGTAAAGTGTCTTGCACAAGGACACACCAATAAAATGCACTCATGACCTTTCAGATAAGTCATTGATTGTGACCCCTTAAAAAGTATCGATAGTGAATTTTGGAAAAAACTAAAACATCACATTAATAAATATTCAAGTACCATCCAGCATAATTTATTTCTCACTATTCTATATCAGTTGTCTCCATAGTTTTAACACTCTAAATTCAAACTGGCCACATTAAGCACTACTTTAAAGAGGCACTATGTAACTTTTCTGACCTCTATTAATTTATTATTGCTTTGACTGTTCCGCAATATGGCATTAAACATATTTTTCTTGCATTTATTTAATTGAAGATGCACCTATTGCTAAAAAAAACGTATAAAAGATGTATTTTTACTCTGAGGAGGGTTGCCTTTCCACAGATCTGACCCTGTGGCATCTCCATGGAAATAAGTTAATGCCATACTGTGGAACAATCCAGGCAATGCTGGAGACAAACGGATGGCGGACGCTCTACTAGAAAAGTTACTTAGAGCCCCTTTAACAAAAACACTACAATATTTGTTTGATAGGTTACACATGATCATTATCTGAGACCATGCACACCACCGGACACTACCTTTTAACTCATTATTCTGTTCTTTTTAAGCTTTTTATGTTCCTTTTTTATCCTAAGAACATTTCAGTTGTTCAGATTAAAGCTATTAAAATAATGACACAAATCTCTGTAAACTTCTGATTTACAATTTTTATACAAATATGGCCGCAGGTTTGTCTCGGCCATGTGCAAAGGACAAAATGTGAAAGGCACATATTTGAAATTCACTTTGAGTTGATTCCTTTTAATATGAAGAAAATGTCACTACTTAATTTTTAACCAGCAGTGCTTTAGCTGTGACTGGGACAGCACTTTTTTCTACTGGACAAACTACTGTTATTAACCTGCGATACACACTACGGACATGTTTAAAGCTCCTATATTATGCTAATTTTACTTTTTATTTCATTTTACCCATGTTATAAGTTTAGGTGTTTGTAAATTTATTCACAGTCACACTTTTGCAATTATTTATGTAACAATATCCTCTACGAACAACAAAATCTCCAGGCTTTTAATGGTAAAACTGTTTAGACTAGAGCTTTACAAACATGTTCTGTTTATCAGTTCATAATTTGCCTTCTCTCAAATGTTAATGCTCGTAAATGCTCCTAATGCTCGTCTAAATCTTATCATAACTCTGATACTTAACACGCTGTACTTCAAAAATATTCCTGACATTGTAGAATATACCTGGAGTTTATTTTCGCAACACTAGACAAATTTGGATTTACATTATAGATCTTAAACTGCCTTCACTACATCGCATTGTCTTAAAACATACCTGGATTTTATTTAGACTTACTACATTTATTTTAATCATTACAGATTTGCCTTCACTACAAACTAATTTCAAGTATTGCAAACATGATTATCTAATCTGTAGAACATAAATTAGCAGCATGATTGTTCTTGGCATTATAAAACATACTTTGACATCATGTATTCCCCTCTGTTTCCAGCAGAGGGCGACTACAAACACCTAGTCCAAGCATTCTCTGTCAAAGTGTAAGGTTAAATACATATATTTTTCAAACATCCATTATTTGAAGTTATAAAACATGAAATACCGGTACAAACGTGTCTAAAAGTATTACAAAACACCTGAAAATAGCATAATATGGGAGCTTTCTGAGTTGACTGACAATGGACTTCTGTCTTTAGTCAAATTGACACTTAGGCCCTAGAATCACAGACTGTATTTATATCTTCTTTATACAGTCTATGTCTGGAAAATGCCAAGAAAGTGGTAGGTTTTAGTTTTGTCCTTTCTCAGCTCAAAAATGCTGATTTATCATAATGTATTTTAGTATGTGTGTGATTTTTGAGTGTAGAAACGAATGTGTGTGTGCCTGTCCATGAATACAATTAAGTATTATTACTGAAGTAGGCCTGACCACTGTTATATCACTGTGTAGAGCATTTATATATTTGTAAAATTAAAAATAGACTATTATGAGAACAGAATGCACCAATAGCGTAACTGGCTTTACTCCCTCATTATTATTAACCTCCTTGCCGTTGGTTGAGGAGAAAATTCAAGGGGGGGTCAAAGCTCGGTGAAATTATCTATTGAATGTAAATGTAATTGAAACCACTTTCTCTTGTCACTTGTTCTTGAGAGAATCAACTTTTTGTATGAATATTCACAATAAAGAAATAAATAGATGATTCATAGAAAAGAATTGTGACTTTTTTTTTGTATTTGTTCATCCGGTAACGGCCACATTGCAAAAAAAGAGAAAAAAAAACTTAAATTCATTGCCTAATGTTTATCATGATTTGAGAAGTTAAGATATTTTTGGGTTTAATTACTTGTTAATAACTTTTTTTTAATATATTTTTGACAGTTTAGCTTTGAATAATTTGTAAACTATCTTTATAATTTTGGGTATGATATTTTTAAGTATTTTTTTTTTTTGTATTTTAATTTTGTACTCTGCTGGTATTGGTAGATAATGAATTAAATAAGCTGTTGAAACTTGCCATTTATATATTGTAGTTATGTAACCTAATATAGACATAGGCCGAGCTAATCAACAATAAAATAAAAAAAACTTTAACATGATTTTTTTTTCTGATTTCTAGTAATGTTAACTTAAAGATATTCCTTTTACAGCAGTTTTCAAGGCTTCTTTTATATGCAACTCCAGCTAATATCCACACAATGGCGCTATTTTTTAGATCTTTGACGGTTTGTGTTTGGTGTCAAATGAATGGTGTCAAATTAAAAAGAAACCACACAGGGAGTACTGCTTATCCAAGGTCAGTCTATTCATTGATGCGTAACAGTTCTGGAGTTTTGCCATTAACTTTTAGGATTACAAATGTATCCTAGCACCACCAGTTCAGTTAACTTTTTAATCGTTGGCCAAAACCACAAAATCCTTAATTAAACGTTCAGACATGCCTATACACGTTTTATTTGGTCTTAATTGTTAAACCTGTTCACTTGTATCGCCTTTTATTGCATCTCTTTTCCGTTTGCAACCTGTTCAAACACCAAAGAGTTACAAAAAACGAGAGGAATTTAGTACAACTTTTAGACTTCGGATCAAATTTACAATTAAATTGTAAATGTAAATTATTATTTCGATGCAAAAATCTACATTCTCTCTACTGCTTTTTACTTTTATATGCAATTTTATATCTTTTAAACCTTATCTATTTAGTTTTTATTCCGAAACAACGACTTGAGCGGCTATCATTTTCTTGTCACGCTTAACTCTTTGGTGAATTCGGTTTGTCTGAAGTTGACGTCAGCTTCATGAAAGATAGTGGATTTTGATTGGCTGTTGGGGGAGACTTAGGCGGGACTTTTGTGTTTCTCCGTTAGAGGATTGGCTCGTATAGCTGTCCATCAAACTCCCGGCCTTGGAGTCAGGTTGATGGAGAGAAACACACAGGGGAGAGAGGTAGAGGGACAGAGATGTTGCAGCGGACCGCGTGAATTGTTACTCAAATGGCGTCTGTTTTGTTTAAATTAAATCAACCGTTTCAATAGAACATTACGGAAAGAGTTTTTACGCCTTTTTGTTCGCTTTACGGTGCGAGTTCGGTATCCTTGACAACACGAGCAACTGTCCTGCGAAGTTTGGGATCAAGTGCTTTACCTTTGCTCCTGGAAATGGATACACAAACCTCACTTTTCTAACAAAAAACACTCTGGATTACACGTTACAATGTCGTAATCTTCTTTTTACGCGGATTCCACTTGCATTTTATTCCAAAAGTGTGAGTTTTTTAGGGAAACGGGACAAAGCGACACAATAGTAGGTCGTGGACACAGGGGGGAAACCGATGCGTTCTCCTCCTCGCTGCTGCGGGCTTTTGTTCTGCCCCACCACGAGTTACTGACCACGGACATTGATTGATTGATTTCGGGGTATTTATGGTAACTTTCTCCTCTTTGATGCCGTGCAGCCATGGATGTTACCCTGTCCGAAATGCTGGCGACTTTCATGGAGTCGCCACTCGTGGTTTGGGTAGGTACACTTCATTTTTAGATCATGCTTTCATACGACTTCAGATGCTAAACATTGAAATTAAACTCAACATTACAAAATATCATAATCTAGATTACAATTAGCATGCGTTTACGGTTTTATACTACATTGCAATAAGATCACTTGTTGCAAAAGTTGTGGTTTTTGGTCTGAATAGAATCAAAAGTGTCTACCCATAGTTTTGATCACGCTTGAATGAACTCTGCCTACTTTTCTTGCAGCCACTTGCTCAACAGGTTTGCTATCAATTTCATCTGTATTGACCTATATTATAAACATGTAGTTCCCTATATATTTTTTTAATGACAATAGTATTTTGGCTTGCTTGCATTCCCCAGCTGATTTAAGCCACTAGCAGTGACCTTAGTAACTGAAAAGTGAAACAAAATCCACTTAAAACTAACCAAAGTCGTTTACAGAGGCATGTTAATCATCACAACAAAGTCATAGCTGCCTCTTCTCAGTGTTTTCCATTAGACTCAGCTATAAATTCTAGTGTTAGAGAGGTTTTTATTGAACCTATGGCTATAACTTCAAGCAAAGGGCAGTGGGCAGTGGGCAGGTCATGAACTTCCTGTTTTTACATGACCTCATTGAAGTGGCCCATCTATATGTGGTCACTCATCAATATTTCCTGTCTTTGTTCAGCTTTGGTAAACACAATCAACATAAATAAACAGTATACACAATACTTTCACTATGTGGTTTTCAACTGGGGAGTTCAAATTGACCAAAAATAAGAACTTTATTGCCAAAATTAAGTATATTAAAGAGTAATTTTCACTACTGTAGTCTGAAAACTAGCTGGGCAAAAAATGGGTTAAAACAAATTATACTTTATGGTGACAGTGTTATCATAAACCTTTTTTTAATCAGTAAACAGTCCCATTTTGTTCAGGAAAGGCAATAAGTAACTTTTGTGCACCAAAATATTGCTCTGGAATGGTCCACCGTGTTAAACTTATCTATCTCCATGGAAACACGACGCCACCAGGTCAAGTTACAGGTCAGATCTGTGGACAAGAGGTGACCCCATTCACAATAAGAATGCATTTTGAATACTAAAACACCTGGAATTGAATAAATGCAAGGTAGATATGTTTAATACCATACTGTGGAACTTTCTAGGCATAGAACTGACATTTCCATAGAGACAAAAAGGAGACAGTTACATATTGCACCTTTTTAAGAGATGAAGTTGTTTAATGCTTTATGTGTTTATATATTTTGGGCAACAGTTATTCAGTTGGAAGAGAGATCCCCCCATTAATCCAAAAGTTGTCAGTTCTAGTCCCTCTACTTGGAATGCATCAGTTCTGGGCCCTTGGGCAAGACATTTTATCCTGGCTTTCCCCCAGTGTCAGTGTCTGATGTATGAATAATTTAACGGTTGCTTGCTTAAAAAGCGCTTTTAGAGTGTCCTATAGAGGTAGAAGGATTAGGATGGAAAATTAGGATATGGATGTCACTTTCTATATTGTTTTTACAGCAAATTCTGAATAGTTTGCAAGAGGTTAGAATACCGCAAAAAAATCCAGGGAACTAAATAGAAAGGCTAAAAAAACCTGTCATAGATCATACAATGTCCGATCTTCCAAGCCAGATCAGTTGCATATGTCAGTGAGGCTGTATTTTCAATCAGAGGGTCCCTTAGGATTTAAAGATCTGTTTGGTTTTGACAAATGAAAGGGGTAAAGTTTGCCTCTGAGCAAAGCCCTCAATCTGTAAAAACAAGTGGGACGAAGATCAGAACACAGCAGAGGCATAGGGCAGTTGTTTCCAGTGGTGAGTGGTACAGTCCTACATTCTCAAAGCCATCGCCACAAATTATAATACTGTGTTTGGAGCAGAAGATAGAGATGGAAATATCTGTACCGTATCTATTTTATTAAAGATGCACTGTGTCATTTTTCCAGTTGGAAGGTCCACCAAATGCTTTTCTCCTGCTTTGTCTGGAATATTTCATTTCCTATCTTCATGGAGACCAAACTAAGCCAAGTTACAGGTCATATCTGTGGAGAGGTGACCCTGCTTGCAGTCAGGCTGAATCCCATTACACCCCATGGCCATACGACTTTACCACGTGTAGGGGTAGTGGTGTCCCAGTTACCATTATGGCTGAGGTTAGTGAAAGTGTTAGGACTATATACCCCTCCAAACGAAGATTTTTCAGAGGCACACTCCAAACAGATGGGTATGAGCAATTTCCCAGAATGCCTTCCGAATCACCGGCAAGATGGCTGCTACCATGAGCGCAGAGACCAAAGAAGTTCACAAATTGTGGACAGCATATTGGATTTCTGACAAAAGCTCATCGCGTCTGCTTACATAAAAGCTGTTGATTGTCGCTTGTGTCCCAATTCATAAGGGGTAGGGGTAGAAATTAGAAATGGGATTTGCCTTTTTCTAGGTATTTTTGAGCTGTAAAACCACCTATAATTGAATAAATGTAAGGTAGAGCTGTTTATTTTCATACTGTGGAACATTCCAGGCAGAGCAATGACATATCTATAGAAACAAACAGCTGACAACCCACCAACCAGAAAGTTACATAGTGCACCTATAAGTAAATCACTTTATTTGATTAAAAATGTATTTTTAGTATCTCAACGTGTAACTTGAAATAGTTGTTTGACTAGTCCACTGATAGGAAACATAATGGCTGACAGCACTTGCCTCTGATGCCCTGCGATACATCGACCAAAGTTTGCTGCCAGTCTGCCCATCAATAGGTTGGTGAGGTCAAACAGTGCAGATCTTTTAATGTGTTCTGTTGTGTTGGTTAAAAGGGCTGCACGATTTTGGAAAATATGTAATTGCGACAAGATTTGCAGTTGATGTTCTACAGCTGGGATGTCAAACTCAAATTCACAGAGGCCAAAATTAAAAACTGGGACTAAGTCGTGGGCCAAACTAAATATTTACTGAAAAACTTCAACAACATCTGCATGTTTTCTCTTCTTTCAAGATATGTAATGTTAAACCTTTTCTTATTAAAATAAATGTTTTTTAATAGTTTTGCTGTAGCCGGAAGGACAGCTCTAATACATATTTGATATGATCTCATGGTCCAAATATAATTATATCACTGGCCAAATTTGGCCCCTGGACCTGAGTTTGACATGTCTGTTCTACAGTATATTAGGATTCAAAGTTCACCCTTTAAACATGCCCAAAAGCAATCGAATTTGAGAGAAGACTGAAATATGAACTGATAATTTAATACAAGAATCACATGCATTTCAGAACCTGTTTGGAAAGGTTTAAACTACAGGGTTAGCTTTATTTATTTGTTTATTTATTTATTTATTTATTTTGGATAATATCACTACATTTTCTTTGCAGTGATGAGGATATTTTCTCCATTTCCACAATAACATCTGAGCTGTAGAGAGTAGAATAAATAACAGCAAAGGCAGTCTTTATGTTTTGCTAATTGCCTCCATTCAAACTGATTTTGATAAACTTGCAGCCCTAGAAGATGGTAACAGAATAAACAGATAAATTATAATGTTAATTTCTTCTGTTCTTTCAGGTTCGGACTCTGGGCCCTTTGGCGTCCAGCGAGGAGGCGGGGTCAGAGGACAGAGTCAGCATGTTTATGGAGCTGGTCGATGGAGTTTTCCTGCACAAAATCATGACACAAATGTAAGTTACACCCCAGAATGAGCCATTAAGCGTGAGTCAAGTTTAAGAGTGTGCCGTTTTTTGGCCGTTAGGCTCTGGGTGACTGATTTTGAGCGGTAAGAGTTAATCTAGTGCTTCCTGTCTGTGTCTCTGAGCGCGACCACATCCTGAACGAGCTGCTTTCAGGTTTAGATGCCAGATGTGAGGCTGCAGGAGAGAGAAAGTGCTGCTCTCGACTAAATGAAGTTTGACACGTGAAAAGTTGTAACATTGGTTTTGGAGCTAAGATTAAAGTCTTAAAAATCCACACAGACACAGAATACACTGATACTTTGCAGCTCGTGTTATCAAAATTCCCTGTGGGTGTGATGCTAACTGTAGGCACTGCTCTGTCTGAAGCTTTGTTAGACTATAATCTGATCTTTATTTTAACATAATCTGAACATAAATCTGACTACAACAGAAAGTACAGTCCCAACTAGCTACCATTTTTTTAGTTAGTATTCTAAAAAGTGCTGGCAGTGTTTGCTAATGTGTGCTTTTTTTCTCCATGGTAACAGCTGAACATTCCACCATTGATATACATGTAGAACACCCCCACCATGATGTCACTGAAGTATCAATACAAACATTTTAAAAGGGAAATGTTCTGCAAAACTGACTTCATGACCTTTAAACCATATTATAAATGTTTCCTCTGAGCTGTAATTCACTCAAGTGTGTAGTTGGAGTTATTCACGCATGTTGGGGTCTTTTTGTCCTACATTTTTAAATTATTTTATTTAGATAAGGATTTATATGGGACAACAGCAGAAAGAAGAAGCGTGGTGAATGAGTGAGTTAGCTGAAGATTCAGTATTTTTTGGTATTTATCGTAAAAGGAAGATTAAACTCATGACTCACAAATGGAATCTTTTTAATCTTAGTCTTTATATAAACACGTGGTTTCCAAATAGTTTTTTTCTGCCTAAATAGTTTTTGCAGGTAGTATTTTTCTGCAGCTGTGGCCTTGTGAGTGCAGTCTGGGTAAGATATAGAGATAAGTAATTGAGAGTTTCGAGAGCTTTTGACACGCCCCCTTTTAGTCGACTCATCAGTCGGCAGCTTTTGACTTTCAAACACTTTTCATAGAATAAGGACTAAACTTGGCCTTTATGCGTTGGTTCCAAACATGTCGGCCATTGATTTAACTTCTTTTACTTGTTGATGTTTAAATGTGTGAGACCCACTTTGACCCGTCCTCATCCAGACCACACGTTCATATGTTGCTCCACACAAACAATTATAATCTAATGCCATTGTTCTCCTCATTCAGATGGAGGCTGTTGTGACTGGAGTGTGATTAGGAGCCGAGGAGGGTCAATGGGAAACTGGGTTACAGAGGAGGGGGTGGAGAGGTTTGGAGTAACAGCAGTATTAGTAGTAGTAGTAGTAGTAGTAGTAGCAGAGTTGCCAAATTCACTTCTTTATAGCGACTTTGGGTTTTTGATAGTAGCAAGTCGTGGGTTCTGTTCCACAATAATACACCAAAGCTGTCAACAGTTACTTGACATTTTAAAATCATACTTATATAACAGTGAACATACTCATGTTAATCGTAGTACTCACAGTAGAAGCAGCAGAAGTAGTTTCAGTTTAATGATGGTTCATGATGTTTGATAGTGTTCTGTGGAACCTGAACTTTGCACACCCAATACCGCACTGTTAAAAATAAAAAGTTGACTCAACTTAAAATAGTAATACAACTTACTTAAGGTTTGTTGAGTTCACTTAGGGTCAAGAAATTATATATATATATATTTTTTTACAAAACATGTGAATATTATTTCACACAAAAACACATTCATAGTCCAGCAAGCTTCTTATTCTCTGTTTGGTGTCGTTAAGATTAGATGACCCAAGAAATGGTTAACTTATCAACTCGTGTTGGTGCAGTGAACTAAAAAAAGTTTTGCAACAGGTTTGCTAACTATTTTAGGTTTTAAAAGTGAACTGTTAAATTCAAGTCTTTAAGCTCAAGTGAAGAAGTCAAGTACATACAATATTTCAAATACAACAGAAGTAGAACATTAAAGCTCATTTATTAATTGTGTAATGCCACATTTCAAAACACAGTTTGGCACAACAGAACAGTTACAACCTAAACTTACTCTAACATCAGTGGTTTTACCATATTAATAAACAACCACAAAGAATGTAAACTATTATCAGTGAATAACTTATAGTAAACTCTAGTAGACTTGAGACTAACTGGTCTGAGCCAGGGCTAAATCAGTATTAAACCAGATTGATATGTGTGTCACTCTGAATGAAGTTCTACACATTATCATTTTCATTAACTGGGATGGCTCTTACTGAAAGTGATCATAAAACACAGAGCATCAAGATGATTATTTAAATCTGACTGGTCGAAGCGCTCAACAGCTAAACAAGATGAAAAATCAAACTTTAGTGAAATGCAGTCCTGTCCACAAATAAGGATGCACCAATACCGATGCTGGTATTGAAGAGCAGAATCAATCCAGGAATATTATCTGGATCAGATCTGTTCCATGACATCGATTCAGCTGATATTCCGGTTCGGATGTTGTGAGACTATTTACAGGCAAATGTTGGTCTAGAACATTTATTTGAACTGTTTTTTGATGGAAATAAAATGCCTTTTTCAGGCCCTGTAAAAAAAACTGAAAAAGCTGGATTGGATCTCTATCCACAAATGCACAAAGTGCTGAGAACTAAATAGTCCATATAGTCCATACAGGTGAAGTCCACTTCACCTGTGGCTCTGCCCACACTTGAGTGCTGCTCTGTGATTGGTCGCCTACCACCTGTCAGGCTCTATGGCACCAGCGGGGACAAGATTGATTCTGAACTCACAGATATCTCTGCTGTGTGAGGTTACAGAAAGACTAGAACTAAGTAAAAATGCAACACCTTTTCCATGGGGACTTTGAGTTTCAAACAGCACTTTTGTGTAGTAAGTTTATTAGAACGACCCAGGATGCCTTTAATCCTTTCTCCGGCTGGTTCACTGGTTTTCTCTTTCCAGTTTGAGTGAATTGATCTGACGTCATGACAACCTCCCAGTGGGTCAGACCCCCCCCCCCCCCCCCCTCCCTCACCCAAACCCCGCCCCCCTCCCGTTGAAATGCTAATGAGTCTGACACAGGCTAAACACTGAGCTACTCTCCTTTAAATCCTTCAGCTGAACAATAGTGGCCCCTAAATAGAGACACGGTTTGAGATGGGCGATCTACAGCCTGTCTGATCACAAGCACTGAACTTGTTTGGGGGAAATGAAAATAAGGTTACGTCTAGGATTAAACTAAATGAAAGGCAGATATTTATTAAAGATTTTTCTTATTAAGTCTCATGTTAGTCTTTGGTTGGTTTTGATTTAGTCTCTTGAAGTTTAAATTTTGACCCAGTTTGACCAGTAAATGATGACATGTGCATTTTTGCTTTAATTTAGCTGAACTTATTGTGCAAATTTTTATTTATTTTTTCCACTCGAAGGATTTATTACTGTAGTTACAACTGTTTGATTCCTCAGTGTACACTCAAAACCTCCATTAGCCCACCCAGTAACTTAAAGATGCACTGTGTAACATTTCTCACATTGGGGATACTCCTCTCTGAAGAATTGAACATATCTAGTATTTATTACCTGGAAAAACATTCATTCTTACTGTGAGTGGGCTCTCCTCTCCACAGATCTGACTTGTACCTTGGCCTCGGGATGGAGATTAATAATAATGCCATACTGTGGAATATTACAGCCAAAGCTATAACATCTATAAAAAAATGGTTTTATTATTTTGAATGAATGTGTGATAGATTTTGTAAAATAAATGAACTAAATGCCAATTAATAACTTTTTTTGTGTGTGTGTGTCTCCATAGCGACCCAAGCCCCACGCACCAGAGGCTGAGCAAAAACGTAAACAACGACGTGGCCCTACGGCTCCACAACCTCACAGTGCTGGTCCGCCACATCAGGACCTACTACCAGGTAAAAGAGACTCAAAGTACACAAAGTACTGTGTGTCAGATACTGTCCTACTACCAGATACATGAGAGACAGAAGTACAGTGAATCCAAAGTGCAGTAAATCAGATACTGTAGGTAAACCCCCCTCACACCTCCGTGCTGTGGAGGCTCTGTGTAAACAAGGCTACAGGAAAGAGCCAACAGCTGTAAACATGCCCCTCAGACAAACTGCTTTTTTGTTTGTTTTGAGTGTAGTTAGAAATGGCAGTGAGAAAAAAATATTCTCACGGTTTCCAATATCAATGGATCTTTGACGATACTGGTATTTGCAATAATATCAAACTGGTATTGTAATCGAGAATAATATCTGTATTTTTGGTGCTGCCTGGGTTTCTGGGTGCCCATGTGTCAGTCTTAAATACGGGTGTGCAAGAATATTGAAATATTAATATATTGTATCGTTGAATGTGATGATACAGTATCGATATCATGGGCTGCTGTGTCAATATATCACCAAGAGTATTTTATGGTGTGTCTTACTAAACTATTTTGTTACAGCGCTACAGTTGTTTTGTTTGTTTAGTCAATGGAAACTTTTATGCAACTCATTGTTTTGATGATTCAAATGTTTCTGTTTCATGTGAATTTTGTAAAAGAAGTAGTTTAACAAAGACTTTTAGTATCACAGCCATGATTTAGCCTTTATTGTCATTGAACTGTATCGAATCGATTTGAAATATGTTATACCAAATGAAAAGTGGACTGTATCGAGATATGTATCGTTTCATGGCATATGTATCGAGATATGTATCGTTTCATGGCATATGTATCGAGATATGTATCGTATCGGTAACTTCTTAATGATACCCAGCCCTGTTCCCAAATAGTTCTCAGTGCATCAGATTTGTCTTTTTGAACAGACGCATGAGTAGAAATAGAAGATTGTTATATGGCTGTATATTTACACAAACATGTAACTAATGATTTTATATCATTCAAAACTTTATTTGTATAGCACTTTTCAGACATAGTCGATGTAACAGAAAGTGCTTCACACAAAAACATTTGCAACAGAAAGCAGACCCCCCCATGTGTCATTTAAAAACAAATTACATATGTTTAAAAGAAATCCTAGATAAGTACATTGTGTTATTCATTTTACAAACATGAAAAGTTCATTTGTGATCTCCTTGCTATGGATTTTAAAAGCTTAAAATATTGATATGGCAAATATCTGCTATCAGCCACAGCAGCAAGACAAATATTGGATATCGGTATCTGCTCAGAAACATCCGTATGGGCCTATCCTTACTTTGACTTTGCTTTTTATGCAGCCAACATTATTCCGTTTCAGTAAAAACACTGCTATATTAATTGCATTTGTTTAGAACCAAAAACATCTGTTTGATGATTAGGAATAGCCATATAATTTTCAGTACCTTCTTTATTGTCGAAAGAGGTTTAGTGTCCCAATTTGCTTCCATCTTGTTTAAGTTCACTTTCTGTCCACCATTTTCCCTGTATTCCTGTGTTTTGTGGAGGTCTTCTTGTCCCTCTTGGTTCTTATAGTTTTGGATAGTTGTTGCTTTATGCTCAGCTGATGCCTTTTGCCTGGAGCCGAGTGTATGTGTGATTTTTACAGTATCATGTGTGAATCTTCTGACAAGGCTCCCTCTTCGTCCCCATCCACAAATAACAAACATTTAATAGTCTAATATAAGCCCCTATAGCTAATAAAGTAAATAGACTGCTTCATCATTTGGGATTTGAACGCATGAACACTTGTATTGATCACAGGCTCTTGAAAATGTGCTGCGTGCACTCTGTCACCGTGGTAACTGCGGAACATTCCACCACAGAAATACACCTAGAACACCCCCCTCATGACGTCACTGCAAAGTACCACTTCTGCTGATGCCTGCCCTAATCTGTTTCTTGGTTTGGCTCGCGTACAGTAGATTTTTTTGGTCGTAGCTCCTCACAGTCTCTGGTCTGTCCCTGCTCCACCCCTCTCAGTTATGCGTCTGTGTGGCCTCAGTACTTTGCAGTTGTTGTTATTTGATATTTGGCCTGTAAATGGGGACAGATTGTGTGTTAAGCCTGCCCCGGCACTGAACGGCGCACAGTTCAAGTCCTGTGGTCAGATCTGATTCCATTAAGCGTTACCAGCGGCAATAAAACGGATTACATGCTCTGGTTTGTGTAATCAAACCTTAATAGGGGAGTCCCACAACTTACGCACAAAGAGTTATTCAGCATTTTGCTTAAATATTGGGTATACATTTTAAACATTTGTACAGCTAATGAAATGCAAAACAATTGTTGAGTTTGAGTCATTCTCTCAAGTTTGCTTTTCAGTCCCTAATTCATGTTTACAGCTGGAGTTCAAGCTAAACTAATTGAGGCTAAAAAATGTTTACTTACTTACTAACTTACTTGAACAAGAAGAAAATAACAAATAGGATGAAGCTGGATCTTGAATAGTTGATCCTAATCTGTATCAGAAGGATTATAAAACCATACTGTGATTTTCCTTTCCTTAGGATCAAGGTCAGTGGGCGACATCTCCACTGCAGTAGATCAGCTACTTAACTTTACATCCTTGAAGTTTTGTGTAATACTTGAACTTTAACGAAGACATTCAGGGATATTTAGTGCATTTCTGTCCACCTCTGTGCTCATCCTGGTGGAGCGTCCGTCAAATAAACCTTTCTATGTTCATGGAGACCAAACCAGACCAAAACAGGTCAGATCTGTGGAGAGGCGACCCCGACCCAGTCAGAATGCCTGTTTTTCGAGGTGTTTTTGAGCAATAAAACTAACTGTAAGATAGAGCTGTTTCAAGTCGTACTGTGAAACACTTCAGGCAGAGCGGTAACATCTCAAGCAGGTGACGGATCCCTAATGACCAAAAAGTTACATAGTGCATCTTTAAACTAACAAGAACAATTGTAAGACCATACTGTAATTTTCCTTTCCTTAGGATCAAGACAGGCTTTTCAACGATCAGTGAGCGACATTTCCACTACAGTAGATTGGCTACTTAACTTTACATCCTTAACGTTTTGTGTAATACTTGAACTTTAACCAAGATATTCAAGGATATTTAGTGTATTTTTGTCCACCTCTGTGCCCATCCTGCTGGAGAGTCTGTCAAATGCTTTTCTCAGTGATGCTATTGCCTTGTCTGGAATGTTTCACAGTATGGTATTAAACCTTTCTATCTTCATGAAGACCAAGCCAAACCAAAATAGGTCAGATCTGTGGAGAGGCAACCCTGCTCACAGTCAGAATGCCTGTTTTTCTAGGTGTTTTTGAGCAATAAAACCAACTGTAATTGAATAAATGTAAGGTAGAGTTGTTTAAAGTCATACTGTGGAACACTTCAGGCAGAGCAGTGACATCTCATTCAGGTGACAGACTCTCAAAGGCCAAAAAGTTACATAGTGCATGTTTAAACTACTCTTAGATATGAATTTAAAGTGACAAGTTGGATTACTCATTTGATTAAAATCTATATGTTTAAGATTTTACTTGAAAACTCAGCAAGAACGATTACCATATTTTTCGGACTATAAGTTGCACTTTTTTTCATGGTTTGGGTGGCAACTTATACTCCGGTGCGACTTATACATTAAAAATTTTCAGACTGACAGTTATGAGAGGCTCTAGGCTTGTGTGTCAGTATCTAGTACTACTCTAACTCCTGTACCACTGTCACTTCACACTCTACTGCGAATGCCTCCTGTAGAAAAAAATGCTGTCTTGCTGCAAATAGTGAAATATTCAGACAAAAACGGTAATTGAGCAGCAGAAAGAAAGTTTGGAGTGAGCAAGAAACTTGTGATTGACTGGCGGAAAGTGGGGATGGAGAACACGGCTTCATGACAGCCGGGAGGGTGCACCATGTAACTTTCCTGGAAGTCACTGGAGTTCAATGACAACCAAAACCATCCTGTCGGGATTCAGAAAGGCTGGAATAATTCTAACTGGAACTGATGCTGAGTCTGACGACAGCTATAAGAAGAAGAAGAATTCAATGGATTTAGTGATTTGGAGTGAGATCGTGAGTTTGGTAAACTTATGTTATGTTGTTTATGCTATAATTATCTGAATAATTGTTCATGTGTGACGTTAACATATTAACGCCTTTTCATCCTGTTGTTCTTTGTTCTATTGTTATTACTATAACTTGCCTTTCAAGATGAAATGTCAGTTCCTGGTCTCTGATTTTATAAAATACATTTCCACAAAAAGTGCGACTTATACTCCGGTGCGACTTATATATGTTTTTTTCTTCTTCATTACACATTTTTTGGCTGGTGCGATTTATACTCCGGAGTGACTTATAGTCCGTAAAATACAGTATAAGACCATACTGTGATTTTCCTTTCCTTAGTATCAAGATTGGGTTTTAAATGATCAGTTTTAACTTTACATCATTAACATTTTGTGTAATACTTGAACTTTAACATTCAGGCTTCAGATATTTAGTGCATCATTCTGGATAATTACAACTATGATTTGTTTATTGATGAATGGAGAATCAAAAATATATTCAGGTATCAATTTTTGTTAACATTGTCCACCTCTGTGCCCATATTGTTTTAGACAAAGGTGAGCATAGTCTTTTATAATAAAAGTAAACACAGCTATTGAATACTTCCATAATAGATGATTGGACATTATATAAGAAGCTTTGGCCCGTCCCAGACACTGTAAACAATCTATAGTGGCACATGCTCTGAAGTGGGTCAGTCCGGACACTACGAGGTTAATCTGTCCGTGATGGTTAATCTGTAACATTCAAAACCGTGACCTCATCCACGCACGCTTATAGTGAACTCCTGTGCTTTCTCTATGATAGCACAGGGAAAACATTTGAGAAAAGAAGTTGCAGAGTTGTCGGGCTGTAGTGAACTTGTCAGCTGAAGAGCAGGCCTGCAACTATAACAGACTTTGAACATAAATAATATTGAAACTACCTTGAACCACTGACACAATTAAAATAAAGCAGCATAATCCCAGTAAACCAGTTTTAAATAGACCGTATCATTAAAAGGTATACACATAAATTTCAAAATAGCCATAAATTATCCACAGAAGTGACTTATTCAACCCTCTACAGCTCACATTGTACCATATTACAACAAAAATAATAAAAACCACCCCACTTTTGCAAAAAAAATTTACACACGATAAAAACTGAGCTCCAAAATATATGTCCATTTTATATATATCAAACAATAAATCTATATACAGTAAATATCAAGACAGGCCAACTAAAGACATTAAAGACAAAGCTCTGTTTATTGATTAGTCGACTAAAACTGGACATTGAGCGTGACTGACAAAAATTATAGGATCTTGTGCAAATGTAACTATGTCGAATAGAAAAGCATACTTGTAAACAGCTTATTCGTCAATGACAAGAGAGATTAAACTCTAGTCACTCCCTAAACTCCAGCTGACTCACTGCGTGCTTTCTCCTTTCTGTTGTGGCCCATATAAAGCTTTGTAATCCCGGAGAAATATTTGGTCTACATTTCATCAACCAAGACCACAGAAAGCAAAATGACTAAGTGACTATCGAAGATGATTGTAGCGTTTGTTCTAAATGAGGAATTAGAACGAGTGACTTGTTGATTTATTTTAATAATTTATTTTAGTAACGTTAATGGTTATTATGGATCATACATACTATGACAAAGACTTTTTCAAATAAAAATGAATGGCGGCCATGTTTGATTGCGTACGTACAGAAATGAAAGCTGTATTTAAAGGTGCATTGTGTAACTTTTCTGGTGGAGAGTCCGTCAGATGCTTTTCTCAGTGACGCTATTGCTTTGTCTGGAAAGTTTCACAGTATGATAATAAACCTTTCTATGTTCTTGGAGACCAAACCAGACCAAGTTACAGGTCAGATCTGTGGAGAGGCGACCCCGTTCACAGTCAGAATGTCTGTTTTTCTAGGTGTTTTTGTGCTATAAAACCATCTGTAATTGAGTAAATGTGAAGGTAGAGCTGTTTAATGTCACACTGTGGGACATTTCAGGCAGAGCAATGACATCTTAAGCAGGTGACAGACCCCCCCCAACCAGAAAGTTACATAGTGCATCTTTAAACTACTTTTAGATATTAATTTAAAGTGACAGGTTAGGTTACTAATTCCACGCAAATCTGCATATTTAAGATCTTTACTAGAAAACTCAACAACAAAGAAATCCCTAGTTTTTTAATTTAGTTGAAGTTTATCATTTTACTTCCTGACTGGACACTGGCAGTAGGTTTGATACAGTTAATAGAGATATTTTCATTTTTTTTCATGGTTACCTAGCAACCATAATGTCAACAAAAGCCTAGACATGTCTAAATTACACAGTCATTATGATTATATTAATACAAATGGATGGTAATGCCTTTATTTTGTTAAATGCATGTTAAATCAGTCAGAAACATGCCTTCTTTGTGTGTAAAATGTCGTAAAAAAGATTAGGTGATTTGGAATTTGAATTAATAATTCAATAGCTAGAAGACCTTTGTTGACAGTCGTGGAATAATTTTTTATTACTTGAATTTGATGTTTGATGTGTTTTCTTATTATAAAAAGGGCAAATATTGATTTAGTTGAGTCATAACTGATATTTTATCAGCTTGCGGTCGTAAAATCTCAAAGTAATTGGAACACCACCACAGGCTTCTTAATCATGGCTGCCAAAGAGAATGTAGGTCTATAACCAGCTCATCCATAATGTGATTCAGAGGACCTCTATTTCACCCACAGGTCCAGCTGCTCACACGGACAGAGGGGCGTTGGCTTTCTCTTAATTAGATGCACTCTTCCCCAGAGACCCCATACCCCAAGAGCTGCCCTGTTTACCCCCCCAAACACACCCAACAACTGCAGAGTGAGCGGGGAGGAGGGAGGGGGAGAGGGAGGGAGGGGCAGTCGTCTCCCTTCTGTTACCCTCCTGTGCTCAAAGCCTGGTAACCTGATATCTGCCATACACTGAATAATGCTTTAGCTGCGAGCTGGGTTTTTCCGAGCGCTCACGTGGAAGATTGGGCGATACATTTATTTCAATTCAAGGCTGCTGCTCATGATTATTTTAGTAGTTTGAGTAGTCAGTTATTAATTAAAGGTGCATAGTGTAACTTTCATGTTGGAGGGCCTGTCAGATGTTGAGAGGCAACCCCCACTCACAGTCAGAATGCCGGTTTTCTAGGTATTTTTGAGCTATAAATCTACCTGTAACTGGCTGAATGTGTGGTAGAGCTGTTTAATGTCATACTGTGGAACATTTCAGTCCATAGAAACAAGCAGGTGACGCACCCCCACCCAAAAAGTTACATAGAGCACCTTTAAGGCAAGTGGTTGGTTGGTCAAATAATTACCATATTTTCCGCACTATAGGGCGCTCTGGATTATAAGGCGCACTGTCACTGAGTGGTGTATTTTTTAACTTTTTTCACATATAAACAGCACCGGACTATAAGGCGCATTAAACGAAACACAACAGTTAGATACGTCAGTCAAACTTTATTTACCGCGTTCACAATAACTCTCAACTTTGTTCAATTGCAACACGTAAAAAAATACTGTCTGAGACTCTAAATTGTTTGCGTAGTCACAATAACTCATAATTGTTCAAACAGTTGGGCGCATCCAGCACGCCCGCATCCCTCTCGTCATTATCCGAGTCAGTGTGGTTACTGTTCCCTGGCAGTTCAGTGATGATTCTGGTCTTGGTGGAAGCTCGGACCACAGTTGATACTGATCCTCAGCTCAGGCGTCTACGAATCCATTGGCAGATCGTGGCGTAAGTCGCTCGGCGCTGTCTCCCTGTCTTGGTGAATGTGTGTTCTCCTTCTCTCATCCACTGCTCCCTCGCACTTTCACTTTATAATAGCCTTGAGTTTAAAGTGGGCATTGTAAGCGTGTCTCTTGACAGGTGCATTTTGATATTAAAAGGAATCACAGTATGTATTACTCCGTGATGCTCCTGATTACGGAGCTGCAAGTGGTGCGACTTTGTAGTTTAGAAACATTCTCCATGAATATAGATGTGTTTTATACCGATATACTGAAGAAAAAGATTACACCAAAGAAACAACATTTCCAAATAAGAGTCAGATTTGTGGAGATGCAAACTGGCTCACAGTAAAGAGTAAGGAGTCAGTTTTTCAGTGCAATAAACACAACCAGATAAAACCACTTGCTTTTATTTTAGTCTGATTTTGCCTTAAAGGTTATGTATTTTAGCTTTAAAGGAGACATCGTTTACTAAATTTCTGTTTTAATGTTTGCACACTTGAGTATATGGATTTGTTTTACTGATTAAACTGTGGTTGTTTCTATTAATATGAAACCAAACAAGATGCCATCAGTCGCCTCTTTGATCTTTGTAAACATCTTTATTTACATGTCATGTATTGTTCACAACACAATGAGCAAACAAGTCTAATATCTAATCTCATTTGTTGTCATGTCAGTGTCACATTTCACGCACCTGCAGCTACAAAAACAGGAAGAGCAGCATCGCTTTGTATTAATAGCTTGATGCGATAATTTTCCATCAACTGAAATAACATTGAAATAATCTAAACTAACTAAAACATATGTTAGTCTAGCACCTCAAAATGTTTTACTTAAATGTAGAAATAAACCGTGGAACTTTCCAGGCTACACAATAACAACTTCTCAGTCTTTTTAACCAAAGAACCAAATCCAGCATCATAGCATTTATTAAATTGTACCTTTATTACCGTATTTTTTGGACTAGAAGTCGCTCCAGCCAAAAAATGCATAATGAAGAAGAAAAAAAACATATATAAGTCGCAACGGACTATATGTCGCATTTTTGGGGGGAAATTTATTCTATGAAATCAGAGACCAGGAACCGACATTTCATCTTGAAATACCAGTTCTAGTAACAAAAGAATAAACAACAACAGGCTGAATAGGTGTCTGGTATGTTAACATCACTTGAACAGTTCTTCAGATAACTATAGCATAAACAACAGAACAGAACAAGTTTACCAAACTCTCCATCTCACTCCAAATCACTAAATCTATTGAATCCATTGAATTCAAGTTTCTCCCTCACTCCAAACTTACTTTCTGCTGCTCGATTACCTTTTTCTGCTGCATATTTCACTACTTGCAGCAGGACAGCGGCTCTTTCTGCAGGAGACATGCGCAGAAAACTGATACACAAGCCTAGAGCACCCTCTCGTGTCTGTCAGTCTGAAAAATTTCATATATAAGTTGCAGGACCTCCCAAACCATGAAAAAAGTGCAATTTATAGTCCAAAAAATAAGTCAGTTATTTTGGCATTTAGTAAAGGTTCTATATTATGCAAACTTGACACTTGTGAGCTTTAAACCATGTTATAATGCTGTCACCTCATCAGAAACATACCTGAAGTTGTGTTTTGTTTCATCCGCACATGTTTGAGTAACCCCACATCTCAAAATTTCAAAATGTTCTGTTCCATCTTGTGATGTCATGTAGTGGTAGTTTTCAAGTTAACAGCTCCTTTTATCTTTAGTCGGGGGCGGACTGGCAAGCTGTACGTTCTGGAAAAGTCCAGAACGGCCGTCCGCCTATGGGCCGGTTTGAGCGGAGGTGGAGTGTTTTGAGTTTGAGAGAAGAACTCAGCCTAAATATACAGTGTTTGTGTTAAACATGTGTGAATGAAACAAAACACAACTCCAGGTCTGTTTGTGATGAGGAAACTACATTATAACATAGATCAGAAAATAGCGTAATATAAGTTCTTCAAATTTCTTGCAGTACTATAGAATATTCCTCCACTGTAAGCTATAACAACATCTCCATGGAGACGAGAAGGTGTCAGGATCATCAGAAAAGTTACACAGTGCCCTTTTAACATAAATTTGTGCATGTCTTTGTACTTGAATCTTTGTAATATTTGAAAACCCTGCCCCTCCTGTTTGTAGTCTGGACCCAGTTTAATTCAGATGCAGTTTTATTGTTGCGCTGTAACTTAAGCACCGGCTCTGTTTTGGTCCTGTTCCCGTTTTCCCAGTTTTCGTTGCCCTCCTTGGTTTCCGTGGGAACAGCTGAACAAAGCCTTGGATACGTGGGATGTTTTTGAGAGCATTTCCTCCTCCTGTCCCATTTCACACTCGCACGCCCCACTGAGCTCCTGCCTGTGCGGAGAGAGGGCGGCCATGTTTGTTTATGTCTGACTGGAGCGGGGAGTGATCATCTATAGTGTTGTTTTTATATGAGGAAATAAAGCTGTATTTCAACTATTACATGATATTAACTTTAAGGTACACTGTGTAACTTTTTGGTTGGGGGTCAGTCACCTGCTTGTTTCTATGGATATGTCTTTGCTGTGCCTGGAATGTTCTATAGTATGACATTGAACAGCTCTTTACATTTATTCAATTACAGATGGTTTTATCACTCAGTCGTGAGATCTGGCTTTTAACTTGGTCAAATATAGAAAGGTAATACCATAATTAATAATTAATTAATTAATACCATACTGTGAAACATTCCAGACAAAGCAATAACATCTCCATGGAGAAAAGCATTTGATGGACCCTCCACCAGAAAATTTACACAATGCCCTTTTAAAGTGCATATGACAGGTTAGATTAATTTCACATTAACTTTTCTTGAAGATTATAATTTTACTCCCTGATTGGGCACTGGCAGCAGGTATGACATACTGTAAACTGAGGTACTTCCATAACAGTTACCCAGCAACTATAATGTTAACAAAAGCATAAACATGTCTAAATTACTGAGTTGTTATGATTATATTAATACTAATAGATAGCAACAGCGTTATTTTGTTAAATGCATGTTCAATGAGTTTGAAAAATACCTTTCTTGCTCATAAAAAAAAAATCTGTATTTTGGATGGAATTTTCAATTCTCATTGCTACACACTTTGTATATTTATGTTATATTGACTTCAGAGGGTGCAATAGGACTCATATCTGATCTGAAATCTAATTGCAGTTTCTTGAACAAATTGAAATTAGTTTTGCAGAATATTTTTTAAATTCCAGATCTAAGATAAACATTTGAGTGACGAGTGAAACGTTAACTGCAAAACCTCTGTAAGAACCGCATTCACTCTTTTATATGCTGAATTTAACCACTAAATTGCAATCATATATATATTTTATATTTTATTTTATGTCCTGTATATGCTGTGTTGTTCCAAAAACTATCGATACTTTGCAGTGACACCACGCTGGGGGTGTTCTACATGTACCTTTAATGGTGGAGAGACAGTGCACACAAACACAGACAATTTTTTTTTTAGATTGTCTGAAAGCTCAAAAAATAATAAATGTATTTAAACAACACATTTTCAGGAGCCTGTCATCAGTACGAGTGTTTAGGAGTTTGATTTTCAATAAAAAAGGTGAGAGTGACTGACTGAAAAACTGTTGGTTAATGTGACTCTAAACCTTTTTTGAGGGACTTCGACAGCCTAAATCACACCTGTCATAGTTCCTGCACAGTCAGCTCTTAATGATTAGATTGTATTAAAACAAAGCTCAGATTAAAGTGTAATAAAGCCTCAGACAGAACAGTGCCTACAGTTAGCATCACACTTCCAGGGAATATTGATGACATCAGCTGCAAAGTATCAATACACAAAAACATTACTGCAATTGTGCTACAGTATATTTGTTAGTGTTGTGTGCAGTCACGTCATTCACTTTCCATTTTGGACGTGTTTACACCACTTTATGATGTCATGAGTTGAGTCAGCACCCGAGCTGAGAGGTAGACACTGCGTTAGCTTAAAGACTCCAGGTTCAAAGACGGTGCCAACATTCCCCGTGTCAACACAAAACAAAGAGTTGAAAAAGGAGAAGACGTGCAACTGTGAATGAAAGAACGAACCCTCCTTTGTGTTCTTAAGGCGGCTCTCGACAGAATGGTTTTCCCAGAGGAGTTTCGTATCTGGACTTGAATGAAATCAATTACAAAACGCAAACCTCCGCCAAGGCACTGCTCCTGTCTCGCAATGGTTAAGTTACATTGTCCAGACTCCAAATCACAGTTAAAGTTAAAAGCTAAACTGAAACTAAACTCCGCCCACAATCACATTTCAAATAGAGATGCTAAACTGAGCAGAACCTGGAGGACTGAAGAAAAGAGTGAGAGGAGGAGGGGCGGGGTCTGGAGGTAAAAGGAACACTGCGATTGGTCGAACAGGTATCAACACTTTAAACTCCGCCCCTGCAGAAATCACAAACACAGTAGGGCTGGGTATCATTAAGAATTTGCCGATATGATACATACCTCGATACATAGGCCTTGATACGATACATTTTTCGATATAGTGCACTTTTGATTCAATATGATTCGATGCAATATATTTATAATTAATTCGATACAGTTCAGTAAAAAAAAGGCTAAATCATGGCCCTTTTTTAGCTATATTTGGTCTCCCAGTTAATACCTTGTTAACTGACAGCACTCATTCAAAATACTCGCTTTTACTTCACTTATAGCTGGACGTAATATTTTGCTTCTGTGGAAATCTGCTGCAGTTCCTTTAATGTCTCAGTGGTTTTGTGATGTCTTTGGATTTCCTAACTTGGAAAAGATTAATATTACAACTAAGGGCAATGAAGAAAAATTTTAACAGAAATCTGGCTTGTTTATGGAATACTATAAATCATTAAAAACTCTGCCTTTAGATTGATAGACTGACCCATCCCCCTGCTTTCTTCTCTCTTCTCTCTTCTTTCTCTTCTCTTTCTTTACCTTTTTGATTTAATTTTTCATCATTATCACATCATACTTATTATTAGTGGTATTAAAATGTTGTATTCTTTTTGAAAATAAGAAAAATGTAAAAGGAAAAAAGTTATTTGAAAATCTTATATGAGTATACTGTGATTCCTTGAGAAAAATATTTATAAAAAAAGAAAATCATGACTGTGATACTAACAGTTTACTAAGTCCCCTAAGTCTGTGCAGAGTCAATATGAAAAACACTCATTTTACTCAACAAAACAGTGAAAATGTCAACACAATTGTAGCTCTTACACAAAATAATTTTGTAAAATATTCAAAAAATTACTCTTGGTTATATATCGATACAGCAGCCCACGATATCGATACTGTATCTTCAAATTAAACTATATGACACATCGATATTTCAATATTTTTACACACCCCTCGTGATCAGGGCAATCTTCTATGATTTCACCAACTACTTAAAACTGCAGAAGCCACTGAAGGCAATACAAGCTTAGATTTAGGTGTTTTTGACAAGAAAGCTGTAACTTGACAGAGTTTGCATTAAATTTGCCCAAAAATCAGGAGGAATAGTTGCTAATGCTATTAAAACATCATCTACACAATTTAGTAGCAACAAAAAGTGGATTCAGTGTTTAGTTCCATTTATAGGATTTACAGTTCAGGGGTAAATGCTTTTTCAGGAACCACCAAACATAGGTGAAATAGACTTGTGAGGAAGATTGTGGTTTCCAAGTGGCTCAGTGGTAGAGCTGGTGTGCATATACAGACTCCCAGTGCCTCTTCAATTTTTGACTCATCTCTCCTGCTAAGTATTGATAAAGGGACTGAGATTGAAATTAGGCTCCCATAAGGAAATAATTAATATTTCTTCTCAAATCAACAGTTACAGATGCTATAGGACATGAGGAACAAGAAAAAAATTTAAAATACGATTTCATAGTCATAGTCATAATCTTCGGGAAGATTGGTGAAATGACATAAACAAGGCCCGACATTTGGTCTGGCTACATTCCCATTTCATTGTATTATAATATAGAATGCTGATTTCCTAACTCAATACATCAGTGTGTGACCCAGCCGACTAAACGCCAACGAGAACGTCCCCCCTCTCCCGGGCACAGCAGTTACCCGTGTATCGCCCAAAAGAAGGGGGCGCCCGAAGGAAGGAAAGGGACATTCCTGCCGAGAGAATGGGATGCTCACGCTGGGACTTTCAAGCCAGGGGGACGCTCAAGCCAGTATTCATTTTGATACTAAGGAATAATCAAACAAATACACGTAACAAGCTGAGAACCCAAACTTTAGTTCAGTCCAGCTGAGAGAAGAGCACACGCATCATACCTGTCCACAAATGCACAAGGCGCTTCCCCCTGCACGTTTTTCACAAACAAAACAGTCTGTATTTCTGCTAAAATAGGCCATAGTCTGTCTGTTTTGGTTTGTTCACCTCTGGCTTCTGCCCAAACCATAGAGCTGCCCTGTGATTGGTCAGTGGTGCCGGGCCTCTCACATGCAAAAAATACAGATTCAAATGGTGCTGAACTAAGCTGATTCTCAAATTAGTGAACTCAAAATTCAAAAACAAAAATCTTGGGAATTCATTTTACCAGCAAGGCTATATTTAGTCCTAATGTGGAACTGTTTTAAAATAATGATGCAAGAAATATAACCAGACACTACCATGGAAAAAAAATATGAATTCCTTTGCCTTTCCAAACGCTCCTGCAGCTCAGTTTCACTTTGCTGTGATCTTTTCCGCGTTCGTTTCATTGATCTGGGATTAGACATTGAGCTCACTGTGTTACTGGGCCATGTGTGTTTAAATGGGTCAGAGCAGCCGCTGTATTGAACCTCTGTCAGTTTGAAGAGATGGTTTGAGCTGGTGATGTGACCTCGGGAGAAATACATAGATCTGGTCAGAATCCACAATCAGTAGGACTTTTATGTATCCAGCAATGTGTGAACGTGTAAATATAATTAAAGGTGGACTGTGTAACTTTTCAGATATAGGATCTGCCACTTTCTTCATGACTGACAGTATATTAAACGCATATATCTCCATGGAGACAAGTACGTTATGAAAAGTTATATTGTGCATCTTTAAGTAGAGGAGTCATGTAAATAATGGTTTTGTCTTCACAGGTGGTGACGAGTGTAACTCAATCTGCCTCATGTATTATGAACTAGACCAGGACGGTGACCTTAACTTTGCCGTTTTCATAATGGACTTTTACGGACTAAAATAAGACCATGAAAACAAACTGCATCACAGCTCTTGCAGTTCAGGGCTGAACCGGGACTCAACTGGGACTTAACCCTTGCTTAACCAGGATTTAACCAAAACTAAACTAGGACTAAACCAGGATTAACCAGAACTAAACAAAAAGAAAAACTACAAAACCAGGACTCAAGCCAGGACTCAGCCCAGACCTAACCAGGACTTAAACCAGGACTTAAACCAAGATTTAAACCAAGATTTAAACCAGGACTTAAACCAGGACTTCAAACCAGGATTCAAACCAGGATTAAAACCAGGATTCAAACCAGGATTCAAACCAGGACTGAAACCAGGACTTAAACCAGGACTTCAAACCAGGACTCAAACCAGGACTCAGCCAGGACTCAGCCACTCAGGGACTCAACCAGGGACTCAACCGGACTCAACCGGGACTCAACCGGGACTCAACCGGACTCAACCGGGACTCAACCCGGACTCAACCCGGACTCAACCCGGACTCAACCCGGACTCAACCCGGACTCAACCCGGACTCGGCTCCTACCAAACCAGGACTCAATCCAGGGACTCAACCAGGGACTTAACTGGAACTTAACCTGGACCAAACCAGGAATTAACCAGGACTCAACCTGCGACCAAACCTGCGACCAAACCTGCGACCAAACCAGGGACCAAACCTGAGACTCAGTCCCAACCAGGACTAAACTGAGACTAAATTGGGACTAAATCTAAATGAAAAAGAAGTAAAAGTAAAAGAAAAAACAGGTTTATACCAGGTCTTACCCCAGACTCAACAGTGCCATTTTCCTGCCATAGACATCTGCTGCTCTGCTCCATGTTTAATTCAGCAGTTGTGTGTTTGTGTGTCTCTGAGTTCAAGTCTCTCGTTACTGTTCTTTATGGACGCAGTGAAACCGAATCTGGACCTGATCTGAAGCAGTTGGAAACCTGCGTCTCGTTTGTGACCAGCGTAAAAGGAGAGGACGTTATGAGTCCCGCTGACACAATGGAGACCTGCCTCATTATGCAGCTCATAAACTTACATGGGGCTGTTTGTGTGGACTGAGGCTGAGGGAGGATTACTCAGACAATTTCACTCAAACACCAATGGAGCTGATACCTGTGAGCTGTTACACTTCTGCTGTCAGGACTGTCAAAAGCATCAGATCAGCTACATCACATATAAATATATTTCAATTCTATGGCTAGAATTTGAATAACTGATAAAGTGTACTTGGATGAATGGTATTCTTTAGGCATTTTTCTTCATTTTATGCATTTTACAGGGAAAAATTGTATGTTGTAGGTGACTGTCATTGGATATCAAAAGAAAATATCAATATGCAGTAAAATCAAAAGAAATGCCAACAGTTTGTTTCTATACACTTCATATTACTCAGAACTTAGATTAATATCCCAGCCATGTTTTAGAAAATAAAAAACAATTTTAAGTTTATTCTCTGTCACACAACATGACATTTTTTTAAGGTCGGAGCCAGTTCATGTACATTAAAAAAACACTAAAAATGCTTAATATAAACTTTAAACATAGATTTTGCATACCTGACATTGTAAATATTTGAAAAAGTTCTATAGAAACTAATAATTTTATATTTTAAAATTTGCCTGTTGAAAATTCTTATACATCATTGACCCCCTGTACAGATGTAGATAGAAGTAATTTCAATTCAATCTTTATACCTCAAATTTTTAAGTACATTTTTAATCTGCTTGTTTATGTCACATTTATATTATTTTGCTCTTCACATATTACAACAGGGGTCTCCAGTATTTTTTCTCTGGAAAGCTACTTTTACAAAATGAAAATGCCAGAGAGCTGCTCATTTAAGTGGTCACAAGAAATAGAGTGTATAGAAGAGCCACATCGTTAGATGGGGTATAGTTAGTTGCCTATAAAATGTAAACTATTATTGATTTATTACTGCACAATGTCAGTCAAAATTATACCGACTTAACCCGGACTTAACTCGGATTTAACCCGGACTCAGCCCCTACCAAACCAGGACCCAACCAGGACTCAAGTTAGACTCAATTAGGACTTAATTGGGACTCAACCCGGAGTCAACCCGGAGTCAACCCGGAGTCAACCCGGAGTCAACCCGGAGTCAACCCGGAGTCAACCCGGAGTCAACTAGGACTCAGCCCTTACTAAACCAGGAGTCAATCCAGGGACTTAACCGGAGACTCAACCGGGACTCACCCGGGACTCAACCCGGGGCTCAACCGGGACTCAACCCGGGACTCAACCCGGGACTCAACCGGGACTCAACCGGGACTCAACCCGGGACTCAACCCGGGCTCAGCCCCTACCAAACCAGGACACAATCCAGGGACTCAACCAGGGACTCAACCAGGGACTCAACCAGGGACTCAACCAGGGACTTAAATAGGACTTAACCGGGACTAAACCAGGACTAAACCAGGACTCAACCAGGACTCAACCAGGACTCAACCAGGACTTAACCAGGACTTAACCAGGGATCAAACCTGGAAACCAAACCAAACCATTTATTACTGCACAAAGTCAGTAAAAATTATACATTAACAATATTTATTAACTTGAATATGCATTTACTTAACCACCTTTCAGTTATTCAGCACAGTACGTATAATTCAGAAATCCCTATGAGATGGTGGAGAGCTCTTGGTAACTCCCAGGCTACAGGATGGAGACCCCTGTACTCGAGTATTGGTAATTAGTGAGTAGATACAGAATTAACAGAAAATAAATAAAAATACAATTGGCCACACATATCTACGGTGCTCCCTCATAGTTGACTGTCAGTTGGGCCCCTGTTGAATCCACTTTGTCTTTCTATTATTTCAATAAATTGGCGACATTCTTGACCACATGTAGAGCCTCAAACAAAGCTGCGGCCAAATTAAACCTCTTCTTCTCTGCGATCTGGAGTCAATGGAGCATTAACTCTTTTACTTTGTGTCAGAGATTATTCGAACCTGAATCTTTCTTATATGATGAATAGGGCTGCATGATTTTAGAAAGAAAAGTATTGAAATTGCCATATGTGTTTGACTGAAATATGAACTGATAAATGAATACAAAAATCCCATGTGTTTCAGTACGTGTTTGTAGAGATTTGAACTACAGGTACAAGAAGATAAGAATTTTCTATTTTCTTTGCAGAGGAAATTCTATTATCTAAAGAAGTTCCAACTTTGCAATATATTGTGCAGCCCTATTTCCTATTTGTAAGCATTTAAAGGTGTACTATGGAACATTCCTGGACAAGGGTCTGTTGCTTTGTCTGAAATATTCCACAGTATGGCATTAGACATTAGGGGTGTGCAAAAATATTGACATATCGATATATCGTATTGCTTAATGTGATGATACAGTATTGATATCGTGGGCTGCTGTATCGATATATATCACCAAGACTACTTTTTGGAATATTTTACTAAATTATTTTGTTACAGTTACAGTTTTGTTGCTTGTTTAGAGGAAGGAAACATTTTTATGCGACACATTTGACATTTTCACTGTTTTGATGAATAAAATTTTGTGTTTCATATGAACTTTGCACAAAAAGTGGTTTAACTAAGACTTTTAGTATCACAGACATGATTTAGTCTTTATTTTTATTGAACTGTATCGAATCGATTTGAAATATATCGTATTGAATCGAAAGCTCACTGTATCGAGATATGTATCGTATTGTGGCCTATGTATCGAGGGATGTATTGTATCGGCAACTTCTTAATGATACCCAAACATGTTAGATATTCATCTTGCATTCATTTGATTCAAGTTGTTTTTATTGCTCAAAAATATCTTGAAATACATGCCTTTTTACTGCGAAAGTTGTCACCTCACCTTAGATCTTAGAGCTTGTAACTCAGCTTGTTGGTGTCAGGTGCTTGTTTTTATGGAAGTAGACAAGCCTAATACTATACTGTAGCACATTCCAGGCAAAGCATTAAAATCTCCATGGAGCCGAGCAGCGAGTGGACCCTCCAGCCAGAACAGTTACACAATACACCTTTAAACACGGAGTTCCTGTTTGGTTAAATTTGCACAAAATGGTCCAAAAGTCCAATCAAATTATCCAAAGTTCACGCAAGTTTTTCCTTCAGTTGAGCAGGAGGTCATGAAACAGCTCCCCTCCCTTTCCTCTGCTCCTTTGTGTCTGATTTATTTTGCTGCGTGTTTCCCGTCACTAAATCAAATCTCCATAAGTCCATCATCACAGCGTCTAATCATGTTTTTATTTGGACAGATCGGGACAGTCAGGTGTGTAAGGGCCCCGAGAGAGGATGTTATGGGAGGGAAAAGTGCTGGGTTTATTTTCCTGAATGGAGTCTTGGTTTAGTCCTGCTTTAGTGCTGCTTTAGTCCTGTTTTAGTCCTGCTTTACACTTTTAGTCAGGTGTGTTATGGCCCCAGGGAGAACGTACTCTGTTGTTTCTTACCTGAAGCAACTGCAAGAACCTGTTTTAGTCCTGTTTAGTCCTGGTTTAGACCTATAGTGTAGCCCTAGTGTAGACCTTGTTGTCACCACCTCAAACAATCAAGTGTTTTATGGCCTAAGTGAATTTGTTTTTTGTCTGAAGCAATTACATGGACTTGGTTTAGTTCCACTTTAGCCCTAGTTTACACCTAATTTACTTCCTGATTTAGACCTGGTTTGTTTCTTGTTTCTTGTATAGACCTTAACCTAGTTATGGTCCGAAGGTGCTTTGTTGTTTCTTTCCTGGAGCAGCTGCACAAAGTTTGGTTAGTCTGAGCTTACTCCCAGTTTAGACCTTCTTTAGTCCTGGTTTGGTCCTAGTTTGGTCCTAGTTTGGATCTGTTTTCAAGTGCAGAGAGTCAGGTGTGTAGTGGCCTGAGGAAGGATATTTTGGCTTGTAAATATGCTCTGTTTTCTGTCTTCGTTTAGTCCCTGTAAATCTGGTATAGACCTGGTTTAGTCCCAGTATAGATCTGTTTAATCCCAGTATAGACCTGGTTTAGTCCCAGTATAGATCTGTTTAATCCCAGTATAGACCTGGTTTAGTCCCAGTATAGACCTGCTTTAGACCTGCTTTAGTTCCAGTATAGACCTGGTTTTAGACTTGGTTTTAGACCTGGTTTAGACCTGGTTTTAGACCCGGTTTAAACCCAGTTTAGTCCCAGTATAGACCTGCTTTAGTCCCAGTATAGACCTGGTTTTAGACCTGGTTTTAGACCTGGTTTTAGACCTGGTTTTGGACCCAGTTTAGACCTGGTTTAGTCCCAGTATAGACCTGGTTTAGTCCCAGTATAGACCTGGTTTAGTCCCAGTATAGACCTGGTTTAGGTCCCAGTATAGACCTGGTTTAGGCCCAGTATAGACCTGGTTTAGGCCCAGTATAGACCTGGTTTAGGCCCAGTATAGACCTGGTTTAGGCCCAGTATAGACCCGGTATAGACCTGGTTTAGTCCCAGTATAGACCTGGTTTTAGACCTGGTTTTAGACCTGGTTTTGGACCCGGTTTAGACCTGGTTTAGTCCCAGTATAGACCTGGTTTAGGCCCAGTATAGACCTGGTTTAGGCCCAGTATAGACCTGGTTTAGGCCCAGTATAGACCTGGTTTAGGCCCAGTATAGACCTGGTTTAGGCCCAGTATAGACCCGGTTTAGACCTGGTTTAGTCCCAGTATAGACCTGGTTTTAGACCTGGTTTTGGACCCGGTTTAGACCTGGTTTAGTCCCAGTATAGACCTGGTTTAGGCCCAGTATAGACCTGGTTTAGGCCCAGTATAGACCTGGTTTAGGCCCAGTATAGACCCGGTTTAGACCTGCTTTAGTCCCAGTATAGACCTGGTTTTAGACCTGGTTTTAGACCTGGTTTTAGACCTGGTTTTAGACCTGGTTTTAGACCTGGTTTTTGGACCCAGGTTTAGACCTGGTTTTGGACCCAGTATAGACCTGGTTTAGGCCCAGTATAGACCTGGTTTAGGCCCAGTATAGACCCGGTTTAGACCTGCTTTAGTCCCAGTATAGACCTGGTTTTAGACCTGGTTTTAGACCTGGTTTTAGACCTGGTTTTAGACCCGGTTTTAGACCTGGTTTTGGACCCAGTATAGACCTGGTTTAGACCCAGTATAGACCTGGTTTAGACTCTGTTTAGACCTGGTTTAGACTCTGTTTAGACCTGGTTTAATCCCAGTGTAGACAGTCAAGGGTGTAGTGGCCTGAGGGAGGATATTCTGGCCTGTAAACATGCTTTGTTTTTGTTTTTTCTAAAGCAATGACATGAACCCAGTTTAGTTTTATTTTAGACCTGGTCTCGTTTGATAGTCTCCACTTCCAGACAGTCAGGTGTGGAGTGGCCTGGGGAGGTATATTTGGCCTGTAAAGTTGTTTCTTTCCTGCAGCCGTTGCCTTTCTCTGCTCAGACTGTTTCCTTTTGGCTCAGAGCCCAGACTCAGGGAGGAGCTCAGGTCTGACCCACTGCTGTGTGTGGACTTTGATTTGGATTTTTCTCCACATGTTGTTGTTTTTTTTTTTAACTTTACAAAGACTAAGCAAACAAGAAAGTGTGAAAAAGTGTTTAGCAATGTAAGATTAACAGTATTTACTGTAATGTTTGTGTGTTTTTTGTGTTTGTAGTAGCGATATGCAAAGTAGTAACAAAATGAGCCCAACTGAAGGTAATGCTCTAGTTATCAGACGAAGCATGTCACCTATCTGTTACAGTGAATTTCCTGGTTTATGTATTAGCGAAATTATCAGTTCAGAAGTCACAGCTAAAAGTAAGAGTTGGAACGTGATCATAGTTGAGCAGTCGGTAGCTTTTTTCTTTGGCTTTGATCAGATTTCACGATGGCTGACGGTGGCATTTTGGCACATGACTGGCAAAGTTTGAGTCACAGTGTGTTCAGATACGTGAATGAAATACATGAATACTATCGGATCACTTGCTGTTTTTGTGTCTCAAGTAGGGATGTAACAATAACTGAAAAGTATCGTCAAAAGTCTCACAATAATATCAAAGACCATCACAATATATCGAATCACAAGTCCCTTAATAGTTATAGTGATTTTAATGTTTTATTCTTTAAAGCACTTTGAATTACTTTGTGTACGAATTGTGTTTATACAAATGAACTTGTCTTGCATTGCCATGTTGCAGCAATAACTAAAAACAGAGGGAACTACATAGACCATGATCCTTTGGTGTTGTCACTGGGATTACATGAAGAAATAACTGTTATGAAGCACTTTTAAATCTTAATTTTTCATATTGTAACAGTACCAAAGGATTTTCAAGGCTTTTCAAGACTTTTAAAAGGAAAAAGTAGCACATTTACAATTTTGGAAACCTGAAAATATTGTAATAAATATCAAACCATGAGATGCATATCGTGAAAGTGTCATATCGAGGGATTTTGATATTATTACATCTATAGTCTCTGCCAAATGAATATGTATTATCTAGTTCACCATGGCACCGATCAAGTAAAAAAACAGAACAGCTGAAATAAAAGGACATTTCTAGATTGCACAGTTAATGAAATCCGTCAGTTTAAGTTTATTATTTATATTGATTTGTATTAAACTTGACTTTTTCTTCTTCTTTTTGCAGGAGACATTGCAGCAGTTAATAGTGATGCCTCTACCCAACATTCTTTGCATCGCCAAGGACCCCATATCAGGTAAATGTCAAATAAATACATTTAGATAGATAATAATTCCGCTGACCACTACTGAAAAAAACATGACTTCACAGGATCATATTTTGTCTACGTTGTAACTGCATTTTTCTTAAAGGTGCACTGTGTAACTATTCTCTTTGAGGGTGCGCTACCTGCTTGTCTCCTTGACGATGTTGTTGTATTGCTTAGGATGTTGCATAGTAGGGCATTAAAATTAAACTTAGTGATGTGACCAGGCCAAGCTACAGCTCAGATCTGTGGAAGCTTTTGTGATTTAAAAAAAACAAAAAACACTTGTAATCCATGTAATAAATGCAATATAGTGGAACATTCCTGATGAAGTAACCACATCTCCGTGGAGACCTGCCACCAGACCCTCCACCAGAAAAGTTACTGAGTGCACCTTTAACATAGAGACATTTATATATCCAGTCCAATCCAATCCACTTTATTTCTATAGCACATTTGACAAACAGTTTCCAAAGTGCTGCACAAATACATCATAATAACAACAATAATAAAATGATAAAATAAACTACTAAAATAATCATACAATAGCAATAAATAAATAAAACCAATAAAATGCATTAAAAATAAATAAAAGACACAGAGGACCACACAACTCACGCGGTGTTAAAAGCCAGAGAATAAAAGTGGGTCTTAAGACGAGACTTAAAACTCTCCACTGTGGATGCTGCTCGAACGTGGAGTGTTCCAGAGCTTAGGGCCAACCACAACCACCTAAGTCTCCTCTTAGGCACCACGATCTGGAGCTGTACCTCAGACCTCAGAGCGCGTTCGGGGGAATAAATTATATAGCCTTACATACTCATCATATTCATTAAGTTACAGGATTTGCAGCTTCTGGCTATAAGAAAAGTACATGACATAATAACAGATAGGTAAACGGTTTATGTGTTTTGAATGTTACAGACAGCACTTGTATTGTTAAATGTTCAGTTCTTTAGGCCATTTGAAATAAATATGTGAACATAATCATTAAGGTTACATTTCAGTACATCCGTCATATGCCTCACAGAGAAGTTCAACTGTTCTTTTGTTACAGGCAGAGACAAGAGTAATGTTGTGTGAGAGTCAGCAGTTTACAGAAGCATTAATATTAATATGGGCACAACTGGTAATGGGTCATGTTTGTAACTGATTTGGAGATTTTATTACCACAAGAATTTTACTAGTTTGTGCAGTTTTTCTGCAGTAAGTCTTGAAATGGACCAGGACTCAAAAGGAACTCAAGTAACAGTAAAATAGGACTAGGACGAGGACTAAACCTGGACTAAACCTGGACTAAACCTGAGCTAAAACCTGAACTAAACCTGAACTAAACCTGAACTAAACCAGGACTAAGCCAGGACTAAACCAGGACTAAACGCTGATTAAACCAGGACTAAACCCTGATTAAACCAGGACTAAACACTGATTAAACCAGGACTAAACCCTGATTAAACCAGGACTAAACCAGGACTAAACCAGGACTAAACCAGGACTAAACCAGGATTAAACCAGGACTAAGCCAGGACTAAGCCAGGACTAAACTACAATTAAACCAAGACTAAACCAGGACTAAACCACGATTACTAAACCAGGATTAAACTACGATTAAACCAGTACTAAACCAGGACTAAACCATGATTAAACCATGATTAAACCATGATTAAACCACGATTAAACCAGGACTAAACCACGATTAAACCATGATTAAACCACGATTAAACCAGGACTAAACCACGATTAAACCAGGACTAAACCACAATTAAATCATGATTAAATCACGATTAAATCACGATTAAACCACGACTAAACCACACATTAAACCAGGACTAAACCACAATTAAACCACAATTAAACCACAATTAAACCAATTAAACCAGGACTAAACCAGGACTAAATCAAACAGGAGTAAACATTGAAGCCAAGAATAAGACAGGATTAAACAATTACAAAGCCAAGGACTAAACCAGGGACTGAACCAGGACCAAATCTGGACTAAACCAGGACTAAACCAGGACTAAACCAGGACTAAACCAGGACTAAACCAGGACTAAACCAGGACTAAACCTGGACCAAACCTGGACCAAAACCCAACCTGGGCTATATTTAACCAGGATTTTTCCCTGGACTTAACTAGGACTTAACCAGGACTTAAACTCATCTCTCAACTCATCCTTTTCAGTGAGATGATTCCCATATTAAATGAATAATAACCATTTAAAACCATTTATATTGTCCATATTTAGGTGGAGCCATTGGTTGAGGGCACTTTATGTGTAACAGTAGTTTATTGATGCCTTGAGCCTTTTGACACTCCATCTGGCACTCGATCTGAGTGAACCATTTGTAAATCCTGTTGCTTAGTGATTGTGAGTGTATTTTGACAAACTGACATGAGTAATAACTGTTTTGTCCCCCACAGCTAAAAGTATGGAGGAGCTGAAGAGGCTTTTGTTACTGATACTTGGCTGTGCTGTTCAGGTAAGAAACACACACACCCACACACATACACACCCATACACATGCACACACACACATGCACACACACATGCACAGAAGCTGATGAGTTAGTAGTAGATACAAGAGTTTATTGTCCTGGTGGTGAAGTTTGCCCTGTGCATTTGGCCCGTCCTTAAGGCAGATGGGTCAAACGCAGGAGCAGTGGGCGATGAAGGGAGTGTCTTTAGCGCGTGCATTGCTTTACTTTGCATGTCTGAGCACAGCCGCCTGATAAGAGTCTGGGTGGAACTTCAAAACATTAGCACTCATTTTACTTAAAGGTGCGGTATCCGGTGTGTGCCCCTACTGGATTAAAAAAGGTATTACAACAACAACTGAAGCTGGATTGCCGTTGCTTTAACCGGTAGACAGAGGACACTTACAAGTTTTACAAGTTGTTCTCATTCTCAGTGTATGGACAGACCATGCCTCACGTGAAAGTTCAAAACCTCTAGACTTCACTCACTGAGCTGCAGAGGCCGCACTAGCACTGATTCATGATCAGCTGAAGGTCCAAATTAAAGAGTAAAGATTAAAGATGAAGAGTAAAGGTCCTATATTATGAAAGTTTAGCTTTAAGCCATGTTAAAATGTTATTACCTCCTCAAAAACAGATGTCAGATGAAGAAAAAGAGGTAGAGCACTTCACTGGGTCATAAAAGAGTAAAAAATAGCAGTACATGTGCTCTATGAGGGTTAAAACAGTAGTCTTTAAACAGAAAGTTACCCTTACTGGAAAATGTAAAAGTGGGTAAAGTACAAACCCGAGGCACTCCAAGTGAATATATGAAAAGTCCTTTATTGAATGAAGGGACGACAACGCATTTCGACCAGCAAGATGGTTTGTACCTTACCCACTTTTACATTTTCCAGTAAGGGTAACTTTCTGTTTAAATACCTGGAGCTGTGTTTTGTTCCATTCACACATGACTAACTCTTTATTATCAATCTGTTTACATCTCCAAAGCTCAAAATGCTCTGTTCCACCTTGTGATGTCATGAAGCTGTAGTTTACATGTTAACAGCTCCTTTTTCCTTTTTTCAGTAAAGATTGGCCATTTCAGAGCTGAAATTATGTAAGATGTATGGAGTTTAAAAACACAATAAAGCACTTCCTGACATCTACCACATGACATTTATTTATTTTATTTATTTATTTCTTTTGCACATATAACATGACAATAAAAAGAAACACTAGAACACTAGATAAAAAGTAGGTGCCGGAAGAGGCAAAAAGCCCAATAGGGCTTATATTAAAGCCTCCAACTTATGAATACATAAAAAATTGTACATTATCATTGTGCATAAAAAAAAAATATATATATATATATATATATATGTATATGAAAATATGACATTTAAACACCATGGATTAAATTCTTTTGATTCAAATATAGATTAAAACACAATGAAACATCCACAATTGAAAGATTATCAAACATTAGCACGAAATATCAAATATTTCCACAAACTCTTTTTAAAGAAAGCCTCTGATCTGCATCACTAACCAGATGTGAAAACTGGCTCCAGAATTTCCCGCCTCTGTATCGTGGGCAGAACTGAGCTCTTGATGTGACAAATTTTGGAACATGAAAATTATGAATTTGACGAGTTTTGTATCTATGAATCTCTGCATTGGTTTTAAAATAAAATGTGAAATGTTCGGGGATCGTTGTTGAATTATATAGAATTTTATACATAAAAATACAAATTTGATAAATATTAATCCCATAAATATTAAGAATATTAAGTTTAGTGAATAAATGAGTAGACAATGTTAGTGGCATAGAATGAGTTGCAATTCGAACAAAACGTTTTTGCACCAATAATATTTTGTTCAGAATAGTCACGAGGTGGAACAGAGTGTTTTCTGTTTGAGAGAAGAACTCAGCCTAAATATGCAGGATCTGTGTGTTAAATGTGTAAATGAAACAAAACACAACTCCAGGTGTGTTCGTGAGGAGGAAACATTATCATTACATAAATTGGAAAACAAACTAATTTGGGCCGTTTAAGATTTGCACCAACTTGTTTTAATTATCAGAACAGGCATCCCTCTTCTTCCTAATTGTCCTTTGTGCTCTCCCTTTGTCCCCCTCTTTTGTCTGCACCTGAACCGGCTCATCTGGTCCAGGAAACAGGAAGGACACAGGAGCCATCAAAGATTAAACCACATGAAAATAAGGCTGACGTCAAACAAAACAAGAAGTTATTTTAGGATTTAAGTCAACATTTACCCAGCTGAATCACAGCCTGAATTAAACTTGTCTTGACCTGTAGGCGGTCTTGTAGTGTTTCACTATTCTTGCAATTAGGGATGTAACAATATTCAAATTTCTCTGTATGATATTTTCATGATATGCATCTCACGGTACGATACTAACTAAGGCTAACTAAATTGTGAATATAATACTTTTTCCTTTTAAAAATGCCCTCACAATCCTTTGGTTCTGTCATAATCCAAAGAGTTAAGATCTAAAAGTGGTTAGTAAGTGATTTCATCGTGTAAATTGGACTGAAACAGAGCAATGGATCATGGTCTATGTAGTTTTCTCTGTTTCTTTTAGGTATTGCTGCACCATAACAGTGAATTTAAGCAAAGACACTTGAGATTCAATATATTGTAATGTCCCACGATATTACTGAGAAACTTTTGACGAGAACTATATCACAATATTTCAGTTATTATTATATTTCTACTTGTAATTGGCATATTTCATCTATCTTTCTTGTTTGAACTGTAGTGATCCAAGAAGCTGAGTCCATATTGACAGCCAGGTTTGCATCAGTTGCCCCAAGGCAGCTGTGGCTACTAGGTCTTTGTCGACCTAAACCAGGGGTGTTAAACTCATTTTGGTCCGGGGGCCTTATCCAACATATTTTGATCCCAAAGCCTCATGACATATAACCCCCAAAAATAGCAATAAGTTTAAATATTTGTGCAGAGAAACGCACATCTATTACAGAAATCTTTTTTTAATTGATTAACTCTTTCTTTAACAAAATATTATAATATTATGAACAACCTGAAACTTTAAGAAAAATGCAATTTCAACACAATGTTTTAACATTAACTTGTATGTAAATAGGAATAAGTCAATTTTTCTTGGAAAATCCTGCACTCGGCTCCACTTTTCTCTTTTTTGACATTTTGCTGATGAGGGGTCAGAAGTCAAAATGATCGTCCTTTAAGAGCGTTTGGAAAGAGACAAGTGTTCATTTGTGCTGCTCTGTTGGGAGGGGCCACGTACAGAGGCGCTGGAGACGCTGCTATGTTAAGCGCCGCAGAAAATTACCAACATTTTAATAGAAAATATAATTAAAATATTTTAGTAGAAAATCAACCCAGGGCCAGATTAAAGTTCTTGGAGGGCCCCCGGGCTGTATGTTTGATACCCCTGCCTTAAACCATCTCTAGACCTGTCACGATAATTACTATACCATCTTTTCATTCAATACAGGATAACTAACAATATACAGTATATTTTGAGCTCACTACATATCGTATGTACATTTTTGTCATAAAAGTGGTGAGATTTTGGGGTATTATTGTTGTTATATGATAATATTTGAGCTGTAGAGGGTTGAATAAGTCACATCTATGCCTAATTATTGTCTCAGGCCTTTTGAATGTTCGAGTATATTTAAAACTGGTTTACTGGGATTATCCTGCATTATTATTGTTGTGTTGGTGGCATAAGGTTGTTTCAGTATTATTGTTTATCGCAGTGTATCTCTATAGCAATATATTGAGCTTCAAAATGAGTTATGGTGACAGGCCTAGCCATCCTGCGTCAATGGAACCTAATGGAACCTGGGAAGGGATAAAGAAATATCATTGTCAAACTTTTCAAACTGAAATCAAAAGTCTTCAAATAAAAAAGGATCAGAACATAAAATCATGAAAAATAAAGCAAAATCTATAGGAATTATAATATATCTGTAATATGTTGTTCTATTTGTTTAATAAATAGACAGATGTAAAACTAAATTATATTCAATTATAAAGATTTAAAGGATTCATATTACGGGATAATTTAGCCCTGGAATTGACCATCTCTACTGAACAAATGCTAAAAGGTTTAATTGAAAACTACCACTACATGACATCACGAAGTGGAACTGAGTATTTTGAGCTTTGGGGATGTAGACAGACTAATAATGCAGGATTACTCAGACTTGTGTGAATGAAACAAAACATTCCAGGCATGTTTCTTGAGGTAACAACATTATAACATGGCTAAAAGCTCACAAGTCAATTTTGTGTAATATTATAGGACATTTAAACACACCTTACTATGAGGGATATTAAAAATGACTACAGTTATTTAAAAATAATTGTTAGTAAAATATTAGTAAGATTGTAATGATGTTGTTGTTTTTGTTTCCAGTGTGAGAGAAAGGAGGAGATGATCGAGAAGATTAAACTTCTGGACATCGAGACCCAAGCTGCCATCGTGTCTCACATTCAAGAGGTCAATAAACATTTTAATATTATAAGAACTTCATTGTTTAGTGATTTATTCATATCTTCCCCCAGTTTAATATTACCATCTCATTCTGTTAAAGATTTGAGAAATAACACTTGTCTCATTGTGCCTTGAAACACTGACAGATACAGAAGCAACATTCAAAAGTGTAGTCTATAAATTCTTCTTTTAGTTATTATCTGTTAGCTGTTCTGCAGATCTTAACATCATTTTACTTTGAATAATTGGAGTTGTTTTTACCTGATTATTTGACAAGAAATTTTGTCTGTATTTTTATATTAATTCTGGTTAATATCTCCTTAATGTGATGAAAATTCAGATACAGAAGCACCATTCAAATCAGCCGGTTTCACTTCATTCCACTTTTTAGAAACTATCTGACCTCGCAGTGTTAGAAATTGTTCGTTGGACGGTAGGCGGGTACTTTTTATCATTTAACCAATCACTGCTGTTTAGTTGTGACGTATGTAACGCTCCACTAACGGGGCGAACTGGTTTATTAAGCTTTTCCCAAATCCCGTGGGAAGAAGGGCAATAACGTCTGTCCCCTTGATAAAATTCACCAAACATTCTCTTTGTTTCGGCTTTAAATCCTCGATCTCGGAAATATATGGCTCTTTGCTGATTGGCTGGTGCCAGAATTCGCACTTCCGTTGTTTTTGCGAATCATCTATTGTATTTTGATTCCAGAGCTAGTCAAAAGCTTGGACATAAAATGTATTCTTTTAGTTGTTGTTAGTTGTTCTGCAGGTCTTCACACAGTTTTTGGTTTGAATATTTTTTACTGAGTTACCAAGTTATTTGAAGATATTTTTGCTATATATATTTTGAATTCATTGTTGTCATGAATTATGGTTAAAATCTCTACATAGCATTCATTTCCACATCTGTTATCGCAAATCAACATTTTTTTTTTCCAATAGCCAATTTTTCAGTCTAAGATGTGGTTGTGGTTGAAGTATGTTGAAAGCACATAACTGTAAATGTATAGAGTTTGTTACCATGGAAATCACTCATGTTTATGACAATAGACAGAGATATAATAGCTGAAACAACAAGTTTAGTAAGTTTCGTATTTAGCTTCATAAAATGTGTATTAGTTTAACATGAGGCTAACGTCTAACAAAAAATTCTGTGATGTGTGATGTCATTATCCCGAGCAGGCTCTATAGCATGATTAAATTCTACAACATAAATAATACAACTTATTGGAAAGTTATATTACCTGTCACAGTTATTTTCAACAAAAGTCAAATATTTCTGGTCTATAGTGTAGTCATTTACAATATTCAAATCAAGATTCACATTTTGAATTCACGTCATTTAGATTTCACATTTTTTCTGCTTTATACAAATGCCCCACACAGACTCGGCCCTGTTACTTTTGAATAGAACCACTGTCTGAAGTTAAGCCAATGAAACCAGCCAGACTGTGGGTCTCTGATCTGAATGAAGTTAACAAGAACCATGCAAACTGTGTGTCTCCTGATTATAGGGACTACAGACTACAGACATAGACAATACTAGTACGTGTAGATAAGAATGAAAACTGTAATCAAACTGAAAACTGCAAATAAAATTAAAACTTGTACCTTAATTGAGTGTAACTAGTGGTATAATGTTTTATCTTTCATATATGTTGTCAGATTCTCTCTTCTTTATAGAGGTGGGTAGAATCACCAAAGTTTGTACTACTGTAAGAATAATAATAATAAAAAATATATAGCTCAAGCTGGGGAGGTGATGGGGTGGACAAAGGGGTCTGTTGCCCCGGGCTTCAGGGTGTTAGGGGCCCAGAACTGGTATCTCTGCTTATGAAGTAATATTAGAGGGGGCCTATGTGAGTGTTCTCACCTCGGGCCCTCACATTTCTGTCAACGGGCCTGACAGAAGTTAAGTAAGAAAGTAAAAAGTTGTGACTTCAATAACTACTACTTGAGCACTGAGTAAACAATAAATAAAGCGAAGATTCTGACATTTCAAAATACAAATGGGCACTAAAATGATATAACCAAATCAACCCTGAGCGTCAGTTGTGAGAAACGTTAATATTCAAATCAGTTAATGTTGTTTACATAAAGCTTTTGTCACTATACTGAGAGTCAACAAAGCTTTTACTCAGTCTACTTCAAATTAAATATTACTCAAATAGAAGCTATGTTCTGAAAAGTACTTCTTCTTTAAAAAAAAAAAGTTATTCCAGTAAATGTAAATGAGAACTACCCTCTTCTTTTTCGTCTTTCAATGCATTTTTTTCAAATTTGTCCCAAAATATTTTGCCTATAATCTAAGAAAATATAATAACTACAGAAATCACTTACAAAATGTTAAGTCTACTGTTTGTTTATATTTACTATATATAAATAAGCCTGTGTCTAGGTAGAGAAACATCCATTGACTCCAGTCTCGTGTTTACAGTGGGGCCATGATAATCCTACATCAGCTGACAACAAGCAAGAAAACTGAGCATTATACAGGGAATACACAATTGCTATTTTAAACTCTTTTTAGCCTTAAACCTTGTATAAATACAGTTGTACAATTTGTTTTTAAAGTAAAGTTTTCTTTGTGAGAGGGTTTTATAACATGTGTAGCTAATGGAGTGTCACACTTCATTCAAAGAGGTGCTCTACTCTGAACTTCAGCAACAACAGATAAACCTTAGACTTAGACAAACTTTATGGTTCCACAAGGGAAATTTCTTGGACATAGTAGCTCGTACATCACAATATATTATAATAACAAAGAGTAAAAAACATAAATGATGATAATAAATTCTAAACGAGAAGCAATAAAAATAGCAAGAGACCTTTAACCTTTAGACTATAACATGAGGGGCTTGTTTAGAATAATTATCCAATGTATTTTTTACTTATTAAAGCAGAAGTTGTCTCATTTTCGTATTATTATTACCGTATTTTCCGGGGTATAGGGCGTGCTCTTAAGCCTCCAACCCCATCAAAAAATGCCCCACGAATCCACTCGGGTGTCCCAGCATGACTTCAGTAAACTATAAAGGCACATCACACACAGCGCACGCAAACACGCACGGTGCAGACAGCGACCGCGCAGTGAAACACACCCGCAGCCACACTCATCACTCCACGTTGACGAGGAATAGAACGAAGGAATGAACCGAAAAAGCGAGTGCAATGTGCCACTTCTAGACACAACTGAACAACTGAGTCACTGCGAACACGCCGACAATCCGTTTGTCCCAGACACACCCTCCCTACACGCCACAACTGAACAAAGCCCAGAGTCACCGTGAACGCCACAAACAAAGTCTCACTGACCCATCTAACTGTTGTGTTTCGTTTAAAGTCCCGTGCGGTTTATTTGTGAAAAAAGTTTGAAAATAGACCATTTAATGACTGTGCACCTTATAATCCAGAGCACCTAATTGTGCGGAAAATATGCTATTATACCATAGGTGTGTAGATATACTGTATTGTTGTATGCAGAATATTGACTCTTAAAGGTGCACTGTGTAACTTTTCGGTTGGGGTCGGTCGCCTTTTTGTTTCTTTAAATATGTTATTGCTCTGCTTAGAATGTTCCACAGTATGACATTAAACAGATCTACTTTACATTTATTCAATTACAAGTGGTTTTATAGCTCAAAAATACTTAGAAAAACAGGCATTCTGACTGTGAGCGGGGTCGCCTCTCCACAGATCTGACCTGTAACTTGGTCTGGTTTGGTCTCCATGAATATAGAAAGATTTAATGCCATACTGTGTAACATTCCAGACAAAGGAATAATAGCTCTAAGAAAAGCATTTGACGGACCCTCCACAAGAAAAGTTACACAATGCGTCATTAATGTTGTGGTTATGATATTTATACTAACTTAAGAGTTGAGTGATGTCAGTTTGAACAAAAATGTCAGATTGTATTGCATATTTTGTTACATCGACATATATTTTCAGAATACTTTTGTGGATATGAACTGAACTAGTTTGTAGAGCTGCACAGTTGAGTTGCCACAATTATCCTCTGTAAGAAAAAAATATCTCTTATCTGTAGTTTTAGATCTTTACAAACATGTTCTGAAATGCATGGTATTCTGTTTTAGTTGATCATTTCATATTTCAGTCTTGCAAGTGTTATTCTTATTTTATTTTACTATTTTTACAATGTGCAGTCTGAACACAATCCTATTTTTTAAACATTACAAATCCAAAAGCAATCACAGGTAAAACGTGTTCCAAAATTGTGCAGTTTCCATTTTATCTGTTTATACTCTTTATATCAGATTTATTTTGTTTTTACTACACATTTATGAGCTGTATTATGGTCTGTTTAACCTCTAGGTGTCAGTCTCTTTCCTATAGTCTTACTTTAAGTTCCAAATATAACATTCCAGGATTTAAAGGTGTGTGTTAAAGGTGATATAATATGTCTGTTACAGGTGACCCACAACCAGCTGAATGTCCTGGACCTGTCCTGGCTGGAGGCAGAATCGGAGATCATCCATGAAGAGCTCGAACCAATGTCCCGTAATATGGCTGCGTCGCTACGGCAACTCATCGACCAGAGAGACAAGGCCATTGAGGTACAGGCTGACAATACAATTTAAAAGTTATATACATTCAGCTCATAGCTTGTACTGGCATTTTCTGTATTTTCTTATGGTTTTCTTAAGGTTTAACTTTAGGCATTATTTAGTCCTGGTTCAGTTCTTGTATGAACCTGGTTTAGATGTTGTTTAGTCCTCACTTAGACCTGGTTTTGCACTTAGAGCGTTCTTGGTGGGCCTTTGTTTAGTCCTGGTTCAGAACTAAATTGCACCTGATTTAGTCCTGACTTGTTATAGTCCTTGTTAAGTCCTGGTTTAGTTCTTGATTTTAGCTCATATTAATTGTATTAATCCACTAAATACATACTTAAAAACAAATATATTCCACAAGATGTTTGAGAAATATTGATTTATCATACACATTTTCTGTTTTTCAAATTTATAGTTTGATAGTTTGCTTAGTCCTGGTTAGTTAGTTAGGTCATTTGTTTAATTTTAAATTGGCTCAACTTTTGTCCTTGCTGTAAGCCATATTATTTGATTGGCAATTAAATAAAAATCTAAATAAGATAATCTTTTTGAATTCATAATATACCGTACAGAATTTGCTTTAATCATAATTGAATCTTGTGTCTTCCAGGTGATAGTGGATCTGACGCAGGAGAGGGACTACCTGAGCAGCCAGCAGCCCCAGGAGCACTGCAGGGACCTGGGCATGAGCAGTCCGGAGCGGGGGCCTGTCTCCAAAGACGTGCCTCTCAATAACGGACCAACTTCAGTGAACACGTCTACACTCACGAAAGAGGAGAAGCATCATCTCTCTGTGGAGCTGGCCGACACCAAGGCCAAGCTCAGGAGATACAGACAAGAACTGTGAGTTAAAGGCACTGTACCTGATTTTAACAGTTTTAAAACGTGAAAAACAGAACTGGTTCTTTTTAAACAGTTTGCAGTGGTACAAAGTTATTCCTCACTTACATTATGTATTCAGAGCATCCTAATTATTCACGGCAATGAGTTTTATACGTGACGTTTTGCTTCTTTTTACTTCTTGGTTTGCAAATAAAACAAATGCTTTATACAGCGACCTCATTTTGACCTTAAGAGCTGCTTATAGAAAATATATGTACTGGGTCAAAACAAATTTTACTTAATTACATGGAAAAAACAGAGAGCCATCTTTAGACTAGTTTTTGGACATGTTAAGTCTGTGGGAACCAGGTTCTATAGGCCATGTTGCAGGTCAGATCTGTGGAGAGGCAACCCCACTCACAGTCAGAATGTATGTTTTCTAGGTATTTTTGAATTCTAAAACCAGCTGTAACTGAAGAAATGTAAAGTAGAGCTGTTTAATGCCATACTGTGGGACATTCCAGGCAGAGCAATGACATCTCCACAGAAACAAGCAAGTGACGGACCCCAAACTAGAGGTCTGTGCGGGACAGAATTTTCAGTCCCGCAAAGAATTGAAGTTTTCAGTCCCACTCCTGCCCGCAAATCCCGCAAGATGGGGACTTTTGCTTTCTTAAGCTCTATCAGACACAGAGAAGTGGAAAGGAATTGTCTAAAATGTGCACAAGATTAGACCACGTCCTCAAATTTAGGCTGCTTAAAATGTTTTTATTAATGCCAAATAAAATATCCAGCACAAATTATGCATGATAGGCATACATGAATCATTTGTATATTTTAATTTACACTCATATTTAGTTTGCGGGACTGCAGTTTATCATCTCACCCGCCCGCTCCCACACTGTGCAGTCCCGCTCCTGTCTGCAATGAACTTTCAAAATGTGTCCTGCGCCGTTTTGCGTCAGGTCCCTCGGGAGTGCAGGGCTCTACCCCAAACCACAAAGTTACATAGAGCACCTTTAAAAATAGGCTTTTTTCATTGGCAAAATACATTCAAATCCATCTTATAGCACCCCCATGTTTTATAACTTGCTGCAGCTCTAATTAACGTTTACAAATTGTCTTAGCATAGGAAACCACAGTGAGACTAGTAACATCTGTCTTTAATTTTGCAGCTTTCACCATTTACCATAATTCTGTCCCATTTAAATAAATCTCCAATGTAATTATATACGGTCTGCCCTATTTAAAACCCCAAACTCCTTATGCATCGCTATAAATTACTATCTAGATCTTGTTCTGTGGTAAAGATCTTCTGTGTTTTTGACGTTATTCCCCTTAGCTGTGAAATCCATCCATCTCTGTCAGCTCGTGTACGCATTACCAGGGCGTACAGTGCTATAATCATATACGGTCAGTTTTATAATTAAACTTGTTTGGGTGGTGTTTTTCTAAGGGAGGAGAAGACGGAGCAGCTGATGGACTCAAAACATGAAGTGGAGCGACTGGACCAGGAGCTGCAAAGAATGAAACAAGAGGTTGGTTCACATAAATTTAAAATACTATAAATAGAAAAAGGATGAGATCATTAAATGTACAAATGTTTCTCTAAAATGCCTTGGTAAGACTTTTGTGTAATATTATTTTTATATTTCAAAAGATTAAGACTAAGGGGCTCATAAAACACAGATTTTTTTCTTTTTGGGCAAGGCTCTCTATGATTGTGGTGTATGACCTTTGGCGCAGATGTCAAGTTGGGCTCAGGGCAGGTGTGGCTACAAAAGTTGGCTAATTTGGCAAAGGAATATAACTGAAAAGGTTGTGTCGCAGCTGTTTACATTGGACACTTACTAGTTTTTATTTGGCCTGTACCCACTGAAACACATATATGCAGAGTGTGAAGCTATGTTTATAGATATACTAGTACATGACCCAGTTAATTTCTAAAAGACGTCTTTCACTTACTGGATAAAAGATCAGAGACCAACGATAAGTCAGTAGATGCAGCAAATGTTATCTGCCATCACACTGTTAAAAATAACCTGTATACTGAAGGGCAAAAAGGGACTGTTTGAGGGTATTTGGGGTAAGCTTGTCAACAGAAATTTAGGGGCTTGGGCCAAGAAGCCATATATGGGCCCCCCTCTAATATGACTTATTAGAAAGAGGGTCCAATTCTGGGTCCTTAAAACCCTGGGGCCCGGGACAACAGACCTGTTTGTCCCCCCCGTCTACTGCCCTGATTTGGGGACTTTTGTTTTGTCAGAAAAAAGACTGTGAAAGGTTGTCTTTTATCTTTGTTATGGTCACTGTGTATTTGTGTTTTGTGTTGTCTTTTGCATTAGAAAAAGAACGTTCAAGATAAGTTTATAAATGCATTTAAACTCTCCGTCTGCCCCTCCCTCAGCACCAGTCCCTGTCGTCTGAGGCCCGCTCGGCTCGTGTGTACCGGGATGAGGTGGACTCTCTGAGGGAGAGAGCCTCTCGAGTCGATCGTCTGGAGGCGGAGCTCACGCGCTGCAAAGAGAAACTCAACGATGTGCACTTCTACAAGACCAGAGTCGAGGTACAGAGTGATGAGGAAAATACAGGACACTTACTCAGAGCTGAAACTGCCTTATAGGGCTGTAGCCGACCAAAGAAATTCTTGGTCTTCTAAAGTCACAGCCCTTACATTGATTAATTGACTGTAAGAAGTTGTTTTGTGGCAGAAGCTCTCAAAATTAGGATCTTGCACAAACACAACTATAAATACAGAGATGATACAAAGTGAAAAGGCAGATTAAACTGTCCTGTCACTATCAAAACTCCAGTTACTTATTCCAGGTCTTCTTCTTTCTGATGCTGTACATTTAAATCTTGATCATCTTAATATAATAAAAATAAATAAATAAAATTGACCTAGTAATTGTCTAAACAACTAAAGATGCAAAGGTTGTACCTGAAAAGTATACGTACTGTATTTAATTAGTTCAAAACATGGTAAAGGTATTCTCTTAATTTGTCTCCTTACACATTACTTTTCATTATAACATATGTTCATATTTCCCTGTAGGAGCTTCGTGAAGACAACTTGACGCTAATGGAAACTAAAGTGCTGCTTGAAGAACAGCTGTCTGCCTCCAGGGGGCGCTGTGATAAACTGCACACACTGGAGAAGGACAACCTGCTGCTGAGGGCCAAAATCAATGACCTGGAAATGGTATGATATTACTGTAGAAATGTTAAAGATGTTGAATTTTTGTTTACACGATTGGGAAACTTGTGCCAAACATTGATCTTAGGGCTGTAGGGCTGTAACCAGAATCACACCCAATAATTATAGGTACTTATTGGCTTTTCGTAACAGAGATAATGATGGAGTAAAGGATGACTATAAAGTACAGTATGTAAAGGACCACAGTACAGTACACTGTCCAAGATATTTTTATTTATAGCAATATTGCATTTCAAAATATGTTATCCATGGATTCAGAGTGATGAAAAATTAGAACTGCTAACATGACTGTAACTTATCAATATGTGACCGTTATTCATACTCTGTCCTGATATCTTGTTTAAATATTTCCCGTGCTGTCTTCAGGAGCGTGAGAATGAGCGTCGCCGTCTGGAGGAGCTGGTGGAGGAGAACATGCTGCTGGAGATCGGACAGAAGCAGAGCATGAATGAGTCTGCTCACCTGGGCTGGGAGCTCGAGCAACTGTCCAAGAATCATGACAACAACACTGAAAGTGAGAGGGTTTTTACACATATAGTGAGTAGTAGTGAGTAGGGATGTAACAATAACCGAAATATTGTAATATCGTATCGTCAGAGCTGATTGTGATCCATCACAGTATCGAATTGTAAGATTTTTCACTTAAAAGTATTAAAAGAGGGAACTGCATAGGCCACGATCCGTTACTAATAATATAATAAAATAATGGTTATTAAGCACTTTTAAATATCATGTCTTTGGAATGTGGGTGTAATAATTCACACTAAAGACTGGTCAAGGTATTTAAAAAGGAAAAAAATTGCATATGTACAATTCTGTTAACCTCTCCAGAATATTGCAATAATTATTGTATTATAGGTCTGATGCATCATTCATCACAAACACTGTCAGCTGACCGCCAGTCTTTCCATGACCACGGGCTTCAAACGAACAGTCGTGTAGACATGCTCGCCCCCTTGTGCTATCCACAGTGGCCTTTTCATTCACATTTGGCTAAATACACCGTGAGGCCGATGAGCGCTGGTACCAGCAGAGAAAAGTCACACACAGCCCAGAGGCTGGGGTCGTCACACACAGACAGACCAAGGCTTATCCGCACAGGCAGACTTGTCACTGATATTTAGTTGATCCAGATCTTTTAAATGGCCAGCCTTGTGGTGCTCATTCATAAAATATAGTATAATGTGAGGCAAGCCTTTTTATTTTTTAGCCAATTATTTAAAGTATTTACTTTCACTTTAGAGTGTGCGGTAAAAGTAGGTCAGCCACTTTCACACCACACAGACCAAGACAGGAACCACCTGTTTATTCTGACTTTGATATACTGTCCCACTATACTAGTCCCATAACTAATTATTGTGGGTGACCAAAATACGGCTTATGATTACTTTTACTCCTTACTCCTTCTGATTATAAGTCCATTTAAGTATAGTGAACTATATTGACTTTTTCTTTCAGCTCGTAAGTCTCTGGTCCATGAGTTGAACGAATGTGTTTCGAGTCGGGTTTTGAAGCTGGAGAAGGAGAATCGTGAGCTTCAGGCGTCAATAGAGAGACTGAAGGAGGACAATCACAGTCTGCAGGAGAAACAGCTCCACGCACAAGAACTGGACCGAGAAAACCAGAGTCTGAGCAACAAGGTACTATGTTATTTTCATCAAATTATTTTACATTTAGTTATTATGTTCCAATGAATATTGTTGCTATTAAACAATAATCTCTTTAAAATTCCTATGTAAATTATCATTATATTTAATTGTTTTTGTCAATCATACAGCAATTAACTATTAATTTGATTAGTTTTGACATTTCACTGTATTTACTATCTGTCTCTTGTGCAGTTGGAGCGTCTTCAGGGTTTACTGGACCAGGAGAGAATGACCAACCAGGACATGGAGTCTCTGGGAGAGGAAATCCTGAAGGAAAAACAGGCTTTAGAGCGAGAGATGCACATCCTGAAGGCAGAGAAAGACAGACAGGTACAAGGGACTACAGACTGAAACAGTTCTGCAGCTTTAAACTCTGAAAACATTATAATCCACCCAAGTTAAACTTTTGTCCTTCTCAAATAGTTAGATTATTTTTTTAATATTCATGTCTAATTTATATTATATAGGATGAGATAATTAACAACTCAAAATTAACAACTCATCTAAGACTTCTCTTAGTATTGCAACCTAAATTATCTGCCACAGGAACACAAATTATTTTCCACCCCAAGTATTAATGAATTTTATTTATTAAAAGTACTATGTATATTAAATGTAATTACCTGTAGTTGTATTATATATTTCATAGATATGCACAATTGCAGCCAAAGCCATTTCTAACACAGTCTCATTACTATGATCTATTACTAGATCATTTACCTTAGCAAATCATTACAGAAAGTAATGCTATAATGATATCAACTTAACAAAATTACTCACACCAAGATATTTACAATTTTGTATTAATTTGGTAATTGTCCCCATCATTTTCAGATCTTGGAGTTGGAGAGTGAGAAGAAGCACCTCTCTGATGCGATGGCCGCCCTCCAGGAGCGAGCTCAGGCCAACAGCGAGGCCAGAGTTCGAGAAGTGGAGACGGAAAACAGACAACTCCACCAGAACATCACGGAATCCAGCTCCAAACTTGTCACCATGGAGACGCAGCTCAAACTGGCCAATGAGGAGGTGCAGAGGCTGAAGGACAAAGCATCACGCTGTGAGGAGGCGGAGAGAGAGGCCACGAGGCTGGAGAGGAGCAGAGACGCACTCAACAGAGAGGTGGGTGTAGGGAGATTAGAGGTAATATTATTGAACACTGAACAGGTGAAGAGCAGATATGAAACCAGTGAGAATTGCATGAGACACCCTGATATACAACAATTTGATTACATGAACAAAAAGAAAAAAAAATAACACGATTACTTTCAATTAAATAAATTAAATATAGTTTTAAAGTATCTCTACCCAGATAGTAACCAATACTAAAATTAGTTTCCAAATTATCTTAACTCAAGTATCATGAAACGAAAACTTTTTTGCTGTGGGTTAGTATTTATCAGAGCTGCCTTAGACCTGGTTTAGACCCGATTTAGACCCAGGTCTTGAGTTAGACCTTGTTAGACCTGTTTTAGTACTCAGTGATATTGCTTGTGGTTGAAATTTCTTACCCTGTACAACTACAAAATAACAAAACTGACTTGGGAAAGATTATAACTGTTAACCCTATTGGTGGTGGGCAACAGCACCACTGTCACCCCAATTTCATGTATTCTTTTTCCCACCAGGTGACCTCTCTTCGTGCCTGTAGCGAGCGCTCTGAGGCTCTGGAGAAGCAGGTTTCTTCTCTGGAGCAGGAGGTCCTCAGGCTGAAGCACGAGGCAGAGGAATCCCAGAAAGAGCTCCAGCGCCTGGGCAAGCACGAGTCCGAACACGGCCTCTTAGCCAAGGAAAACCTGGAACTCCGGTGTTCACTGGAAAACCTCCGCTCCACAACCGCTCGCCTCTCCTCACTACAAGAAGAACATCAAGAAGTTCAGAAAGAAAGACAAGAACTGAGGAGAAAGCTAGAAGAAGCCCAAGACTTGGCTCAAGCTGAGAAGAAGAGAGCTGAAAGACTGGAAGTAAATATGGCCGCTCTGAACCACGAAAAACATAGATTAGAGGAGAATTTAGAAAGACAAAAAGAGGAGAAAGAAGAGATTGAACGAGAGAACCAGGAAGTGAAGAGCAGAGAAGAAGAGCTGAGGAGAGAGCTGCAGGAGCTTAAAGTGCAAAGAAAACACTGGGAAGAAACAGATGATGAAAGAAAGAAGTTACAAAAGGATTTCGATGAATCAGAGAAGAGCAGGAAGCATTTGGAGAAGGAGAGCTGGCGAATGAGGACGCTGCTGGAGACGAAAGAGGCAGAGCTAGAGGAGAGGAGCAGGCGATTGGCTACGGTGCAAAAAGAGGGCGTGGCTCTGAAGAAGGAGATGGATAGGCTGAAGGAGCTGTCCGTCAAATCCAAGGAGGTGGAGAGGGAGAATAAGGAATTACAGAAACAAGCGACTATTGATAAGAGAACTCTAGCAACTCTGAGAGAGGTGGGTACAGTAAATATAGTAGAATAAAATACAAATATCCAGGCATTTACCAGTAAACACTTTCTCGATTGGACCCATATTACACTATTTTCTCATCTATATTGTAGCGTTGTTTCCTCATCACAAACAGACCTGGAGTTATGTTTTGTTTCGTTCACACATGTTTAACACACAAATTCTGCATATTTAGGCTGAATTCTTCTCTCAGACAGAAAACATTCTGTTCCATCTTGTGAGGTCCTGTGGTAATACAGGAAGTGCTCCACTGTGTTTTTAAACTCCATACACCTTCACTAGAATCATCTGGATCATTTCAGCCCTGGATTTCCAATCTCTAGTGAACAAAAGGTAAAAGGGAGCTGTTAACTTCAAAACTACCCCTTCATGACATCACAAGGTGGAACAGAGCATTTTGAGCTTTGGAGATGTAGACAGACTAATAATAAAAGGTGAATGAACCAAAACACATCTCCAGGCATGTTTTGGAAGAGGTAACAACATTCTAACATGGTTTAAAGTTCTGTGTAATATTGGACCTTTAAGGGTACTAAGTACTTTTATAATAGTGTGTATAAAATTATATAGTGTATCTTTTTTGTTTACCTTTTTGAATCTAATTAAAATGCTAAACTTGACGTTGACTTTCGTGCTCACAGGAGTTGGTGTCTGAGAAGCTAAATTTCCAGCAGCAGAATGTTGAGCTGGAGCGTCTCAATGAAGAACTGGAGAAGATCGGACTAAACCGAGAGAAGCTTCTGCAGCAGGAGCACACCATGGAGGACAGGTATTTACATGCAATGAAGTATTTATTATAACTGACACTGTCTATAGTGTCCAATGTCCATACAAAAAAAAAACAACCAATACATCTAAAGTGCTTATACGTTTAAGTATAAGATGTGATACTAGAATACTCAATACCACGAATGGTTAAATCTGCAACATTTTGAGACAATAAAAGTTTATAAAAGAACACAAGTGGTTTTCTAAATGAATACTTCAAAACATTTGTGATAATTGTTTATTTAAAAAGTCATTTAACAAATATAAATATTCTGAAATTGTTGTTTTAAGCCATTTGCCTTGTATCATATTGTGTGGTACACTGTTAGTCCCAGTCCCAACATGCATATAAAGAATAAAATCTATATCAACAAGAACAGGTTAAAAATCAGGCCAGTTTGTATTCATATTTTTTCATATATTCTATCAAAACTGTATTCATTTCCGTGTGTAAATCAGTTTGTTTTTGTCTCAGTTCTTTTGTATGTGACTATCAGCAGGTACCGGCTCCTGGAGTCTCGTTTGGAGGAAACGGTTCAACAAACGATGAAACTGAAAGAGGAAAAAATCTCGAGTTTGGAAAAGAAGCTGGAGGAGAGCAGCAGCCTGAACACATCTCTGCGCTCGGAGCTCAACACTGTGAGAACAACTGATTAAAACCCTATACAAGTAGTGCTGTTATGATACTGAAACTTCAAGCTTGATTTCAACACTAAGGAAAGGGCTTTATACTAACTTAATCATATTTTGATACCATAATGATAATGAAAATTAAATAATAATGGCATTTTTTTAGACAATAGGCTCTAATTTTCAATACAAATTAACTGCTGTTTTGTAATTCCATCTGATCAGGGACTTGAATAGTGTTCGGTATTATTTATATTAATGGATTTCTGCTTTCACTTTCAATAGATATATTTAGTTTTCAATTGTTAATCACCCTCTAAACCATATAATTGTTGATTTTTGAGTGGCTGTGACGCCTTAATTCTGATTTTCTCATCTAAAACCTATTTTACTTGTTTGTCTACTTCTTCCTGTTTTCAGTATATTTCAGTCATCTTCTCTTTAGCATAACTGTCAGCTTATTGAACAAAATATATAGTATCAACTGTCTAAATTGTTATTTAAGAAATAAAATATAAAATTCTAAAAAAGTTAATTAATTTAAACTAATTTAAGGAAAGTAAGATTCATCTTCAGAATTCAAGTCATTTAACCCAGTGCAGTTATTGTTATATTTCTGCTGTAACAATAACTGTGGTGCATTTTTAGGTCCGACAAACATTATCACTCAAACAGGAGCAGGAACAAAACCACAATTCCCAGAAGCACACAGGAAACGACCTGGGTCAAGGGTCGGCCACAGCGGAACTGCTGCGAATCAAAGATCACCTGATCGATGTGGAGAAGAATGTAGGGTTCTCGCTTGAGAGCTTGTCCATTGTCTAATTTGTTTATTTAAATTATGTACTAATTTGTGTTTCATTTCAGAATGCCTCGCTGCAGACGGAGAGCAGTCTGTTAAAGGAGCAGCTCAAACAGTTGGAAAATCAGAATAATTCTCTGAACAATCAGATCTCGACTCTACAGCGTCACACCAGCACACTAGGAGCAGAACTCAGGGCTGCACACTCAGACCGCAAAGCTACAGGTGGGAAGGAATGCTTAATATCAGACATATAATCACAAATAATACCTGTAATATCTGCTCCTAATCATTTAAAAACCTCAAACATGCACAACTGAACCTGTGATAACAGCACCTGAAGATGCATCAGATCATATAGAGCAGTGGTTCTCAAACGTTTCACATTAAGTAGTATTTATAACATTCATTTATACCTTTTTATTTAAAGCTTGATATATCAAGGAATATTTGAAGCTCTTTCCTTCATCTTCATCTTAATCCTAACAGTAAATTCTTTGCCTCTGTAATATTGAATATGTGTGTTCCAGGTGGAGAACTCGACTCTCTCTTCTCAGAGTGCGTCTCTCATGGCCCAGAATGCCGTGCTGCAGGGTCAGGTGACGGCTCTGGAGGCAGAGGTGGAGTCTTGGCAGAGGCAGAGGGAGGAGGCATGGAGAGGGAGAGAGAGTGTCCTGAGTGACCACGAAAGACTCATGAATCTTCATGAGAGACAGGCTCATGACTACGAGGCTCTGATCAGCCAGCACACCGCACTGAAGGGCAAGCAGAGGGCGCTAGAGAGCGAGCACAGGGCTCTGCACAACAAGTGAGTGTAACTACAGGACTGTGAACCTTCAGAGTTAAAGGGTTCATGCTATTATTATGGTGTATCTTTATCAGACACTTCCCATCTACTGCTCTGTAGAGCATCCAAATTTATCAAGCACCTTTAGGCTGATATTCATACACATTCACATTCATAAACATTCATATCATACACTGTGTAGTTGTGGTGCAGTGGTTACCACTCTGTCCTCACAACAAGAAGGTTGTGGATTCAACTTCCAGGTGGCTGTAAACACCACTGTAAACATGCTGAATGGTTTCCTAACCTGTGGGGCCAGGACTCCCTGTAAATGAGACTCCAATGCTCAGTGGAACTGTCCTGCTTAAATAAATAAATAAAACATTGTTTTCCTTGATTTCCTTTTCAATGCACCCTCTCCTGGTGTTTTCCATGCAACCTTTAGAAAACCTTTATACACATATATGTTTTCTATTCTGTGTGAGTTATGGCCATTGCACAATGAAAGGCCTTTTAACAAAACACTGTGGGCATAAACATATGATTAAGACATAGCCATAAATGAATCCATCTTAATCCCAGTTTATGATTTGTTCTGTGGGTCACTCAGACTGTGAACATGTTTCGAATGAGACACTGTAGATCATATGACAACAAGAAAATACATTATGTTGTTTGTACTTTGTTTCTCCTGGAAGCACACACTCATATATCCAAAAGCCTCCACTGTTGTTTTCAGCTATTTATATATTTATGAATTCACTCCTCTGTAGCTGTGAAAACAGGTTCTTCATAATAATTATAATAATAATAAAGGATAAAATTCCCCAATCCACCTACTGTATTTCCCTAAGCCAGTATAGTAGATACATATTTGGGACATTACTTTGAACCTTTGGCAGTTTGGGTGAAAAGTTTTGTTTGGTCTGATTTTATTGAATGTTATCTCCCTATAATGTATAGTTAGACTAATATAAAAGGATTATGAATTTACATCTTAACATTGAAATTCTGCTCTGTCTTGTAGATACTGTGTGCTACTGCAGCAGAAGGACAAATGGGAGAAGCAGGAGGGGCAGGGGCAGAAGGAGAAGGAGGAACTCAGCCAAGAAGTCCAGAAGAATCGACTTTTACAGCAAGAAAACCTGCAGCTCAAAAATGAAGTGGATCGGTAATTACCTTAATGTCACTAATGAAAAAATACATGCAAAAAAAAGTTTAGATTACTTAAATTCAGAAAATTAATCTTATTTTGTAGCTAGATTTCAGTGTTTTTACTTAATGCACTCAAATTATGTCTATCCAAAGGTTTTGGAATAGTTTCATCACATTGCTTATTAATTAATTAATTAAATAATAAGTTATTTGCCCATGAGTTCAATATTGCAGTTGCTTCTTTGGTGCACTATATTTCAAAAGAGACTTTCTTGTAACTGCTCAGGAATGCCGGATGTTAATACAAATTAAATAATCTAGTTTATAGTATAAGTAAGTCACATGTTTATTGGACTAAGTAGGAGCGGGCTAGCAGTTAATGCTGAAATATATTCTTTACTCATGGTTCCAATTCATATACAGTCTCTTTTAATGTCCTTGTTAATAGTTGTAATACCTGTCCTGTCCTGTAGGCTGACAGCGAGCCAGTCCCATCACCTGGAGCAGAGTGAGGGTTTACAGCAGAGGCTGTTGGAGCTGAAGTCTTCTCTGAGTGCGGCACAGACAGAGGCGGGGCAGTGGATGTCCAGATACGACACTTTATTGGAGCAGCACCAAGGCCTGGACCTGACCATGACCAAACTGGACAACCACTGTGAGGTAAGAGGGGATTAAAGACACACAGGGAGGGCACATTTTGTATGATGGTGATGTTTTACAGGTTTATTGAAGCCTCTTAAAAGGCGAGTCCTTTTCCATTCTCTCCACACTGAGTGGTGAGCCTCTATTGTAACCACATCTGCCTTGGGCCATTCATACTAGGCATAGTGAGTGAAGTGTCTTGCCTGAGGACACAATGACAGAATTTGGTTTTAGCAGGAATCAAATCTCCAACTTTTGGGTTGGTGGACGCGTACTCTAACCACTGAACCACTGTAGCCCCTTATAAAGTACCATTCATGCAAAAGCAAGTGCTTCATAAAGATATACAAATATACAATGTACAAGACTGTAGAATAAATTATGACAGTTCATGAGGCAAGATGATCTATAGAGAGAATGTGTAGCACAGTGTACAGTGTTACAGTGTCAATATGCCAGCAAAGCAAAGATGCAAATTCCCATCATTTGCTTTTAATATTTGATCATTTGTTTGTGTGCCTGTAGCTCTTGAGTCGACTTAAAGGAAACCTGGAGGAGGAGAACCATCACCTGCTGAGTCAGATCAACCTGCTGAGCCAACAGAACCACACCCTGCTAGAGAGGAGCATGGAGAGCAAGGAGCTGTACCACCAGGAGCAGAAGCTTTACATGTAACTGACTAAAGCACTCTACACATACTGGAATTATATTGTTTTTAAATGAATTAGTAGATATTAAATATCAATTTCTGTTGCAGTGATAAACTGAACGCTCTCCGGCGACAAAAAGAGAAACTGGAGGAAAAGATCATGGACCAGTACAAGTTCTATGACCCCACACCCAAAAAGTAAGACTCAACTTAACTTTTTCTAACCAAGTAGCTAAGTTAATTAACATTTCTATATACTACAATGTTTAAATCTGAAACTTTTTACCACTGGAAACATCTGAATGCAATATAAATGTTGCATTCTTAAAGGACTTTAAAGTATTTATTCAAAGAAGCAAGAACATTTTCATTCTGGCAGATTTTTTATATCAATAGCATAAAATTTTACTACATTGTATAGTTGTTGTTTCAGAATGATGAAAGAAATCCAGACCAGGAATGATCTTTCTTTGTCTTTTGTAGGAAGAGTCAGTGGTCCGGCGCCAAAGCTTTAGCCAAACTGATAAAACCTCGCAAAGACTCGAGCCGTGAGCGAGGAGAGCGAGAAAGGGAGAGTATAAAGGACAGAGAGAGGACCAAAAGTGCCCCAGACATCCCTCTACCTGCCCCTCCGCCTCTACTGCCCCCGGATACGCCCCCTCCAGTGCCCCAGCGGACTTCCAGCTCCAACGACAGCGTCCTCGGCAACAGTGTCCATGGTAACGGCGTCAACGGCACCCACAGCGGCAACAGTATCCACGACAACCACACACCCAGCCTGGGACCCCGCAGCCCTGCCCTCACTCCCATCAGCAGAGGTACAAGCAAATATCATTTACTGTATGACAAATTACATTAAAGAAGATCTAAAGCAGAACTAAACCAGGTCTAAAGCAAAACTAAACCAGGTCTAAAGCAGAAGTAAACCAGAAAATCTAAAAGGACTAAAGCTAAACTAAATCAAAAACTAAAACCCAGGACTAAAGTAGGACTAAACTTAAAACTAAACCAGGTCTAAAACAGAACTAAACCAAGGCTAAAGAAGGACTAAAACAGGTCTAAAACAGAACTAAACCAGGGTTAAAGTAGGCCTAAACCAGGACTAAAACAGGATTAAACTAGGACAAAAAAACAGGTCAGTTATTATTCAGACATGTGCAGTCAGTTATTATTCTGACATGTGCACAATCTAAAGTGTATCTCTAGAGGGCACTGTTGAACAAATAATGTTGTTCCTAGAGTAATAGAAACACATTGGAGTTACTGCAGTATTTTTAAGTCTTTCACACCTTTAAATCAATGTGTGAAAACAGTCCTTGACTAATATATTTTTAAAACCATGACACCACCAACAAACTCCATCTGCAGCTATCTAAAAACCTGTAGATTTCCCCAATCCAAAATCAGAGAAAAGCAATTACTTAAAAGATTACATTATTGTATAGAAAATAAAAACTAATTGCAGCTTGTGTGATCCAAAAATTATCTTTATTAAAGGTGGAATGCGTACATTTTCTGGTGGAGGGTCAGGCACGTGCTTGTCTCCATAAAAATGTAATTGCTTTGTGTAGAAAATTCTGCAGTATTGCATTAAACTTGAATCCAAATCTATGGCAATCAGAGTGTGCCACCACTAGAGACAGTTACAGGTCAGAACTATGGAGAGGCAACCACACTCACAATAAACTGTTTTTCAAGGGATAACAGAGATAAATACATGTTAGATGGGTACGATTAATTAGAGACCTTTATATCAGTCGGCCTATATTTAATTTTAGCCAATATTTAGTTTTGGCCGACCTGCTGCCTAAAATACACACTACGCTTCATATTAACACTTTAATACAAAGAGATCATTGCACAAAACTTGAACACACAGCTCTCTTAAAGGTTTGTAATAAAAAAAAATGGCTGTGGGTGAGATTGTAGAAAATTTAAAGTACAGAATTTATAGGGAAAACAATAAAAAATCGGCCCTACTTCCGGCCATTACGTACTCTGTATTCTAAACTATCTACATCGACCTTGAAAAAAACACATTGGCCAATCTCTACAATTAATGCCATATTGTGGAAGATTACAGACAAAACAACATCTCCGTGGAGACAAGCAAACAGTTAATCCTTCACCAGAAAAGTTGCATTATGTGCCTTTAAATTGTTTGTTTTAATTTAAACAAGTAGTAGTGTTATGCAAAGGAATGTATACTGTATGTATTATGGTTTGGGATGCTTTAAGGATTTACACACAACCCTTTGACTGAGAAAATATGTCTTGTATATTTAAGTATTTTTAGACTCTATATGTTTTTTATCTGTATTCAGGTCAGTATTTACAGAGGATAGTTTGATGTGGGAATCCAGACTGTTCGCATTAGAGATGACAGCTTGATTGTTTTAGCTACAAATTGTCTTCATTTGGCTTCAGTGATTGCAGTAATTATTTCTCTTTTAACATGTCACAACAATTAGCCCCAAACAATAATGGACTGTTGATTATGCCACTTTATTTCAGAAGCAAAAACACTCATTTAACCCATTCATTGTTAAAATGTTATCTTTAGAGTGTTCCAGTTAACATATTTAGTAATGGGTGTTTTTTTTTCACTGCTAAATCTAAATATAAGACAAGAGACATCACATTTGCTGATTATGAAAGGAACTGACTCTCAGGGAAAACAAAGCACACAGCAGTTAGTTTTGATTTGACATGGGACGCTAAGCAGCACACTGGGTAGCTCACTGCGACTCAAAGCTAATAGCCACTTTTATTAAAATCATAAAACATCAAATAAACAGCCTATTAAAATTCAGATTAATTAAAATAAAGACTTGCCAATTATTCTTATATGTACAACACTTCAATTTGTGGCATTGTAATATTGATTATGCCTCAAAATTAGCATTAGCGTTAGCATTGAGACAAACATTCTCTCTTTCTAAACAAAAAGCGTTCCAGTTAACACATGGGTGTTTTTTTTTTTTTGTTTTTTTTTTTTTTAATGATAAATCTAAATATAAGACAAGAGACATCACATTTGCTGATTATGAAAGGCACCAACTCTCAGGGAAAACAAAGCACACAGCAGTTAGCGTTGATTTGACACGGAACGCTAAGCAGCATGCTAACTAGTTCCCTACGGCTCAAAGCTAACAGTCACTTTTATTAAAATCGTAAAGCATAAAATAAACAGCCTATTAAAATTCTAATTAATTAAAAGAAAGACTTGCTGATAATTCTTGTATGTAGAACACTTCAGTTTGTGGCATTGTTGTTATTATGCCTCAAAATTAGCATTAGCGTTAGCATTGAGGCACAAACATTCTCTCTTTCTAAACACAGAAGTTTCCTCTGCTTAAGTATTCATTTAATTTGTTTACTTCTTAACATGTAATCAGTGACTTCCACCCACAGCTCTCCGTTCTCTGCCTTATCTTGAAATATTTATTTATTTTAGCACGACTCAGCAAAAACCACAGAGAGATAAACCTAGACAGGAAGTAGTAACGCTAACAGTGAAGGAGTGTATTTAAATGTCACTTATAACAGGAAGTTAGAACCTTAAAATGTGGTATAATAGTTTAATCATTAGATCTACTCGCAGGGCCCAGAGGCAGACGCGTCTTTCTTCCTCTCCGTGAGTCAGTGTTGGTGTTGGGCATGGCTTTTCAAACTTTGGGTTTTCTCATTAATCATTTGTCGATTTGTCAAACTTTTGCATGAAATCTTTTTTTTTTCAGTTTCTGTGATTAAATTATTAACATGTTTCATTTACTCATCTTTTCATCCATCATCTCTTTCTTTTCTCTTTCTCCCTCTCCCCCCTGTTTATGTATGTATTTATCTATTTGCCACTCCCCCTCCTCTCTTCCCTTTCTTCTTTTGCATTGTCACCTGCTCTTTCTTTATCACTTTATCTTTTTTCACCTTTTTATCTCCTTCTCCCTCTCTCTCTCTCTCTCCTCTTTCCCATTGTCATTCTCTCTCCTCTTATGTCTTTCACTCACTCCATCTTTCTCTCCCTTTTATCACTTTCTCTGTCTTCCCCTCACGTGTTGCCTCTTCCAACTTCCGTCTCTTTCTCTTATTCTCTCTCTTCTCCCCGTTGTCATTCTTTCCTTCTCCCTTTATCCTTCCCTTTGTCTCTCTTCCTCTTATTCTCTCTCTCTTTATCCATCTGTCCATCTGTCTGTCTGTACTTATTTCTTTCCTCCCTCTATCTTCATTTTCCTCTTTTTCTCCTCTTCTCTGTCATTCCCCTCTCATATTTGTCATCCATTACCCTCTCTTCCTCTCTCCCCCTCTCTTCCTCTCTTTTTACTCTTCTCTCTCTCCCTTCTCCTTTTTCTCTCTTCCTCCTTCCCTCTTTAGCCCCTACCCCAAAGCGCTTCCGTTTCTTCCGCAGCAAAAGCCAGACCCAGCTCCTCCCCTCTCCTCCTCCTCACCCCACTCTCTCCCCCCTCTCCCTCCCTCCTCCTTCTGTCTCTCCTCCTCCCTCTCTCTCTCCTCAATCTCCTCACTCTCCTCCTCCCTCTCTGTCCCTCTCTTCCTCCTCCCGTTCTTCTCGCTCTCTCTCCAGACGCCTCCGGTTCTGGTCGTCCACTGACATCACAGCTGACTGTAGCCGCTCCACCCCGACCAGCGATGTTTTTTAATATCCCTTCTTCATTCTCATCACTTCTAACATCCATAATTCACCCCATATCTTTAGTTCATTTCAATATATTTTTACTTTTTGGACACTTTTCACGCACCAGCACCACCACATTATACTCACTGAAACTACACAGATGCATGGTGAAATTGAGAGAAAGCCAGTTTTATTCGTAAGTGTTCAAATTTGTCACAGTTTTACGCTCAAATGCTTCTCTGCCCGCTGCATGCTCCCACGAACCTTCATCTAACACCTGAGCGGACCTGTTTGTGCCTTTATCTAATGTCGCAGAAGTGAAAAATGGACGAACAAGATCAGATTATTTACAGTCAATTGTTTCGCACTTTACCTCAAGATGGTTTTCTCGCTCCACTGCTGCTACACATTGAACTTTTGGCTTCCTTATGATGTCTAAATCTGATTCATCTATAAATAGAAGGAGTTTGGAGGTGAAATCCCAGCTTCAAATTGCCACAGTGTCCTTGGGCAAGTCACTTAAAGGTCCTATATTGCGCAAAATTGATTATTGTGAGCTTCAAGCTATTTTATTATGTTGTTATCTCATCAAAAACAGACCTAGAGTTGTGTTTTGTTTCATTCACACATGTTTGAGTAATCCAGTATTGGGTCAGTCCACCTCAGTTCACCCAATGAGTTAAACCCTACTTTGTCAAATTTATGATAACTTGGTATGGAGGTAAATCATAGCCAGAAAAGCCAAAATTTCAAATTTTTGTTTGATCGGACCAGCGTTCTCCGAGATATCGCAATTTCATTTTTTCACTTTTTTGTGTGGTCACTGAATTTCAAATTGCATTTACTCAGCAACTGTTGGTCTGATATCAACACCAAGGTGTCTCTGGAAAGGGGAAATCAAAGGAATCCAAATCTGGCATTTATTCATTTTGAGATGAATTACCTGTATTTTGACCTTGAAACTGACAATAAGGGACACTCCCAACCTCAATGACACTAGAAAGACAAAAGAAAAAATGTAGCCCTATATGTCTGCTACAGCATAAAAAATCTGAAGGGGTTTTCTTTTTTATTTTCTAACAAATTTACCTAGAAGTTGACTTACTCCATCTTAAGACATGACAAATTCAGTGTATACAGCTGACAATCAAAGGAACATTACAGTACAATCGTTTTGTCTCTGTCTCCCTGACACAGATGCATGTGTACAAACTACAAAAAATGAAATCTCCAATCATGCTAAAATGTGAGATTTTGGCTTTCTTGGCTATGACTTACCCATACACCAATTTTCTTTGCAGTTGGACAATGTGAGGGTTGAAATTACAATTTTTTGGGGTGAATTTAAGTAAAATGGACCCTATTATTAGTCTATGTATATCTAAAAAGTTCAAAATGCTCTGTTCCACTTTGTGATGTTATGAAGTTTTCAAGTGAACGGCTACCTTCCAGGTCTGAAATCATCCAAAGGTATATGAAGTTTAAAAACACAATAGTGCACTTCCTGTATTACCATATGACATCACAAGGTGGAACAGACTATTTTCCATTTGAGAGAAGAATTCAGCCTAAATATGCAGGGTTTGTGTGTTCTTCAGGTATTTTTTTGATGAGGAAACAGGATAACATAGAAATCAGAAGGTAGCATAATATGTGCCCTTTTAGCCAGTAATGCGGCATGAGTCATATGGCAAAAAATAACCATGTCTTTTTCCTCGTAGTGATCGATTTTTATATTCAATTTTACTCTTTTCTTATTAAAACTAATTAAAATCATTTGCAAATGTCATTAACATAAACAAACAGGCTTTAAATCTATATTAACTATATTATCCCGTTTACATCTCACAAGTCCAAACTCTGGATCCCCTGTGGACCACAATATAATAAACGGACCAAAACATGCTGACTATTTGAAACGATCGAATAAGAATTTGATTAAAATTTGATTCATTGCATCGCCCCGTGGAAGCTGTATTCACACTTTATAATAATGGGAGAAGCCTCTGAGAATATTGGTAAAGAATGCAGTACTTTTCCTGCACAATTTAAACTAAAGGTCGGACAGTTGACTGCTTTAAACTGGTCTGTTCTGTGCTGTGCTTCAATAGACACTAACCCCTTTTCCTCTGTGGTTTTTGATGCTTGCAGTCTTATTATACTGTGAACAGGTTTTTACTTGACACTAAGAAAATCGCTATATTTCAGCTGCTACAAGTTATCCCCGGTAACGGTAGGTAATGTTGGCAAATAAGAGTTCACTGGCACAAGCAAATTCAACCAGGACAGACACATATATATCTCTTTTTGATTTGCTTTATGTGTTTATTTGGTAACACTTTAGATTAGGGACCACATATTAATAGCTAGTTAATAAGTGCATAATAAATACAATAACAAATACAATACAAGTGCTTAATTACATCTTTGTTAGTATTTATAAAGTACATTCAATTAATTTTTGTCTAAGGCCGTACTAACCCATTAACTATTTTCTTCCCATTAAAATAGTATAGATTGCAATAGATGTTTTTGGGCATACACTGAAATCTTAATAAGCATTAATAAGTGTTTTATTAATACTAACTAATAACTAAGTAACAGCTTATTATCATACCAATTACCAATTACCACCAGTTAGCTATTAATAAGTGGTCCCTAAACTAAAGTGTTACCATTTACTTTTATTTTTTATGTTTATGTGTGTCAAAATTATGTATCTATTAAAAAAAAAAACAGGATAGAAACAGGATAGAGATGGAGAGGGTGAAAAGGGTGATGTTTCTGCTGCTGCGGTAGAGATGGCGAAGAAGGGATGTAGGGATTTATGTAAATGACTGATTTTAACAGACACTAGATGGGAACAAGGACTAAATCCAATCTTCCTGGTTGAATTTAAAGGTGGACTGTGTAACTTAAGACAAAGCAATAACATCTGCATGGAGAAAAGCAATGACGGATCCTCCATCAGAAAAGTTACACAATGCTCCTTTAAGCTTAAATTAACTCAAGTCAGACTGTCTGCCTTGTTCACTACCCTTATATGCACCAAAATAAATAAATAAATAAAACATCACTATGTAATATTGCTGACTTATTTTGACAGGTCACTGGTGAGTTATGCCGCACCTTCAAATCTGTTTATTTGATTCAGTAAACGCCACACACACACACACACACACACACACACACACACATATAGCGCCCCCTGTGTTCATTCCTGCACTGTCAGCACTGCGCTCCTGTATCCGTGTGGTGTCATTTGTTCAGAGCCATTTGCTGTTTGTGATTTGCAGTTTATTGGATTCTGATCGATTTTTCAGGACTAAGCGAGCGAGGCCGCGCTGGGCACAGAGGGAGCACGCCAGCGGGCAGCAACGAGAGTGTGAACGGAGAAGACCACGGACAAGGTGAGATATGAAGGGGAAGACTTATCTATATCAAGTTTAATGGTCCAATTTAAAAACTGCAAAGGCTGCAGTTATTTATGTTGGGGACAGTGTAAAATATTCTGTCGCAGCTTATTACAGAGGACATATTGTTAGACTTATATCCAAACTTTACTGATCCACAAGGGAAATTATTTGGACACACTAGCTCACACATCATAATATAATAACAAACTATATATGTAAATGGTAATAATAAATTCAAAATAAATAGCAAAAATATTAAGAGACTGGTGTTAAATAAGGCATAAATATATAAACATAAATGCACAGGTAAAGTAAAATAAATATAGAAATATAGTAATATAAATATATCACAGACATATTGTGCTTGTGTCTTCTGTATAGTTATAATTCATGACACCTGTGGATCATTGTTATAATTTGGACATTTTAAATCCCAATATTAATCTAAAACAGCTTAATAAACAGCTTAATAAAATAAAGTCTGCTGATTTCCATGTTAGAAAACTATGGTGTTCAATGGGAGCTGACATCACTGTAAATGTCATCACAACAAAGAAGTGGGAAGTTGTCAGCACCTCCTATGGATAGCTGCGGGTTAAGATAGCAAGTAGTGGATTTTTTTTCATTTGCACCAAAATGACAAAGTATCACTGCTGAGTTCTTAAGAAAAGTAAATTGGAGAACGATGTAAATACAGACCAGTGGGCATGTACCAGTGGCAGTGAAAACAAGTTGATTGGCAATATGGCGTCTTGAAAAGAGGTAATGAAAGGTTATGGCAAAGGAGAAAATCAATTTGTCGACTGGACGAAAGTTTGTTTGGTCGAATACATTTCGCAGCTCATCAAAGCTGCTTCTTCAGTTCTGGTCAGACGCTGGTGGACGCTTTCTTATATCTGCCTGCAGGGAGGAGCTAAAGAACTACTCTGAAACTAACACACCTACTTGTTTACAGTTTCTGTTAGTTAGGTCTGTTGAACTGCAGTGAGTGTGGGGTCTGATTAGCAGAATCATTCAGGGCCATGATGGGTGATTTCACACCTCTGTACCTGATCTGACTACACCTGTTGTTCTCTTGTTTGTTTTTTATTTAGGTTTGAGGATGGAGTTGTAAATAGGAGATAGATGCTATCTGAGGCCTCCATTTCTGTTTAGAGAAGGATTCTCTTTCTTAACAAAAATGGCTTCTTTAACTCCCCTCTCAAACCAGTTAGTTTCAGAGTAGTTAGTTATTTCTTCCCTGCAGACAGATATAAGAAAGTGGCCACCAGCATTCTGACCAGAACTGAAGAAGCACCTTGGATGAGCTGCGAAACCTATTCAGCCAAACAAACTTTTGTACAGTTGACAAACTGATTTTCTCCTTTGCTATGGATTCTACCTGAGGTATTTTTCACACGAATGAACGATTACTTAAACATGCACAAATCACTCTGAACACAACTTCCAACATCCCACATTACACAGTAACGTAAACAACAACTAGCATGCTAACAGCTTACTTCATGATTTACAGACATTAAAATACTTTATAATCAGATGCTGACACCACAGGGGTCTCATTTTGACCCCAAAAAGCTGATTTACATTATATCTGTACTGGGGAAGAACTTATGTTACTTTATGACATGGAATAAAAATTTAGTACAGCGTCTTTAAATTAACTTTTTATTAGTTAAAAGACCTATATATTTCTGTCTCTGGAGTTATTAAAATGTCACTCAGGCCTTCAGGCTCTCAGCCCTGTATTTATCGCTTGTGAGTAAATGTATGTTTTGTGTTTCAGGTCCAGCGTACAGAGCCCTGAGCTCCACCCCCAACCATCACTCTTCTTCAGTGGGTTTGAACAGCAACAGACCAGGGCCCGGCCGCAGAACTAGAGGTAAAAACAACACATGTACCAAATACTCTTTCAGTGTAAGCATTAAGCAAGTTTTTAGGTGGAGTTGTTTTTCTGACAGAAATGTTCCACAAAATGGTAGAATCACCATGGAGACAAGTGGATGACACCACCAAACCTAGTATTTTTTGGCTATAAAAGGCTGTAACTGAATAAATAAAAGATCAGAAAGTGACCATAGTGTGCAACAGTCTATGCAAAGCAAAACCTTCCACCAGAAAACATACACAGTGAACCTTTAAACCTCCTATATTATGCTCATTTAACATATATATTATAATGTGATGTTGATGGCAGTTCAAATAAAATACGTGGAATGGGGTGGTATTTAATAGAGATGGGATCGAGACACAATTTTCACAAGACGAGACACACCACGAGATTGGGTCCACAAAGAACGAGATAAAATGAGATTTTTACATACCATAAGTTGTAATATATTAGTAGTGCTAATAAATGAAGCTGACAAGATTCGCTTCATTTATTTTATGTAATACTTTAGTGATGAATGTAGTGCTGCTTTTTGTAACTACAGCTTGTCAAATTGTTTAACTCATCAGCTCTTAACTCTTTTTCATCCAAGCCAAAGATAAATTCAGAGGGAAAAAATTTAGATAATTTTTTCTCTTGTGTACAGAATCTTTTGGCAATTTTGTCTCACGAGATCTTGTGGCACTAGATCTCCCATCCCTGTTATATACTCATATGTTTAATAACTTAAAAGGTCAAATACCAATCAGATCAGGCTACGCATTAAAAAGACAGAATTTTGTCTCACATTTGACCTTACTTTATCTTTGCATTAATAACGCATTCTGCTGTACATTTTCAGGTCTGTTGTACGATGAAGATTTGCGCCACACCTCGACGGACTCCGTGTTTGGTTTCCATGGCAGCGCTGGGGGTCGCCCAGGGTCAGCGGACTACAGCCACAACACGTCCAGCTCCAACTCTCCTGTCAACTGCCGAGGTACAGGGCTCCCACCGGGTTTACACTTCAACTGCACCTAGAGGAGCATATTTCTGTTCATTTAGTAGGGCTGGACCATATCATTAAAGCTGTAACCTGTTAGGTTTATCTAAACATTGTAAACAAGAAGAAAGACAAGAGATTAATTCAGATTTACTCGCGAGGAGAACGGGCAGAGAGTGGGCATCACAACCAACAGTCTCCACACGTTCTGATGACTCAAGGCCATTCTCCTCTTTTTATTTCATTAGGAGGCCCTAGTTACAGAATGATAATTCTCAAGGGGAAGGGGAAACAGCCAAGACATAATAAGAAACTGGTGCAGCTATGCATAGTCCAAACACATAAAACATGATTAACAATCAGGGGGTGCCTTAGGTATGGTCAGACACCATCATAACTCTTGCATGTGTGACAGTGGAAGTTGGCTTCATGTGAGGAATCATCTCGAGGTTCACTAGAGCGATAGGTCACTGCACACAGTTGTCAAACACAAAGAGGTTATTTATTTTTATACAAGTGATTGGTCAAGTATTTAGCAAATATGGGATAATAAAATTATTCTGACATAACCCATGATATAATGTTGTTACCTCCTCAAAAACATACCTGGAGTGTTTTGTTTCATTCACACATCTTTGAATATCCCTTTATTATTAGTCTGTCTACATCTCCAAAGCCCAAAATGGTCTGTTCCACCTTGTGATGTCATGAAGTGGTAGTTTTCAAGTTAAGAAATATTTTTTTTTACCTTAAGTTCAATAGAGATCAGCAATTCCAGGACTGAAATTATCCAAATGATTCTAGCGAAGGTGTATGGAGTTTAAAAACACAGTGGAGCACTTTCTGTATTACCACATGACATCACAAGGTGGAACAGAATGTTTTCAGTTTGAGAGACGAACTGAGCCTAAATCTGCAGGGTTTGTGTGTTAAACATGTGTGAATGAAACAAAACACAACTCCAGGTCTGTTTGTGATGAGGAAACAACATTATAACAAAAGATCTTATAATAATATGAGACCTTTAATGGTCTTCTATTGTAATCTCTTCCGGAATGATATGAAATTCTGTATATTGTTTTTCTCATTTTCCTCTCTTTTGTGAGTGGCGACAGATTGTGGCTAATTGCTAATGCTAATGCCTAAAGCCACTTAAACACTGGTTTAATAACTTGCTCTGCAGAGACTGAAATCTCTAATATTAAGAGATCAGACATAGCTATAAATTAAATAACCTTAAATATTATAAAAGCCACTGTTAAGCATGTATATAGAACCAATGAGATATAAATAAGGTACTAGAGAGATTGTTGCCATGGTAACCTACTGTCTCAAGGCCTTATAATATACAACTGTGTACATAGAAATTCTTCAACTCGTTCCCAGAGTCCATTGAACTTCACTGGGCTCGTTCTGATCTTTTGAAAGCTTAAATAGTTTTCATTACAAAACATTTAACTGATGGTCTCATTTTATTATGAGCTGTGCTGCAATTTCAACAATTCAACATGTTCCTTTACTCACTCTGGCCAGTAGAGGGCAGCGTACACTTCCAAATTCAAGCATTCGAATTAAAAGTTTAAAGGTGCATTATGCAAGAGCCTAGCACCTGGTTGTGTCCGTGTCCATGGAGATGCACTATAGACTGCTTTCCTTGGAATGTACCATAGTATGGCATTAAACTTGCTTAATATTTAATTAATGTGTAATTGTAAATTGGCTTGGTGCTTGTTTCCACGGAAATGGGTAAGTTTAAGGTGAAAAATTTCAGGCAAAGCAACAACATTTCTATGGTGACGGACCCTCCATCCGGAAAGTTACACAGTGCACCTTTAAAGATTTGGCACAGAAAACATATAGTTTCATGTCTAAGCAATGTTTAGGTAGTAGATGTTCAATATTAGAGATTTAAACTAACTTTTTGGTTGAATGGTGAAGAACAGAAGTAAGAGTTTTCAATAGAACTGAAGCTTTGTAGGGTCAATTTAGAATGAATATTATTTTAAATTAAACAGATAACAATTCTAAACATGAAACATTTCTTTTCTCATCAGACAACTCCGATCGTCAGGTGCGCTCGGCCAGCCTCTCCAGTGATGATGTTATATGCGTGGGCCAATCACAGCAGAGTCTGTCCCGTAGCTCCACCCTCCCGTACGACCACTCCCCTCAGAAGGCCCAGCCACAGAGAGGGGCCCCTAGACCCAAAGGTCGCCCTGCGTCGCCCGGGAGTGAGATGGTGACACTGGAGCAGTTTCTACACGAGAGCAACCTGCAGTCCCCTCCTATGGTACTTTTATATAACTACACTATAGTTTGGAAACTTCAAAGGCCTATATTAGGCAACATCACAAACAGACCTGGAGTTGTGTTTTGTTTCATTCACACATGTTTAACACACAAACCCTGCATATTTAGGTTGAGTTCTTCACCCTGTTCTACTTTGTGATGTCATGTAGTAATACAAGAAGTGGTCCAATGTGTTTTTTAACTCCATTCCATGGATCTATTAAAATAACTGGATAGGGTGTTGCTGTTTGTAGCTGCCTCCAGTTGATGTATGGTCACTCACTGGAACTTCAGTGGGAAAAATCCCATGGGCTGAGACAAGATTTTTCTCATAGAGCGCAATGTAATCACAAACTGCTCGTGTTTGGCTGACAGGGCACCTACAACTTTCAAAAATGTTTTATGATCTATTTTTAGATCATAAACTTTTTCTCAGCTCAAAATCCTTGTCTTAAAAAACACTTTATAATCATTAGCTCCAGCTCTGGTCTGCTCCACTCTAACTCCTCTCACTTTGATTGGTCAAAGCGATCATGTGATACACGAGACCGCGCATAGTGCACTACTGTACATGCTTGGTTTGCCCACAGCCACTGGAAGTACCTCGCCAGGCTAAAGGCTAATCTGGAATTATGTGCCATTGAGCTCAGCCCATTTTGAAACCTCGGGGCTTGCTCCATACACCTTCACTAGAATCATTTGGATTATTTCAGGCCTGGAATTGCCTTTGTATAGTGAACAAAATCCAAACAATCTCTACCGAACAGAGGGTAAAAGGAGCTGTTCATTTGACGACCGCTTCATGACATCACATGGTAGAACAGAGCATTTTGAGTGTCAGAGATGTAGACAGACTATTAATAAAGGATGTGTGAATGAAATAAAACACAACTCCACATATGTTTTTGGTGAAGTAATAACATAACATGGCTAAAAGCTCACAAGAGTCAATTCAGCATAATATGGGAGCTTTAAGGTTTTTTCATTTAATAAAATAAATGTATTTTGCCCCAGTACATGTATATGGTCAGAATGAGACCTGTGTGCTGTCTAATAAATGGTTTACTACATGAGCCAGGAGGTGCACTATTAGCATTCTAGGGATATGTTAAAGTGAGGAATAAGTTCGGACACCTGCAAACAGGGTAAAATATGCTGATGTCGCTAATAGAGCATTAAGGATATGAGTGTGAGCTAAGTGAATAAAGTTCAGTTAGAGTTTATTTAGGAGCTGGATGTCTCATTAAACCACAGTGTTCAGTTAAGTTAATAGTGAAAAGTGTGTTAAGTGCTCCCCTCACAGGCTTTAATGGTCTGTTTACAGAGCACTCCACACCAGGTACACACATGTTTCACTCATTCTATCTTCTCTCCTCCCTCTTACTTCCATCTCTCGCTTTCCGCCTCTCCTCACGCTCCCTGTCATCTTATCTTCTGTCTCTCTCTCTCTGTCTCTCTCTCTGTCTATCTGTCTCTCTCCATCTCTCTCTCTGATTCTCTCTTCAGCTCTTCATGTCACTCAATCTATCTCCTATCCTCCCTCTTCCTCCCATCTCTCTCATTCCCCCCTCTCCCTCTCCTCTATCCTCTGTCTCTCTCTCTCTCTCTCTCCATCTCGCTCTGATTATCTCTCTTTCTCACTCACCCTCTCCATTTCTCCATCTCTTCTCCTCCCTCTTACTCCCATCTCTCTCTTTCCCCCTCTCCTCACTCTTTCTCTCCTCTTTCTTCTCTTTGTCTCTCTCGCTCTGTCTCTCTTTCTCTCTCTCTTGTCTCTTTCTGTCTTGCTCTCTCTGTCCCTCTCTTTCTCTCTACCCCTGTTCTTTTTCTCTCTGTCTCTTTCTGTCTTGCTCTCTTTGTCTCTTCTCTCTACCCCTCTGTCTTTCTCTCTGTCTCCTTCTTTCATGCTCTCTCTGTCCCTCTCTTTCTCTCTATCCCTCTGTCTTTCTCTCTCTGTCTCCCTCTCTCTTTCTGTCTTGCTCTCTCTGTCTCTCTGTCTGTCTCATTCCCTCTCTCTTTCTCTCTCTCTCTCTCTCTCTCTCATCTCTCTCTCACCCTCCCTCTATCTTCTCTGTCATCACTCTCTCTCTCATGTTTTTTATCTGTCCCTGTCCTCTTTCCATTTTGCTCCTCCCTTTTTTTCTCTCTCTCTTCCCATTCCCCTCCCTTCTCTCACTTCTTCTGTCTAACCACCCCTCCATTCACGCTCATTTCTCATTTCCTTTTTTTCTACTCCCTCTCTTTCTCTCTATTATCACCTCTCTCTCGACAGTTAGCCCCCTGGCAGCTATGGCTTCCACCTGGTACGAGGGGTAAACGAATAATACAACGTAGCCCTCTTGGACCCATCTCTTTTCTCTCACTCTCTTCCTCTTTCCGTTTCTCTCCTCTCCATCTGTCTCTCCCTCCTGTGGCGTATTGCACCATTCGCCTGAAGCTCTGCGCTTTTCACTCCGACAAAAAACATCAAGAATATTTCCAGTTCAGATTTTAGATCTAAAGATTTTAAGAAACACCAACATAAGATTTTGTTGATAACAATTTTGTTTTTTCAGTTTTCGATTTTGTGTTTAAAGGAATAATGGAAAAAAACGGATAATGGCCGTTTCCCTTTTCTGTGACTTAAACCAGGACTAAACCAGGACTAAACCAGGGCTAAACCAGGGCTAAACCAGGGCTAAACCAGGACTAAACCAGGGCTAAACCAGGGCTAAACCAGGACTAAACCAGGGCTAAACCAGGGCTAAACCAGGGCTAAATCAGAACTAAATCAGAACCAGAACCTTTTTCAGTCCTGGTCTCGTCCCAGTCTCAGTCCTGGTCTCAGTCCCGGTCTCAGTCCTGCTCTTGGTCCTGGTCTCGGCCCTGGTCTAGTCCCGGTCAGGTCCTCACCAGACTGGGACTGAGGACTCGGACCGGGACTGAGACCGGGACTGAGACCGGGACTAAAACAGGACTAAACCGTTTTCAGTCCTGGTCTGGTCTCAGTCCCGGTGCCGGTCTCAATCCCAGTTTGTCCCAGTAACGACTGTTTCCTGTTTCTGTGAATTAAAACTGCGATGACTGAACCAGGTCCAGGACCAGACCGGGACTGAAACTGGGATTGAGACCGGGACCGGGACTGAGACTGGGACTAAAACAGGACTAAACCGTTTTCAGTCCTGATCTGGTCCCAGTCTCAGTCCCGGTCCCGGTCTCAGTCCCGGTCTCAATCCCAGTTTCAGTCCTGGTCTGGTCCTGGACCTGGTTCAGTCCTGGTTCAGTCATCGCAGTTTTAATTCACAGAAACAGGAAACGGTCGTTATCCGTTTTTTCCATTATTCATTTAAACACAAAATAGAAAAAACTGAAAAAACTAATTGTTATCTGTTTTTTCATTTTGGTTTTGGAGACAAGTAATGAAGAAAATAGTTGTTTTTTCATTTTCTTATTTTTGGTTTTATTTTGAAAAACGAATAAACGAATGATACATGGATTTGACTAGACTGAGTAAAATCCATTATTGTCAGACATACAAGTTGTTCAACAGAATTGCACAGATCAGATGGAGGACTTGATTTACTGCTTTCTTACTATTCTTGTTTTTTATAGTTAATCCTGTTTGAGAGAAGATATTTTGATCGATTGTTATTTGTACAATACACATTCTGAAAACACATTGCAACTTTCTGTCCATAATATTGAAGTTTTCCGAGGACATATGAATTTTTTATTTGTTAGCTACAGTTTTATAGTAAGACCCAAGACCCAGACTAACAGTGCAGTCAAGCAGAAACGATTCACAATAGTCCGGCCTGTCTGGAGCCATCTTCCTACCACAAAATAATACAGTGTTATTTTTTGTTATATACTCAAAGTTGCTCAGCGTTGCATTTAGGGTTAGGCAACATGACAGAAAATGGGTCAAGGTCACGGTTTATTTATATAGCACTTTTAAAAACAGATAGTGCTGCCCCAAAGTGCTTAACAGTACAGATAAATACAGAAATAGTTACTAAAACAAAGCATTTACAGTAAAAAAAAAAAAAAAATTAAAATAAAAAATACAGCCACAAGTTGCAAGTGCCCAAGAAAAAAAGATTTAAAAAAAGATAAAAATCATCTATGGGTGCATGTCTGATTTGTTTTCAACCAAGTTTTAATCGTTTTTTTGAAAGTTGAGTAGTTGCCTCAATTTATGTATTCTAACAGGCAGCGTATTCTGTCATTTTGTACCTTTGATAGACACAAAGATGAAAAGATAAAAGGACTAGAACACGAGCGTAGAGTAGATCAGTAGATCCTAGGGGTGTGCAAAAATATCGGAATATCGATATATCGTATCGTTTAATGTGATGATACAGTATTGATATCTTGGGCTACTGTATCGATATTTCACCAAGAGTATTTTTAGGTGTGTTTTACTAAATTATTTTGTTACAGTGCTACATTTTTGTTGCTTGTGGAGTGAAAGGAAACTCATTTATGCGACACATTTGGCATTTTTACTGTTTTGAGGATTAAAATGTTTGTGTTTCATATGAACTTTTCACAAGAAGTGGTTTAATAAAGCCTGTTAGTATCAGAGCCACGATTTAGCCTTTATTTTTTATTGAACCGTATCGAATCGATTTGAAATATATCATATCGAATCGAAAGTGCACTGTATCGAGATATGTATCGTATCGTGGCCTGTGTATCGAGGTATGTATCGTATCGGCAACTCCTTAATGATACCCAGCCCTAGTAGATCCACACAGTATTTGAACCTCAACTCAGATTTTATATTATATTGTACTGCAGTATTATGTTCTTGCTTCTGTTTAGGGAAGTGTTTTAATGTCTTTGTAAATAAAAAGGGGTGAGAAAATTGGACGTTTGCCATATTTGAAAGATATTCTAACTAAATACCTACCTACCTAACTTGGATTGCAAAAATACGATCGTATTATTGATATCGGTAGACAAAAAAGACAAAAGACATTCCTTTTGCCCTAGAAGACGCTGCTTATCAGAGCTGCAATCAAACCGACAACCTCAGCGGTTGTGATAATGCATGCTGAGTAATTACAAGAACTAACACAGACCCCACCTCTTGTACTAAAAATTGAGCTTAGCGTAAATGACTAAGGAACACATCCACCGTTACTCATCTCAGAACGTTTCTCTTTGTCCCTGACGTGACCTGCAACTCATCAGCAGCTTCATTCCACTGTCTCAACCAGATGTGGAGAAGAAGAGTTTAACACAATCAATCCATTAATGACACTGTAAGAAATAAAAGTTGGATCGAACAGACCTGTAACATTAACACAGTTTGAAGTGAGATGTATTGCGGAATAAAATGTAAATGATAAACGGATTAAATAAAAGTATTAAATGACACTGACACACTCCAGGAAACAGCTGTAGTCAGTCACAGAAGTGAACTCAAATCTTATCGTAGTAGTACAGAAAAATAAACGTTTCCGGGTAGAAAATGTAAGAAAATGTACAAATGATAAATACTGAGCACTAGGGCTGGGTATCATTAAGAAGTTGCCGATACGATACATAAGTCGATACATAGGCCACGATACAATACATATCTCGATACAGTGAGCTTTCGGTTCGATATATTTCAAATCGATTCAATACGGTTCAATAAAAAATAAAGGTTAAATCATGTCTGTGATACTAAAAGTCTTTGTTAAACCACTTCTTGTGCAAAGTTCATATGTAACACACACAAATTTTAATCATTAAAACAGTGAAAATGTCAAATGTGTTGCATAAAAAAAGTTTCCTTCCACTAAACAAGAACTGCAACAACAAAATTTAGTAAAATATACCAATAAATACTCTTGCTGATATTTAGATATTTTTGTACACCCCTACTCAGCACAAAAATACTGTTACATCTGCCATTTATTTTAGAATCTAATAATGTAACTCAAAATCTGAAAATCGGAATCTGAGTATTTTACTTGTATTTACCGTATTTTCCGGGCTATAGGACGCGCTCTTAAGCCTCCAACCCCATCAAAAAACAACTGCGTGCCCCGCAATCTAGAGCGCCCTATACAAAAATCCACTCGGGTGTCCCAGCACGACTTCAGTAAACTACAAATCCGCACCACCCGCAGCGCACACAAACACGCACGGAGCAGACAGCGACCGTACAGCGAAAACCACCCGCAGACACACTCATCACTCCACGCCGATGAGGAACGGAACGGAGGAATGAACCGAAAAAGCGAGTGCAATGTGCCACTTCTAGACACAACTGAACAACTGAGTCACTGCGAACACGCTGACAATCCGTTGGTCCCAGACAGCACCCTCCCTACACGCCACAACTGAACAAAGCCCAGAGTCACCGTGAACGAACCAAACAAACAAAACCACTCACCCATCACACTGTTGTGTTTCCTTTAAAGTCCGGTGCGGTTTATTAGTGAAAAAAGTTTGAAAATAGACCATTTAATGACAGTGCGCCTTATAATCCAGAGCGCCTAATAGTGCGGAAAATACGGTACTTACTAAACCTAAGTGATGACAACTTATTTCTAAATGGTTTCAGTATATTAAGTAAAATGATAAGAGGTTTTTCAAGTTCAATTACAAACTACCTTATTTTTTCTCCAAACCTATCTCTACTACTCTGTAATTTACTTAAAATCCATATATACCCATACTGTCCACCCACTCCTTCTACATTTTATGAAAAGTATGTTAAAAATGCGCTAGACTATAAATTAAAAAGATAAAAGTACTGATTCACACCCTGCATGAAAGCGGGAACTGCTGAGGATAAACCTGAGCACAGACTTCACACCAGCGACTCCACAGACTTCAAAGTGTGAGCCGCTCTGAATGAGTCTGAGAATAAATCCTGTTTGCAGTGACACAAACATTCATCAACATACGTTTAATGGTCTCGTTCGTTCTGCATGTTTTGCGTTCACTGGATGTGTAACAAAAATGGTGATGTTGTGATGTTAAAGAAGGAATATGACGCTAATTTTTGGAACTTTCTACCATGTTATAACATTCCCTCATCAAAAACATGAACGAAGAGGTTTTAGATGTCATCCTTGTACAGTGTTGGGAAGGTGACTTTTAAAATGTATTCCCCTACAGATTACAGATTACACACACCAAAATGTAGTTTGTAACGTAATCCATTAAATTACTTAAAGTGAGTAACGTAATCTGAATACTTTGGATTAGTTGATTTGCTGTAGAGAAGCAAAGACGAGGAAATCCTCACGTAAGATGTTTTGTCGGCTAAAAGAAAATGAAATGTCCAGACTTTACTTAACCATATTAAAAATATTATTGATAGAAGACGAGGAGAAAACACGTCTGCGCAGCATGATTTAGTCCTGTTAAATCCTGGTTTAGACCTGGTTTAGACCTGGTTTAGTCCTGGTTTAATCTTGGTTTAGACCTGGTTTTAGTCCTGGGTTTAGTCCTGGGTTTAGTCCTGGTTTTAGTCCTGGTTTAGTCCTGGTTTAGTCCTGGTTTAGTTTCCAGCAATGAGTGGAATTACGGAGAAAAAAAACAAAAAAACAAAAACGGATATAGCCCCAAATGTAAAAACAGGAAAATACCACTGTGTAATCCATTTATTTCAACAAAGTAACTGTAATCCAATTACCACTCACTGAAACAGTAACTGTAACTGAATACAGTTACTCATAATTTGTACTCTGATTACGTAACTCCAGTACATGTAATCTGTTAGTCCCCAACACTGTCCTTGTATTTTAGAGGTCTCTCCCAGGCACTATTCAAACCCTACTTTACGACCGTGTCCAAAGCTCCGCCCACAAGCCTACATCATCCATGCTCCCACACAGCCAGTTTCTATAAACAGGGTCTTAAAAGTCTTAAAAAGGTCTTAAATTCCTTCCATGATCCTAAATAAAGGTTAAAGCTTAAAAAGTCTTAAATCATGTTCTCCAAGTCTTATTTTTTCACCAAGGTCTTAAATTTCTTTAGCCTGTTTTTTTTTTTTTTTTTTTTGTATACTCAACTAGACTGCAGTGCAACGTTAAACGGAGGGAGGGAAAAACAATAATGTGAAATCAAGACGTTGGATGGATCATGGGGAAGTGTAGGTTTAATCCACAGAGGCTCTTAGATTCTAGATGCAGTAGTTGGCCGGTCATTATTAGAATTGGATCTGGTTGTTTTTTTTCGTCGGCATAATGGGTGTGATGATGGTCTTAATTTTCATTTAAGTGGTCTTAAAAAAGGTCTTAAATTTGGGGCAGTCAAACCTGGGGATACCCTGATGATAAATATACAAAAGCAGGATACAAAAGTGTACACAGCAACTTTACAAACCTGAAGCGATGTGCTGTAGTTTCATTAGCGAGATGATCATGCTGATTATGTTGTGATATATGTAGCTCTGAAAGGGGAGTGGGAGCGTGGAGAGCAAAGGAAGAGTCCATCAAAAAAACTAAAACTTGAACTGAACTGAAAAATTGTTTAATGCATTATGTGATATTGCCCTTCATTTCACATTGAGTGCCATGAATTATTTTTGTAGCGTATCCTTCTGAATGAAGACTGACACTTGAACTGGCGATTTTTAGATTTAATGGCAATAAATCCTCCAATCTGCCGTAAGAGATAAAAAGAATACAAAATACAGGGTGTAAATACGCATACACAAAACTCAACGCAAGTTTGATTATTATTTACATTCATCTTGACAACATCAATCAACAACGAGAACAGCTAGAGACACAAAGTTATTTAAAAGAAATATTTTAATCAATAACAAACCTTTGTGCCTCTTCAGAGACCAGTACCAAAAATATGTGTATATGTGTACATTTGCTCCCTATAATGTTTTTTCCCTTCTCATTGTCAAGGTAATTAAACGAAAATGAACCCTTCAAAATAAAAGCGCTAAACATAAACGTGTAAGTTAATGGTTAACAACAGAAAGTAGTGCAATATAAAAATAATAATAAAAAAATGTCACAAGAGATTTTAACCAAGACAAATTATACTTTAGGTTATTTACACCATTTTATTTATTTAAGTTTGGATCATTTACAAAGTGAGTAAAATCTTTCCAGCGTAGTCTATTAAATTAACTTCAAACACTGAGTTGTAAGACCATAACTTAATTCATTTCGATATTTTGTTTATTTCAGGTGTCGACAGGAAGCCGCGAGGACTTGATGACCGACTATTTCACCCGTAGCCCCGCCCACTCCGCTCCCACTGGCCGAGAACAGACCACGCCCACCAGCTACGTCACCCCCACTGTCCAGTCGTCCAATCAGAGGCCAGGGCAGAGCGTAAAGCCCTCCCCCCGGCACCCTGTCGGCCAATCCCCCGCCTCCAGCCAAACCGTCACTCAAAGGAGCAGCCAATCACTGAGCAGGACCTTCAGCTTGGCTTCGGCCGACTTGCTGCGCTCGAACGGCCCCGATGGTTTCCGTGGTAACGAAGGATCCTCCGGCCAATCGGATGTGGTCGTCCGGCGTCCGGGGGGAGGGGCAAGCGCCAGGGAACGCCCACTCTCTGCACGTCTCGCCGGACCGACCAATCACGGAGATAGTAGCTTTTTGCACACGCCCATCCACCACTCGACCTCTCTCAACCTGCAAAACGACAGATACTTAGAAAGAGGAAGAACAACGACGACTACTACAACAGCACGAAACGGCGCGAATTACCACAGAGGAGAGGTCGCCATGGTTACGCCGGTGAGAGCCGTTACTGCGCCGCGATTGGACGAGGATCAAGGAGGAGGGGAGGCGCCACAGAAGAAAGAAGGCGACCGGACGCGATGTAGCTCAGTTGAACGACCAAAAAGCACGCCAGCATCTCCCGACCCCAACAATGACCCCCAGACTGTGTGGTATGAATATGGATGTGTTTAAACTAAAAAAAAAAATTAAATAAAACACACATAATTTGTCTGAAAAAATCTGGAAAAGTTAAATCTCCTGAATTTTCAACCACAACTGTATTTGGATTGCGCAAGAAAAGTCAATTCTGTTAGTAAAATGTTGCGTGAACTCGAACTAGAGCTAGAAACTACTAGAAAAAAAGCAAAATGGAGTCAGTTGTGTTGCTATAGAGACGCACAGATTTGAGCATTGAAAATCGTCAAAGAATTTCGGGATTTGTCGAGTTAATGCAAAATATATATCGGACAACATTTGAAGTTTTTATGTTTCAAATGATTGCGAAGAGAAGGAAAAAAAAACATATTGGATTGTGCAACAAAGTAATTTCTATTGCTAAGAAGACGCAGAAATTTAAGAATCTAAATTTCAAAAGTTTCAGGATTTGTCCATTAAGTGCAAAACATATATCGGACAACGTTAAAAGTTCTTAAATTTCAAATGCTTTTAAGAAAAAAAAAGCAGTTGCAACAAGATGGCATGAAGTCATTTCTTCAAGCAAGCAAAAGCAAGGATCAAAACTGGATATTTTCTTGGAATTTTGATAAAACACAAAATAACTTCTGGACACAAGTTGGAGTTTTCTCATATGAAACATTCTTTTGTGGAGAAATTCGTCATTGGACCTCTTGGAAATCCAACATGAACTTAACAAGGATCAAAACTAGATGTTGTTTACCATTACAAAAGATTTTCTGGGAGTTTTTACATTTCATTGTTTAATTTTTTTACAGCATTGAAAAAAAAAACAACACTAAATGCAAACCTGCTTGAACTGGAAGTGAAAGGACACCACTAATTTATTATATTTTTAATACTACTCAGCTAATAGCCTTATCCCACGTGACTGACAAAACTGAGATGGAACACTATAAACTCTGGATGGGATCTGTCTACGTGCTGGAGCCGCTGAATGCTGACGCTCCCGTTGTAAATCTATACAAGGTTTTTGATGAAGTAAAACGAAAATGCACCTAACTCAATGAGAACACTGCAAAAATGTGTCTAGTTAAAATGACTTGAATTAATGACACTCAGCTGAAAAAAAGATCTTATTTCCATTATTTTGCTGATAAAGGTGCACTATGTAACTTTTCTATTCGAGGCTTGTCTCCATGGAGATGTCGCTTTGCCTGCAACGTTCCGGAAACACAGTATTTTTATATTTCTCTTGCTCAAAAATACCTTGAAAAGCATGCCTTCTTTCTTGGAGCACAGTCGCCACTTTGCTGTTCTGATATGAACTGTAACTTGATCTGGTAGCGTAGATTTGCTTGTTTCCATGGTGATAGATATGTGTAATGTCATACTGTGGAACATTACAGGCAATGCAATAATATGCTCATGAGATAACCATAGTGCAATGTACATAGTGACCTTTAAAGAAGAACAAAAGTACCTGTCTAATATTTTATAGGTAACTTTTCGGACTTCGAATCTCGGACTTCCAGTCATCGCGTAATGCATACTGCGAAGGATTTTCCGAAAAAGTGAGCATCAAACCGCCATGTCTGTTTTCCCAGTGGGTGTGTCTATTGGGATTCCAGTCTTTTCTAGTCTTTTGAACCATATCGCTTTTGCTTCTGGTTCTGATATTGTCATATTTTAGTTTTGGGATTCGTACATCGTAATTGTGTGATTGTTGGATGTTCTAACAGCGGAAAACGGCTCGAGAAATGGGCTTCGGAAGTTTGCTCCATAAATGCAAATGGGAATCAGAACTGTGTGACTGCAAACCTCCATTCAAACTGTTTCCCTTCCCAATGAAATTGAAAAATAGTGAAAGGTGAAGGCGATGGGCAGGATTGATACACAAAAAGGATGAAAAAGGAAAACTTTGACTGCCTAAGAAATCATCCCGAGTTTGCAGCGAATATTTTGTATGTGGAACACTCAACATCGGTTATGAATTTAAAAAGTCAACGCGAAAGGCACCAGCTGTTCACCAAGAAACACCTTTCCACTGCAAGGTGACCAAGATGTGATGTTGCTGTAAAACCACAAGAATAAGAAAGTGTGAGTTCAGCCTGTTTGTCTTCTGTACCTCTGCTTAACAAATGGGATCCCGCTTTGATGGTGCTCTACATACAAAATGTTTGCTGCAAACTCTTAGGCAGGATTTCTTAGGCAGCCAGAGGTTTCCTTTTTTGTCCTTCCTGTGGATCAATACTGCGTATCGCTTTCGCCTTTCACTATTTTTCAATTCCGTTGGGAAGGGAAACAGTTTGAATGGAGGTTTGCAGTCACACACATCTGATTCCCTTTTGCATTTTTGGAGTTTGCAAACTTCCGAAGCCCATTTCTTGAGCCGTTTTCCGGTGTTAGGACATCCAACAACCACACAATTATGATGTCCGAATCCCAAAACTAAAATATGACAATATCAGAACCAGAAACAAAGACGATATGGCTCAAAAGACTAGAAAAGACTTGAATCCCAATGGACGCATCCCACTGGGAAAACAAACATGGTTATATGATGCTCAGTTTTTCAGAGGATCCTTCCCAGTATGCACTGCGCGATAACTGGAAGTCCGAAATTTGTGATGCATGTATTTAAATAAGTAAAAACTACTGAGATCTAGATGTTCTTAATCAAAGTCATTTCAACACACTTACACATTTCTGCAGTGACACGTGGCTAGACCTCGAAGGCTGTCTGAACTTCAGCTGCTCTAGACACATGTGGGTTGATAACTGAAAGCAACCAACCGCTGAATGTATAAGATTTCTTTGCTTTTTTGCTCCAGGCCTCCTCCTCAGCTCCTCTGCGACAGAAAACAAACACAGGACAAAATGAAATGAGAGAGAGAAGAGAGAAAGAAACAGCACGTGGGTTTAGCGGGTAAATAAATGAAGGGATGATTGTAAGAAAGAGGGTAGATGTTGGTGACTGTAAAAAAATGAATTTCAACGTGTGTTAAAATGACTTGAATTCAGAATTTTGAGTATGTTTGACTAATTAACATGTATTTGCGTATTAGTTTGTGAAAAGCAATATTATTAACTATATTTATAACTGGTTTCTAGGGCTGCAGTTAAAGGTACACTATGTAACTTTTCTGTAATAGCTTTACATGTTGTTCAAGAGTATCTGTTTTACATTTATTTGAATACAGATGTTTATAATGATCAAAAATATCTTGGAAAAACATGTATTCTGACTTGCCAGCGGGTCAGTCTCTCCACAGATCTGACCTAGTTGTCTCCTACTGATCTCTGTGGATATAGATAAGATTAATTCCATACTGTGCAACATTTCAGGCAAAGCTGCAACATGAGAAAAATGACATAACTTTAATGACAATTTTGTTAATTTAGTTTTTATTAGTCAACTAAATATGGGAAAATTATTATATTTATGATTTACAAATAGGATTGTTGTTGTGTTCATAGTTTCAGTATATTTTTTCAACAAAGCCATATACTATTTGACAGAAAAGTTAACCTAATTTCAAGTTTTCATACCTTAAAATTGTTAAAAATTGCAAGAGGTATTTTGAAATAAGCCCAAACTAGTCAAAATGGCTCAAATCAAGATTCTGAATTCAAGTCATTTTAAGTCATAGCCTGGTTCCTATTTTTTGCAGTGTAGATGGTTGTAAAAGTGAAAGAGCGAACAAGAGACGGGACTTAGCACAGACAAACATTTGATTTCCAGTTCACCTCCTCCCTGCTAAATTACAGCCTCATAGCCGCACTCCATCTTTAGACTTTCTCCCAGCATGCAACACTCAGTGCCCCGGTAACACATTACTGGAAATGTAGCAAACAGGGTCATGCAAATAGAACAATACACAGAAAAGCTATGGTGTTTTGAAATGGGAGAGTTTGTCTTGGTTAACCACAGACACATATACAAAAAAAAAAACGATGATCTAGATGAGTACCATATTATACTATTATTATACCGGATTATAAGTCGCACCAGCCAAGAAAGAAACTTATGTAAGTAGCACCTGGACGATAAGTCGCACTTTTTGGGAGAAATTTATTTTATAAAATCAGAGACCAGGAACCGGCATTTCATTTTGAAAGTCAAGTTCTAGTAATAACAATAGAAGAGAGAACAACAGACTGTTAACATCACATATGAACAGTTCTTCAGATAAACAATAACATAAACAACAGAACAAGTTTACCAAACTCTCCATCTCACTCCAAATCACTAAATCCATTAAATTCTTCATCCTCGGTGTCACTTCTGACCTCTGGAGGTAAAGGAGGTATCGGTTCCAGTTAGAATTATTCCGGCCTTTCTGAATCCTGACAGGATGGTTTCATTTGTCTTTATGTTTGTTTACATTTTAAATTGTCAGTGATGCAGAAGTAATAGTGCAATCGACTGACATGATCCCAGACAGGACAGTGGCTCTTTCTCTTTCTTCTGCAGCCGACATGTGCAGTAGAGTGCAAAGTGACAGTGGTACAGGAGTACACAAGCCTAGAGCCTGTCACAGCCGTCAGTGTGAAAATTTAAACTTATAAGTGGCACCGGAGTATAAGTTGCAGGAAACACCCAAACCATGAAAAAAAGTGCGACTTATAGTCCGAAAAGTACAATATACATTTGAGCAGGTTTAACTCATTATACTGCAGTTATCTTTACTTAAGAACCATTAAACTCTTACCTAAATTAAGAGACAAAGCTTTAAAATGTTCTAAAATACGTATAGTTTCACCTAGATTATAGGGCTTAATGAGGTCTATTCAAATATATTCATATTTTCTATTTTTAGGCAAATTATCTTGTAGTAAAAATTTGTGCTTGAACTAAATACAATCTGACTTCATTAATTACATACATTGAAACCACTTAGAAATGTATTATATTTACTTATTTACACAAAAAATATGATGTACTTAAATTGGCTCAAATTATTGTAAATATATTGAGTTCAAGCAATTTTAACTAAAATTTTTACTTGGATATTCTTTTTTTTGTATTGCACCTATGTAATTTTCACACTCACCACTAGGGGTTGGTTAGAGGCTCACACGTCTTTTTAAATACACACATTTATATTCTTATTGTAGACACTTTATCTGTTACATCATATCAAAATGCACTACATATTTCACAGTATCATTTCTGGGAATGGTTCAGAGAGCTACACAATTTAGGGGAGAACTTATTTCACTTTCAGATACAAAAATAAAGCATAAATGGTCCTGTCTCTTGTCGCGGTGATTGAAAATATAATGGAAAGGTAACCTGCAGGGATCAGAAGGAAAATGGATGTTTTATAACTTCAGGGTTATTTTTGTATGGTTGTCATGGCTCCTCATTTCTACAAAAATACTACTTAAGTATCTACTACCTAGTTGTGTGGAGTAGGGCTGCAAGATTAATCGAAATCGCAAATTACAAAAGCTGCAGATTTTGACGTACCATCATTTCAAGCACAAAGAAATGAGAAACGGGCGTTGTCTGTTTTTTCATTTTGGTTTTGGAGACAAATAATGAAGAAATTAATAGTTTTTTCGTTTTTTTATTTTTGGTTTTATATTGAAAAACTAATGAATGATCCGGGCCTCAGTCCTGGCCTCAGTCCTGGCCTCAGTCCTGGTCTCAGTCCTGGCTGGTCCCAGTCTTAGTCCTGGTCTTAGTCCTAGTCCCGGTCTCAGTCCTGGTCTGGTACCGGTCTAAGTCCTGGTCTCAGTCCGCATGCGGTGCAAAAGTCAGGTATCACATGGAAACAGGAAACAGTCATTAGCTGTTTTTTCCATTATTCATTTAAACACAAAATCAAAAACTGAAAAACCAAATAATGAAGAAAATAGTTGTTTTTTCGTTTTCTTATTTTTGGTTTTATATTGAAAAACGAATGAATGAATTATATATACGGATTTTGGGGGACCGTCACCTTCTCATTTCTATGGATATGTCTTTGCTCTGCTTAAAATGTTCCACAGTATAATATTAAACAGCACTACATTACATTTATTCAATTACAGCTGGTTTTATAGCTCAAAAATACCTAGAAAAACGTGGATTCTGACTAAGCAAGGTCGCCTCTCCACAGATCTGACCTGTAACTTGGTCCGGTTTGATCTTCAGTGAAAATAGAAAGGTTTAATATCATACTGTGAAACATTCCAGACAAAGCTACAACTTTCCTGAAGAAAAGCATTTGACGGACCCTCCACCAGAAAAGTTACACAATCCACCTTTAACATCCAAACCAAAGTTCAGTTGACTTCACCTGTCCGTGTTCATTATGATATGGTTGATTTCTTTGTGCACTTGTGCTTGACTGAAGCGGTGTCTCTAAGCCCCTATAGCTTCATATATAACACATTACTTATTAACCCACTGGGTTCACTGACGCGTATCGCTCCAGGAAGGGAGGAGGAGGTAGGAGTTAGGAGTGAGGAGCCAAGGAAATACAAATAGGGGGGATGACCACTAGTACAAATGCATGAGTAATGATTTAAAAACCTCATATTTGTTGCATTACGTGGTGAGAATGACTGGACAGATGTGGATACACTGTAAAAAAAAATATATATATACATAGTGTTAAAATGAGCGAGTTCAAATTATTTAGATTTTAAGTTGGGTTTTGACAAGTTTAGATTAAGTTCTCATTAGACCAGTTTACTTGTAGCTATCAATATTTATCTTTCTGTGTTAAAGGTGACAGTGTGGCTTTTCTTCTTGTTTCCATGGAGATATTATTGCTTTGCCTGTAATGTTCCACAGTATTAGCCAGGCTGGAGCCACCTAGTGCCTCCGCTCAATTTACTTTCTCTCCAGCGACTAGGTCAGGAATCAAAATACACTAGACGGTTTGCAATAACCGCGGAAGTGCGAGTTCGGGCACCAGCCAATCAGCGAAGAGACATACATTGTGTGTTGGCAACGATTCCCGAGATCGAAGATTTAAAACTGGAACAAAGAGAATGTTTGGTGAATTTTATAAAGGGGAAAGACGTTATTGTCCTTCTTCCTACAGGATTTGGGAAAAGCTTAATACACCAGTTTCGCCCTGTTAGTGGTGCATTACATACATCACGATCAAATAGCAGCGATTGGTTAAAAAAAAAAAAAAAGTACCCACCTACCGTCAAGTGAACAAATTCCAACACTGCAAGGTCAGACGGTTTCCACAAAGTGAAACCATCTGATGTATCAGGCTACCACAGTGTGACATTAAACGTAAAATCTATTGAAATTATAGGTCTGTAATCGCTTTCGAAAAACAGCCATTTCTACTGTGAGCGGGTCGCCTCTCCACAGATCCAAACTGTAACTTCATAACTCCATAGACAATAAACAAGTTTTTGCCATAGTGTGGAACATTTTGGGTAACACGCAACAAATCTCCGCGGAGCCGAGCAGGTGAGGGCCCGGTCTCTGTCAGAAAGGTTCCACTGTGCACTTTTAAGCTGAATTTTCTGTTAATTGAGTAAGAAAATTGCACTTGATATTAGAAACAGTTTACTCCACTGTTAGAGTTTTGCTTGTACGAAAAAAAAAATAGAATTAATTTGTTAAAACTTCTCAATATTTTGAACTTGAGTTAAAGGTCTCGTGTGGTGTTTTTTTACAGAGTGGTGGTTGAGGAGGAGGAGGAGGTGCAAAAGTCAAAGTAAAGTGTATTTTTGTAAATAATTGGTAAAATGGGAGTCGTGTCTGTACTGCTCGATATTCACCATGAAGAGTCAACACTGGATGATGCACTGCAAAAACATATCTGCTTTAGTTACTTGTAGAGTTCTGCTCGTAGACCAAAACTTTGCAACATCAAGACCTGTTCTTGCGTCCTTGGGCAAGACACTTCAACCACACTGCCCACTTCAGTCTTAGGAAATTGTCTGGTCACAACTGGAAGGACATCTGACCTCAAAATAACTACACAACTGGTTTTCTTAAGTAATAAATGATAGGCAACATACATAGTGGGTTAAAAAGTAATAGTATAAATGAAATTGAGTTAATAATCTGTGTTAATTTAACTCATGTAGATATTTTCTGCAGCGTATCCATCACTGAGAAACCTTTTGTTCACTTGTGGAACAACGGCACATTTCTATATGCAACAAAAGTAATTATTTAACATTGTACATGAGTTTAGCCCCAGATGTAGAAACTTACAACTGGACTTTTGTTTTGTTTCACGATACCAAAAAATGTAGATCAGTTCTTCTTGTGTTAAACTGTTAAAAATGTGATTTCACTGTAGCAGAGTTTGTAGAAAATATTTGAAGATTAAAGTTATTAGCATTGTCACTGTAGAGCTGCTTTACATGTTCTTTTTGTTTGACACTTTCTGCACTTATGGCTTCAAATTTCACTGCGAAAAATGAATTTACAAATGCGTTAGAATGACTTGGAATCAGTATTTTAATTTGAGTAGTTCTGAATTGCGCAAAAGTGACAAAATTACTTAAAAAAAACTTAACTATTGGATCATTTTGTCCTGAAACAAACAAAACAAGTAAAATATTAAAAACAGAACAAGTTCATTTGAAACATTTGAAACTTTTTGAAATTTGCAGTGGTCCAAATATGGAAGATTATTTGTTTCATCACATTTAGAATTTTAAATGCAATTGAATTTCTCACTTTTAACTCTGAAAAAACACTCTGCTAAAATTCAGAATAAAACAAATTCAGAGTGTTTCAAATTAAATATAAAAATGACACGTTTTACATATTCAACACAAATATTTTCAAGCCCTTAAATTCAACATTCAAAATTCAGAGTGTAAAATTCGCAGTGAAGAAAATTCGCAGGAAAGATTCAAGATGCCAAGGGAGAAGTTATCGATCCAAAGTGATCTGATCGAACTTAGTAACAAACAGGAAATTGGATTGTTCAAAATGAGCCTCATCCAAACCTCATCTCTTTTATTTCTATCATTTTTTATTTATGTATTATTTATTTTTAAGAGTAAAACCCGCCCACACGTGAGAACGGCGAATAGGAAACCGCCTCCGTCTTCCTCTCTCACATGATCGATTGCTTTTGCCTCGGCATCTTGGATCTTTGTTGTGAAATTTTTCATTGTGAATTTTGACTGTCTGAGGAATTGAAAATATTTGTGCTGAATATTTAAAAGGTGAAATTTGTGTTCTGAAGTTGCAAAATATTGAAAAATCCTACTTAAAATTTCAACAAGACAGGTATGAGGAAAGCTGGAAACCATGGAAAGACTTTATTAACACCTGAACATAATGATTTAAAAGAAAAAAAAAAAAAAAAAGTGAAACTCCCTGTGCACTGCTACTCAAGTGTTCAAGTGTTTTTTTTTTGTTTTTTTTATAATTTCTTTCGTTGTATCCTTAACAGAATAAGGGGGAAAAAAGCAAATTGTTGTACATTTGTGATTTGAAACTGCCATCTCTCTTTGATTGTTAATAAAAATTTGAATATAATAATAAAAAAACAGCAACTTCAATAAGAAAAGTTAAAAAGTGTTTAATAATTCAGCGGTATTCAAAATTCTAAATCTGATGGAACAAATTATCCTCCATATTTAAAGTTCTTCCTCACTTACCTTATCCATTTCTAGCATTCTAATTTGCATACTAAAACAACTAGCATGCAAACCGAGCACTCCCTGATTATCAGACAATAAAACAGTTCAACTCAAGAGCTGCAATATAATAAATTTTGCTCAGAAATCATGCACAAGCTCTTAAAATGAATAAATTTAACTAGTCAAGACAACTCAATATTATTACACTGAGTTGAAGTCATTTTAAATCTGTTTTCATCAGTGTTTGTGTTATAAAGTTCAAAGTCATTTTAGGATATTGTCTATGATAAAACCACAAGTATCGATTAACGTCAGAAAACTGTTTTAAAGTCAAAAATTTTTTATACTAACATTAATTTTGATCTCCCTACTTCCTGTTCGCGGCTCTGCTCGCGTTGTACGGTGTCAGACATCTGCATCGTTTCCAGAAGTTAAAAACACATTTCAAAATTTGCGGTGAACAAAAGGAGAAGCCATCGTGGGTCTGTCGTCATAGATACTTCCTCTTAAACTTTTGATACGTGTTGTGAAACTACTGCTCACTGTACAAAGGCTACTAGTTTGAAGTATAGAAGATTGATATTGCAACAAGAGCTTTTTTGGTAATAAAGTTTTATGATTTTGAATGGATTTTGCGTTATTTTTGAGACATTTAAAGGTGCACTGTCACTCTGATTCTCCATGAAGTGTTATTGTTTTGCTCCACAATTCATTCATTAAACATACCAAGCCCTCATTTTAAGTTACGGGTCAGATCTGGGGAGAGGCGTTTTAATCTGATCTTTGTTTTACCGCAATCTGACCATAAAGAGAGTTGTTTGATTCTATTTTGTTTTCAGACTGTCTTAAAACGTTGTAAACTGCAGGGTTAACTAATGTGTGCATTGTGTCGCCGTGGTAACTGCTGGATATTCCACCATAGAGCTACGTGAGCATCCTCAGCAACCGAACCTGTAAGAGCATCTGAAAAACTCCCCCGACCAATAACCTGTGGAACATGCACCAGGCCGTCATTTCCCCTCGGTTTGTGAAAGTAACACTCCTCCAGCGACACCTGCACCCCCCTCTGTCACTCTCACTCTCACTCTCTGTCTCTCTCCCGTCTCCCCCTCTCTTTGTTTATCTGTCTGTCTCTGTCAACCTCTCTCTCTTTCTCTCTCTCTCTCCCCCTCTATGTGTTTTTCTATGCCTGTCTCTGTCTCTCTCTGCCTGTCTGTCTCTCTTTCGCTCTCTCCCTCTGTATCTCTCTCTGCCTCTCTCCATCTCTAGCTCTGTCTCTCTCTACCTCTCTGTCTCTCTTTCGTTCTCTGCCTCCCTCTGTGTTTCTCTTTCTCTCCCTCCTTCTGTGTCTTTCTCTCTCTTTCTCTCCCTTTCTCTGTTTCTCTTTCTCTGCCTCCCTCTGTGTTTCTCTTTTCCTCCCTCTCTCCTTCCCTTCCTCTGTGTCTCTTTCTCTCCCTCCCTCTGTATCTCTTTCTCTCTCTCCCTTCCTCTGGGTCTCTCTTTCTGTCTCTCTCTCTTTCTCTCCCTCCTTCTGTGTCTGTCTCTCTCTTTCTCTCCCTCCCTCTGTGTTTCTCTTTCTCTCTCTCCCTCCCTCTGTGTGTCACTCTCTTTCTCCCCGTCTCGCTCTCTTTCTCTCTCTCTCTCTCTCTCTGTCTTTCTCTATTTCTCTCTCTCTCTCTTTCTCTCTCTCCCTCCCTATGTGTCTCTTTCTTTCTCCCTGTCTCTCTCTCTCTCTGTTTGTCTTTCTCTGTCTCTCTTTCTCTCCCTCTGTCTCTCTCTCTCTGTCTTTCTCTCCATCTCTCTCTCTCTGTCTCTCTCTCGTCTCTCCTCTGTGTCTCTCTCTTTCTCCCTGTCTCTGTTTGGCTTTATCTGTCTCTCTCTCTCTCTGTTTGGCTTTATCTGTCTCTCTCTCTTTCTTTCTTTCCCTCCCTCCTCCCTCCCTCCCTCCCTCTGTTTCTCTTTCTCTCTGTCTTGCTTTTCTCTCCCTCTGTCTCTCTCTCTCTCCATCTCTTTCTGTCTGTCTGTCTGTCTCTCTGTCTCCCTCCCTCTGCCTCTCCCCCTTTCTCTCTCTCTCTCTCTCTTTCTTTCTCTCTCGTTCTCTGTCCCTCGCTCCACAGATCACTGGTGACTAAATCAAATCCAATCCACTTTATTTATTTATCTATTTATGCAGCACATTTTACAAACAAAGCAGTTTCCAAAGTTTTGCACACAGATCAGAAAATGAAGACAACCCAAAGGTCAGTTTCTAAAAATGTGATCATCCCAGACCTAAAACAATAAAACCAGCAAGAAGTCATCAATAATAATCAAAGCAAAACCATAAAGACCAAACCTCGGTAAAATAAATGAAAGACACAGAGGACCACACATCTCGACTCGACTCACGACTCGGGAAATAAAGATTTGAAGAACAGCTCTGGTCAAAGCCGCAGACAATATTTTCACCTGCAGCAGCTCTTCAAAAACAGCTCCAATTTCCAGAAAAAAAAAAAAAAAACACAGACCTGGCAACCCTGACCCAGTATCAAGGGGCAAACTGTCAGGAGCAGTGGACTGTGAGGTTTCATTTTGATTCTCACACACGTCTGAGCCGCAGTTTTGGATCAGACGTAGCTGGAATTTTGAGCTTGTAATTGGGAAAATTGTAAAACTGAGAAGAAATTTGACTTGGACAAGACCAGACCAGGATTCAGGCCAGAACTGAGGCCAGGACCAGGTCTGAAGCCAGGACTGAGGCCGGGACCAGACCAGGACTAGACCAGGACCAGGACTGAGGCCAGGACTGAGACTAGGACTGAGACTGTGATTGAGACCAGGACCAGACCGGGACGAGTTTTGTGCTTGTAATTGGGAAAACTGCAAAACTGAGAAGAAATTTGACTTGGATGGGACCAGACTGGGACTGAGACTAGGACTGAGGCTGGGACCAGACCAAGACCAGGACTGAGGCCGGGACTGAGACTGGGAACAGGACTGAGGCCGGGACTGAAACTAGGAACAGGACCAGGACTGAGACTGTGATTGAGACCGGGACCAGACCAGGACCAGACCGTGATTGAAACTGTGATTGAGACCGGGACCAGACCGGGACTGAGACCAGGACCAGACCAGGACGAGTTTTGTGCTTGTAATTGGGAAAACTGCAAAACTGAGAAGAAATTTGACTTGGACAGGACCAGACCAGGACTGAAAACAGTTTAGTCCTGGTTTAGTCTTGTTTTAGTCCTGGTTCAGTCCTGGTTATGTATGGGCTGCAAAAGTCCAGCATCACAGTTTAAGTCACAGAAACGGGAAACGGTCGTTATCCGTTTGTTCCATTATTCATTTAAACACAAAATCGAAAAATTGAAAAAACAAATCGTTATCTGTATTTTCATTTTGCTTTTGGAGACAAATAATGAGGAAAATACTTGTTTTTTTCATTTTATTTTTGGTTTTATATTCAAAAAAATGAATGAACGAATGACTGACCCACAAGAGAAATTATTAGAACACAGTAGCTCATGCATCACAATATATTATAATAACAAAGAGAAAATGAAATATATGTATATATGGTAGAAATAAATTCAAAATAAGTAGCAGAAATAGCAAGAGACTGGGGTCAAATCAGGTGTAATTATATACATGTATTTGTACAAGTAAAGTAAAAAAGTAGAAATGTAGTATTGTATGGAGGATGGTGTGATACCAGACACAAGCAGAACATGCAAACTCCACATTATGTCAAGATGATTTTGTTAATCAATGTGAACTAAAAACTATTTATGAAGCAATATTAAATTAAATGGACTCTTGTGCATTTTAAGTCATGTTAATCACTTCCTCACAAACAGACCTGGAGTTGTGTTTTGTTTCATTCACACGTGTCTGAGGATTCCTTCATGATTAATTGAACCACATCTCCAAAGCTCTGAATGCTCTGTTCCACCTTGTGATGTTATAAAAAATGTGATACTGTGAAGCTCCCTTCTATGACCCATTGATCTGGAGAATTTGATTTGAAGTTTCCTCTGTGCAAGTACTTTACGTGTGATTTTGAATTCCCCCACCTCGAGCTCATAGTCGCCCGGGTCAATAATTACACAACAGGAACTGGAACAAAGGTGTGAAACTAAATGTCAACCCTCATTTGTTTTTCCTTTTTTTTTTTTTACAATTTTGGTGAAGTTTTTTACATGGGTGGGAGTTTGCAGTTTATCTCATCAATATTCCCCTGTGGGTGTGATGTTAACTGTATGCACTCCTCTGTCTGAGATTATGTCACACTTTAATCTGAGTTTTGTTTGAACACAGTGTGATAGAAATTTAGATTGTGGAAAGATTTCTCTCATTCTGTCTTTGTGTAAATGAATGTGATTTCTACCTGAAACCCAGACCCCCACAGGAAAATACTGTTTATGATTGATTACATTAAAATAGTGATTAGTTTATCTTTTAGAAACACATTTGGTCTTGTAACTAAAACTCATTTGGCTTGTTAGAAAGATCCTTCAATGTAAATACTTCTGTTCCCTTTTGCTTGCTCATCATGTCAGAAAGTGACAAATGCAGGTGAATATGGATTTAAATCAGATCAAGCACATGTGGCCACACCTCAGTAGGAGTCGTCACTTTCTCACTTTGATATGTATGTCACTTGTATTTCTGTATAAATACTCAGAGCTCAAATGCTCTGGGAGAGACATGGGGAGAGACTGGGAGATACGGTGGGAGATGGAGTAGGAACATACTGCTGGGGGAGAGGCTGTTGGGCTGTGGCCGGAACAGACCGAGGCCCTGTCCATATCTGCTGTAACAAGAATAAACCTTGATCTATATTCCAAAAACTCATCGGGCTTCGCAAATGGATTCATTACTTATCATCAACAGATAGGGGTGGGCGATATATCGATATTTTAAATATATAAACTTGATATGAATTCGGACATATCGTATATATCGATATACTGTTTATATTCAATTTAGATTTCGCCGCTTCGCTTGTTTGTCTTCTCTCTCATCGCCTCCTCCTCCCTGATTTTGTTCGCTCGTGTCTCCTTCACTCGTCACTATCCTGTGAACGCCGAAAGTTGGTGCCAGTGAAAAGCTTCAAGCACCACGAACCTTTTCCACCATTTACAGACAAAACCACCAGCAGCACATCCTCATATTCCACTGAGTCGCATGAGAAGTGCTGTTTATGCAAATGAGCCATGCGCTTAAGTTTTGTTTCTGTAAAACGTAAACACACGTGCGCAAAACTGCATTAAACACATTATTTTCTCAAATGGGCTGATGTGGCTCTAGAGTCGTTATGCTTTATATATTGTAAAGTTTATTTATGCAGAAGATTTTAATGAATAATCTGTTGCAGTGTCACTTGTACAAAAGTGTTTGGAAACGTTGGGTTTGGTCTGCAGTGGATTGTGGGAAACCTCAGAGCTCCTTACTGCTGGATAATAACATGGATCTGTTAAAATAAGGAACATCCTGAGCTTCTTCTGCTGAAGGAGCTCACGGTTATGATTATGTTCTGGATAACAGAGTTAATGCAAAGATGAGCTTGTGTTGAGTTGTTTTATTTATGAATGAAAAGAAGGAAATATGTATTATTTCTTTTATTTTACAGTTAAATTATTATTTATGTAATCAAGGATTTTTTGTAATCTTAAATGTTCCTATATGAACTGCCGAACTCTTACACTTTAATAAAAAATTAAAAAAAAGACCTTGTGGAATTTGGCAGATTTTTTTTGCAGTTTTCAGTTTTAGGGGGTTATTTTTTCTTAAACATATATCGAGATATATATCGTATATCGAGATATAGCAAAATATATCGAGATATATTTTTTGATCCATATCGCCCAGCCCTATCAACAGATATATAATTTTTTCCATGACAACAGTCTGACCAGAAAGAACTGCCTTAGCTTGAACTACAACAGGTGATGTGTAGTTTTCAGCTTGTCCAAGAAAGAGTGGAAGTAAAAGGCTGGAGACCTACTGGATGTTTTAAGCAGGAGAAGTTTATTCACCATCAATAATACAGGCTGGGGGGACTTCAAATTATATAGTATAGAATATAGTATAATTTCAAAAGTGAACATAGTATGATCTTTGATTGTTCAAGCCCCTTGACTCTGCTTCCAAAGGAGGAGAATTATAAAGTAAGTGTGATGAGTAGCCAGACCAGCCCGGTTGGCCCCACCTAGTGCCTCCGCTCAGTTTCATTTCTCTCCAGCGACTAGGTCAGGAATCAGAATACACCAGACAGTTCACAAAAACCAGGAAGTGCGAGTCCGGGCACCAGCACCAACCAATCAGACAGGACTAAACAAGGGATAAAACAGCTAAATCCCAGGAAACCAGAACTATTTTTAGGCATTTTGTTGTGGTCTAATACAGGATTAATCTACAGGTTAAACTAAAACTAAAGCAGGATTAAACATGCGCAAAACTGGAATTAAACCAAGATAAACCAGGACTAACAGTTAACAGCTAGACCAAGATAAACCAGGAGTATTTTTTAGGTATTTTGCTATGGTCTAATACAGGACTAATCTACAGGTTCAAAGTAGGACTAAAGCGGGACTAAAACATGTGCTAAAATGGAATTAAACCGAGATAAACCAATATTAAACCAGGACTAAACCAGCAAACAGCCAGACATTCTGTGTTTGCAATGATTCCCGAGATCGAGGATTTAAAGCCGGAACAAAGAGAATGTTTGGTGAATTTTATCAAGGGGAAAGATGTTATTGTTCTTCTTCCTACGGGATTTGGGAAAAGCTTAATATACCAGTTAACACCGTTAGAGGTGCATTACAAACGTCATGATCAAATAGCAGTGATTGGTTAAATTAAAAAAGTACCCACCTACCGTCGAGACGAAATCTAATGCTGTGATGTCAGACGGTTTCTACAAAGTGAAAGCGGCTGATGAATCAGGCTACTGTTTGACAGCAATATGCCACAGTTTTAATAGTGTGTCAGTGGAATGCCGAGGGAACATGACAGTGTTACTTTAGCTCCTGTGAGTCAGTGTTAAACCGAGAGATGTTTGTGGAGGATAAATGACTTAAATTCTCTTACAGGTGAGCTGATTTGTCTCTGAACTAACATTCCAGTCACAAGCTAGTGAGCACTTTCACCTTTTTGTTGAAAATCAAACTCCTAAACATGACCATGAACACTCGTACTGACCACAGGCTCCTGAAAATGTGCTCTTTAAATACATTTTGTATTTTTTCAGACAACCTTAAAACTTTTGCTTGCTAGTGTGTATGGCATTGTGTCACCATAGTAACTGATGGACATTCCACCATACACATACATGCAGAACACCCCCTGCATGGTGTCAACGCAAAGTATCTATAGTAGTAATTCTACAGTTACCTTTCGGAACCATAATGTTAATAACACCCTGATATTTTAATTCCAATTTTGTAATTCTAATTTACACAGTAGTTATTATGACACTTTATTTTTCTTAAATTAATGTTAAAACCACAGACTGTAAATATAAATAGCTGCCAAAATAGGAAGTGAGGAGGGGGCACTTCTGGCTCCATTGACATGACATTGATAAAATATCCTTCCTCTCTCTGTAACTGCTGCCGTGAGCCTCGTCATGTTGGTCTTATAGTGTTTGTATTAACCCGCTCTACATGATCCTGCTGTTTTTATTTCACAGTAAATAAATTCCTATTCCTAATATTGAACTCAGCAACAAATGTGAGCTTCATTTGACTGGAGCTGAACACTATGGTGACGTCACACTCCCTCAGTCCACTTCTTTACACAGTCTGTGGTCTAAACTGACAGAAAATAAATCGTCTTGTATTCTGATTGTGATTTATTGTGTTCAAAGCAGACAGAGTTATTCCTTTATGAAGCCAGCGCTACTTCCTCTAATTTGATCACAACAAACATTTCTTCACAGACTTCACTGAACTGATGTAAAACTCTTATAAATGTTATACTTTGTATAACTCTATAATTGCACCATATCTGATGGACTGTGTAGAAATTTGGGGGTCAACATGTAAAACTCACCTACAACCTTTATTTATTTTACAAAAAAGAGCCTTGAGAACTGACACCAACAGTCATTGTAGAGAGCCATCCAACCCAATATTTGTTCAACTTAAAGTGTTGAAAATACAGGATATTGTTGACTTAAGTCTCCTCAAAGTCATGTATGAAGCAAAGTGCAGAGTATGACCTGTAAATATTCAAAGACTGTTTGAGATGAGAACAAGCCACTGCAGTTTAAAAAGAACCTACATGTTTAAAAAAAAACCAAAACAGATTTAGAACCCAGGTTATGGAGCGAAGCGTCGCTGTGAAAGGAGTTCACTTATGGAAGAGTCTTGACAAAGAAATAAAAGAATCAAGTACAATGACGACATTTAAGAAATACATCAAATCAAATGCAATGTGTATGTATGAAAAAGAAAACTAAGTTGTTGTGCGTAAAAGTGAAGATTTCTGTTTGCAATTGATCAGTAATTGTGCCTGAACTGATTTGGAATGTTTAGTGACCATCGGTGTTGATGTTTTGTCTTGAAAGGGGAGGGGGGCAGATAACATAACATTTCTCTTCTTTCTGCTCCTTTTTAATCATTTCTTGTGTGTCTGATGTTGTGACACTCTCGATGTCTTTTTATACTTTATGAATGAAATAAAATAAATAAATAAATAATGTTTGCCACAGTTACTCGGCCTATCCCACCAAACAAAGTAATAATTATAAAAACATGAACCCTGTCGCTCAACTGTAGCAGCTGTAATATTAGTTGAGAGTTGTGTAGTTTTGTTTGTGACCATAACGGTGTGTCAACGTCTGATCCCGTCACATCTCAGAAGCTCAGCACGGCCGGGAATGGTTAGTACTTCTTTTTTTTTCTTTTCCTTAATTAATTAATCATTACTGTAGAGGCTAATCTTTGACTCGTTTTCTCCTTATTACTAACGTAACCTCTTCTCAAAGAAAGATGACTAATGAGCCCGTCTTACACGTTTACAACTTGATGTCGTTGCAGCTTGGTAAAACGACCGTGTTGCTCCAGCCATCTATTTTCTTTATTGTCAACAAGTTCAATAACAGCATTTCTTCACATGTAATACACGCATCAAGAATCTCAGACTTCTGGTCATTGCGGAATCCATACTGGGAAGGATTTTCTGAAAAAGTGAGCTTCAAACCGCCATGTTTGTTTTTACAGTGGAATGTGTCTATTGTCAAAGCTTCTTTTCAAGTCTTCTGAACCATATTGCTTTTGTTTCTTGTTCTGATATTGTCATATTTTAGTTTTGGGATTCGGACATCGTTAATTGTGTGGTTGTTGGATCCTAACAGCGGAAAACGGCTGGAGAAATTGGTTTGCGAACTCCATAGATGCAAAAGGGAATCAGATGTGTGTGACTGCAAACCTCTGTTTAGACTATTTCCCTTCCCATCTGAATTTAAAAATAGTGAAAGGCGAAAGCGATGGGCAGGATTGATCCACGGGAAGGATGAAAAAGGTAATCTTTGACGGCCTAAATCATCCCGAGTTTGCAGTGAACATTTAGTATGTGGAGCGCCAACAAAGCAAAACCCTGATCCCTCCGCTCAACCTTGATTATGAATTAAAAAATTCAACGCCAAAGCGAGAGGCACCAACTGTTCGCCAAGAAACACCTTCCACTGCAAAGACAAAGAGACCAAGACGTGATGTTGCTATAAAACCACAAGAACAAGAAAGTGCAGCTCGGCCTGTTTGTCTTCTGCACCTCTCACTTAACAAACAGGATCCTGCTTTGTTGGCGCTCCACATACAAAATGTTTGCTACAAACTCGGGATGATTTAGGCAGTCAAAGGTTTCCTTTTTCGTCTTTCCCATGTATCAATACTACCCATCGCCTTCGCCTTTCACTATTTTTCAATTCCGTTGGGAAGGGCAACAGTTTGAACAGAGGTTTGCAGTCACACACATCTGATTCCCTTTTGCATTTATGGAGTTTGCAAACCAATTTCTCGAGCCGTTTTCCACTGTTAGGATCCAACAACCACACAATTATGATGTCCGAATCCCAAAACTAAAATATGACTATATCAGAACCAGAAACAAAAGTGATATGGTTCAAAAGACTAGAAAAGATTGACTTTGTCAATAGACACATCCCACTGTAAAAACAAACATGGCGGTTTTTCAGAGGTCACTTTTTCAGAAAATCCTTCCCAGAATGAATTGCACAATGACCAGAAGTCTGAGATTCTTGATGCATGTATTACATGAGAATACAACAGATAGACACTAGTGCGCCCCCAAATGTTCAAATCATGTATCAGTTTTTATTTCTTTTGAATCAAACATATAAATCAAATATAATAATAATAGTATTAATTAAATTGCCTTTTAAACAAAAATACAAATGAATTATTATGAATTGTTAATTATATGCAAATATGTAATCCTTATGAAATGGATCTTACAATTACATTTATATAGCGTCTGTAGCGGCCAAAACTTGCTCTTCTATAAAAGAGTCCAAATCCTGTGTTCCTCAGTATTTATTGGCGTACCTTACAGCTGTCCAAAAATACACAGAATCAGCTCTCGGTGACGACGACGGTCAAAAGACTGTATACCTTCATGGTGTAACAACGGTGTGCACATTTTCCTCCTCTTTTACAGGACAGGTACTTGCATAAATTACCAATAGCGCCTCACAGTGGCAGGAGGTACAGACATGTAATAAGGCTCCAACAGCGTCTTTCAAGATCCCCAAAGCGCATGGACGGAACACCGCTGGGAAAATCTGGTGCCATAGGGGGGCGCCAGTCGCAGAAACTCATTGTTATTGTGTCCTTAGGCAAGACACTTCACCCACATTGCCTAGTATGAAAGTGGTGTGTGCGTGAGTGACGGTGGTGACTTCGCATCCATAAGATACTATTGCAACTGTGGCTACAAAAGGGTCTGCGTGTGGGGTGAGTAAATAATGATCTGTAAAAGCGTCTTTGTGACATATGTTTGTGAAAAGTGCAATATAAATAAAAACTTACTTACTTATTTGTGTGATGTTAAATAGTTCTAGAGTAAATCACCCCAGAGACATACTGTACACGTGTATTAGACTCACAGCCTGTGTGCTCTGCTCCCTCAGCTCTTCTGCTCTGAATAGACTGTTCCAGATCATTGGAAGATGGATCGCTTGAATAAACTCCATTTCCCAACAGGTCAGCAAAACACAAAAATAAAAGAGTTTGTGATTGTGCAGCTCCACGGTTATTTTTACATCTACATAGAATCATTATCTGGGCCTATACAGACTACAGGTGCTCACAGTGTTTACGGTTCAAACAAATGTGAAGGTCTCTGTTATTAAAGTGAGAAATGTTATTGTTATTTTAAAGGTGCATTGTGGTAGTCAGACTGACACCACCTAGTTCCTTCGCTCAATTTCAGTTCTGTCCAGTGATTAGGAGAGGAATCAAAATACTCTAGATGGTTCACAAAAACCCCAGAAGTGCGAGTTTGAGCACCTGCCAATCAGCGAAGAGCCAGACATTCTGTGTTGGCAATGATTCACGAGATTGAGAATTTAAAGCCGGAACAAAGAGAATGTTTGGTGAATTTCATCAAATGAAAAGACGTTATTGTCCTTCTTCTTACGGGATTTGGGAAAAGCTTAATATACCAGTTAGTCCTGTTAGTGGCACATTACACATGTCACGACCAAATAGCACAGATTGGTTAAATAATAATAAAAAAAAAAAATGTCTCAGGCAATGCCAAAATATCCATAAATTTAAGTTGTTATATAAACAGATGGTCTGGTCACAGTAGATGGAGAGTGGGTCATAATATTAGAACAATACTGCGTCTCTAGCGCTGGTTTATGTATTTGTTGTTTCTTACCATTGTCTGTATCCTTAACTTTACCATTGTTGGTGCACTTATGTTCTACTACCAAACTATAACAGTGACTCTCTGTCTGCATGTGTAAATAGTTCATATAGTTTAATTCAAAATGTCTGAAAAACGCAACAGAAGCTCATTGTGTTAGATTATGAAGAGTCAGGGTGGGATTAAATAAATTTTCTTCTTCCCACTCCTTTTTGGGTAAAATAGTAAATTATATATTTAATTTAATTTACTAATTAATAGTAAATAATAGTAATTTTTTTCATTTCTATTATGATTTCACTTACGTTATATGTTCCATTGTATATAAATGTAAATCTTTACTTGCCCAAAATAAATGCATAAATAAAATAAATAATAAAAAGTACCCGCCAACCATCGAACAAACGAATTGTAACACTGCAAGGTCAGACGGTTTCTACAAAGTGAAACCGGCTGATGAACCAGACTAGTATTGTGTAACTTTTCTGGTGGATTGTACATCTAATGCTTTAATCCATGGAGATGTTATTGCTTTGTCTGGAATGTTTCACAGTATATTAAACCTTTCTGTCTTCATGGAGACCAAACCAGATCAAGTTACGGGTCAGATCTGTGGAGAAGCAACACCACTCAAGTCAGAATGCCTGTTTTTTGAGCCATAAAACCAGTTTAATGTCATATTGTGGAACATTCAAGACAGAGCAAGGACATATCCATAGAAATAAGCAGGTCTCCAAACAAAACGTTACATAGTGCATCTTTAAATTGAGTCACTGTTCTTGAGCTAAAGGATTTAACACAAATACAGATTCCTCTCGGTTTCTGAGTCACTTGTTTCAAAATGGTGATTCATAGCCGCAGTAACGAGCAAAAAAGCAACAAAATAGAATCTCAAAATGTTTCTTATAGTTATTTCTATTTTAAGTAACAATTGCCAGTAAGACACACATTTTAGTTGTCTTCTTAAAGTTTCACTACGTAACTTTCTTAGTGGAGGGTCAGTCATCTGTTTATCTTTATGGAAATGTTATTGCTTTGCTTAGAAAGTTCCAGTGTGTGGCATTATTTTTACAGGACAGAACTGGAGAGAGGCAAGAATGCACGTTTTTGGAGCAATAAAACACCCAAAATTAAGTCAATTCTAGACAGAGATGAATTTAATGCCATACTGTGGAATATTCAAGTCAAAAGATAACTAAAACGTGCATCTTATTGGTAAAACTGTCCACAATTTAAACATTATTAAGTAAAAAGGGAACAGAGTAGAACTATTTACGCTGTAGTACATTAACATTAGAGTTTACACGTGGATTTCTATCATTATTTACTTCATAGTGTTTTCAAATCATTAACAAACTTCACACATTTCCATCCCTCTTTGAACCTGTTGCTTTTGGCCTCTCTTCAGAGGTCTTATTTTCTCTCAGACTCGCGTTAGTCACTTTCTGTGGCGCGGTGGGCGAGTGCGTAAGCGTGCGTCAGGAGGAAAGAGAGAAGCGAGGAGAGGAGAGAGGGAGGAGAGGAGAGGAGAGGAGAGAGGGGACTCGCGCTTCGCTTTGAGACACGAGTGGAGCGGATAGTTCAACGCAGACCTCCACCACGGACACTTAAAGGTAAGAAAAATCCCAAAAATGATCACTACTAAGCGCGCGTCAACTTGTGTTCTGTCCGCCTTTTTTGCGCGTAAAATTTGGAGTGCGAAAACGTGCTTGTTGTGTGTTTTTGCAAGAGGATGCCTGCACATTCCTAATAAGCCAGTTCATTTATTATTTACACCTGCATTATGTGTTGTCAATAGCGTGGCAGATTTAATGACATTTTCCGTCACTTAGACACGATTTAATGCGCAGCGGTGTTCACGGAGAGAGGCAGCGGTTACACTCGCGTTTGTCATAGATTCAACAAGGGTTAAAGAAGGACTAAACCAGGACTAAATCAGACAGGACTAAACGAGGGATAAAACTGCTGGATCCAAAAATACCAGGACTATTTTTAGGTGTTTTGTTGTGGTCTAATACAGGATTAATCTACAGGTTTAAAGTAAAACTAAAGCAAGATTAAACGTGCGCTAAAGTGGAATTAAACCACTTTAAACCAGGATTAAACCAGGACTAAACCAGGGCTAAACCAGGACTAAACCAGGACTAAACCAGGATTAACAGCTAATAGCTAGACCCAAGAAAACCAGGACTATTTTTAGGTATTTTGTTATGGTCTAATGTAGGACTAATCTATAGGTTTGAACTGGGATTAAAGTGGGACTAAAACATGTGCTCAAATGAAATTAAACCAAGATAAACCAGGACTAAACCAGGACTAAATCAGACAGGACTAAACAATGGATTAAACAGCTAAACTCAAGAAAACCAGGACTATTTTCAGGTATTTTGTTGTGGTCTAATACAAGACTAATCTACAGGTTTAAAGTAAAACTAAAGCAGGATTAAACGTGTGCTAAACTGGAATTAAACCACCATAAACCAGGACTAAACCAGGACTAATCCAGGACTAAACCAGGACTAAACCAGGACTAAATCAGGCAGGACTAAACAAGAGATAAAATGGCTAGACCCAAGAAAACCAAGACTTTTAGGTATTTTGTTATGGTCTAATAGAGGACTAATCTACAGGTTCGAACTAGGATTTATGCGGGACTAAAACATGTGCTCAAATGAAATTAAACCAAGATAAACCGGGACTAAACCAGGACTAAACCAGGACTAAACCAGGACTAAATCAGGACTAAACCAGGACTAAACCAGGCAGGATTAAATAAGAGATAAAACAGCTAGACTCAAGAAAACTAGGACTATTTTAAGAGATTTTGTTATGGTCTAATGCAGGACTAATCTACAGGTTCAAACTAGGATTACAGCAGGACTAAACTGGAATTAGACCAGGATAAATCAGGACTAAACCAGGACTAAACCAAGACTAACAGCTAACAGCTAGACCCAAGAGAACCAGGGCTATTTTTGGGTATTTTGTTGTGCACTGTTTTATATTGTTTTATAAATCTAATCTACAGGTTTGAACTAGGATTAAAGCAGGACTAAACATGCACTAAACTGGAATTAAATCAAGGTAAACCAGGACTAAACCAGGACTAAACCAGGCAGGACTAAACAAGGGATAAAATGGCTAGACCCAAGAAAACCAGGACTACTTTTATATATTTTGTTGTGCACTGTTTTATATTGTTTTAATGGGCTAATCTACAGGTTTGAACTAGGATTAAAGCGGGACTAAACATGCACTAAACTGGAATTAAACCAAGATAAACCAGGATTAAACCAGGACTAACTCAGGCAGGACTAAACAAAGGATTAAACAGCTAAACCCAAGTAAACCAGGACTATTTTTAGGTATTTTAATATTGTCTAATAGAGGACTAATCTACAGGTTCGAATGAGAGGGACTAAACATGCGCTAAACTGGGATTAAACCAAGATAAACCAGGACTAAACCAAGCAAGACTTAACTCTACTTAACTGGTAAACCCAAGAAAACCAGAACGATTTTTTTAGGTGTTTAATAAGGTCTAATCTACAGGTTCGAACTAGGACTAAAACTGGAATCCAGGACTAAACGAGATCTCAACTCGGACTGACTCAGTTTAATTTTAAAGGTGCACTGTGTAACTTTTCTAGTGGACTGTCTGCCACCTGCTGTCTCCATGGATATGTTATTGCTTTGCTGTAATGTTTCACAGAATGGCATTAACTTATCAGCTTTTATTCAACTTTAGATGTTTTTTTTAGATGCTGTAAAAATACGTAAGCGTCTTACTGTAAGCGTGGTCCACAGATCTGACCTGTAACTTGGACTGGTTATGTTACGTGCTTGTCTCCATGGAGATTGACAAGTTTAATGCCATACAAAGTTACAGAGTCCATCTTTAAACAGGCTGTCTCACTCTTATATTGTATTTGGCTGTTAAATTCACATCATGTAATATTCATAAACCCACAATGAGAGAAGTGAGCGGTGACTTTTAAACAGAGCACCTGTGGTTGTGTTTGGCTCTTCACCCTCACCCTGAAAACTGTGAAAACGCTGCAAAAAGAACAATATTTAAAAACAAAAATATGTTGCTGTGCAGTTTTCTTTTCCCATGTTTTTCAAAGTAAGCGTCCTATCAATCACCGGGCAAATCCCTCTGCACTGTGCACTATAAAACTGCCCCGTGCTCTGAATACAGATGCAATACAGTTCACATTTCTGATAAAACTGCGGAAGATATCAGAGAATATATTGTGGTGATGTTGCTCGAACTGCGCTGTAAAAATAGAAAGCAGTTCAGTTTTGTGTTTTTTTGTGTTCCAAATCTAGCCACAAGGGGGCAGAGTCAGAGCTTTCTTCACACCCAGACCTGGTCAAAGCCTTTTAACCAAAAAATAGACAAGTAAAAGCTTTTTCTTCATTTTGTTTCGATTTATTACACTGAAAAACATAGGTATACATTAGGGATGTAACAGTAATCGAAATATCGTGATATCGTATCATCAAAGTTCTCACAATAATATCGTGGACCATCACAATATATTGAATTACAAGTCTGTTCGCTTAAATTAAGAGTTATGGTGCAGCAAAAAAGACAGAGGGAACTACATAGACCATGATCCTTTTTTCCGTTTCAGTATAGACTACAAGAAGAAATAACAGTTCTAAGCACATTTAAGTCTTAGTTCTTTGGGTTAAGTCTTGTCACAGGCATTTTAAGACAAAAAGTGACATATTTTGTTTTGTAAAAATATCATACCGAGAGATTTGGATATTGTTACATCCCTAATCGTGAGCCTCCCCACCATATCGTGAGCTTTCCCACGATATCACAATAAATATCGTACTGTGACGATATTGTTCCGTGAGACTTGGATATGGTTACACCCCTAGTAAACATGCATTCTTACTCTAAGTGGGCTTGCATTTCCACAAACCTGACTCATGCTTTGTTGTTGTTGTTTCCATGGAAGTGTTGTTTCTTTCACTATAATCCTCCATAGTATTCCATAAAACATAACTATGTCCTTGGAGAACGTGTGGTGTGATATGGTGTTAATTTTTGTTTCCATGGAGTAGATGGTGGCAGGTAGATGATGTGCCACCTCCAGACAGAAAGTTCCATACTGTATCTTTAAATGGACAGAGTTGAGACGTCCAGCTGCTGCTCACATTTGTAAATCAGAAGTTGGAAGCTACTGATGCAATCCTCTGGGGAACAGGCTAAAAGTGTCACTGGAATTTCCAAAACACACTATTACATCTATCTATTTACTCTCATTTCACAGATCCTCTAACTCAGCGGCTCTTCAGCGGGGACGCACTGATCCAGCATTTTTAGTTCTGATACCGATATCGATACTTTGACTGTGTAACTTTTCTGGGGGTTTGAGGGCTTGAGGGTTTGTCAGATGCTTTTCTCCATGGAGATGTTATTGCTTTGTCTTGAATGTTTCACAGTATGGTAATAAATCTTTCTATCTTCATGGAGACCAAACCAGACAAAGTTACAGGTCAGATCTGTGGAGAGGCAACCCCGCTGTGCCTGTTTTTCTCTGTATTTTTGAAGCTATTTGTGGTACATTCCAGGCAGAGCAACGACCTTTACATAGAAACAAGCAGGTGACAGACCCTCAACCAAAAAGTTACATAGTGTAGCTTTAAGTATCATCATTGGTTAATATCAGATGATACTTAAAGCTACACTATGTCACCTGCTTGTCTCTATGTAAACATCATTTCTCTGCCTGGAATGTTCCACAAACAGCTCTACCTCACATTTATTCATTTACAGGTTGTTTTATAGCTCAAAAATACAGAGAAAAACAGGCACAGCGGGGTCGGCTCTCCACAGATCTGACCTGTAACTTTGTCTGGTTTGTCAAGTGTAAGGACAGAAAATGGCACTTATTTTCTTAAAACACAGTTATCTTATTATTAGTAGGGGTATATCCAAAGTCTCATGATATGATATCATCACAGTATGAACATCACGGTACAATATTTATTGCGATATCGTGGAAAAGCTCACAATATGGTGGGGAGGCTCAAGATTAGGGATGTAACAAATCTCTTGGTACAATAGTTTCACGATATAAATCTCACGGTATGATATTTATTGCGATATTTTGTGGAGGCTCTAAACAAAACTGTTAATATGTTACTTTTTCCTCTTAAAATGCCTGTGACAAGACTTAATCCAAACAACTAAGACTTAAAAGTGCTTAGAACTGTTATTTCTTCTTGTAGTCTGCACTGAAATGGAGCAAAGGATCATGGTCTATGTAGTTCCTTCTGTCTTTTTTAAGATATTGCTGCATCGTAACTCTTAATTTAAGCAAAGAGACTTGTAATTTGATATATTGTGATTGTCCACGATATTATTGTGAGAACTTTGACGATTCTGGTTATTGTTACATCCCTAATTACTAGGATTGTAACAATATCCAAATCTCACAGTATAATATTATCACGATATGCATCTCACGGTACGATATTTATTGCAATATTTTAAAGAGGCTGATATAATTGTAGATAGGACATGTTTTTGCTTTTGGAATACCTTGACAAGATTTTGGTGTGAATTATTTCCGTCATAATCCCAAAGATTCAAGTAAAAAACATCTCTTCATGTTGTCTGTGCTGAAATGAATCATGGGATATGTAGTTTCCAATGTTTTTAAGCTGTTGCTGCTATAAAACCCTGCATTTAAGCAAAGGAACTTGTGATTCGATATATTGTGACAGCCCACGATGATATTGTGAGACTTTTGATGATACAATATCACGATATTTCAGTTATTGTTACATCCCTAGAGATCCAACTGTTGCGTAACTGTTATTTATCCTTCAGATCACCACTGAACTTTGTATGAATAAAAGTTCAAACACTGATATAGTCCAAAATCAGCTTTATTCCATCAGATTTAAAGTTCAACCAGGATATCGCTGTAACTGATATCATAGAGCTGACAGTTTCAGTATCGGTACCAGTATCGGTATTGGTGCATCCTTACTCACTACTTACTAACTTTTCACACCACAACTAAGAAGAGATTTGTCTTTTCTGAGTACCACCAGATCCAAACCAGGACTATTCCAGGTCTAATTTAGAGCAAGTCCAGGTCTAAAAGTGGACGACATCATTCCCCCTGTAGTCCTAACCAAGAAATTATCCAAAAAAGTGGATTAAATAAAGTCTAAATTTAGCAAACCCACAAATTGAAGAGCTGTCCAAGGAGCACAGTTTCAGAAATACTGCTCTAACTGCCAAAACTGTCCTAAAATGAAGCTATTATAAACGAAAGCTCATTCTGACTTTCATCCAATCCAACTCCTAACCCCAAATCTATACTGTTTTACAATAATAATAAGACCTAAAATGTTACAGCCATCATAATATTTGGTTTTACAATCTCAGAAAGTGGAGGAAGTGCAGAATAATGAGAGATTTGTACAGCTGTGTTAGTGTGTGTGGTGTCTGTGGTTTGGACGATGTGGCAATGAACTATGGGAAATACTTGACAAGAGCTATAGATCTGAGCACGGATAAACAAAAGATCAAATGTACCTCAGAAAAACACAAACCAAAAACCAAACTAAACCAGGACTAAACAAGGACTAAACTAGGATTAGAGCAGGTCTGAAGCAGGAAAATGAATTAGACCTGGACTAAACAAAAACTGAGCCAGGACTAAACCAAAACTAAATCAGGACTAACTCAGGACTAAATCAGGATTAAATCAGGATTATAACAGGTCTAAACCAGGAAGATGAAAGAATCCAGGACCAGACTAAGACTGAAACATGACTAAGTAAGAATTAAACCAAGATTATAGCAGGTCTAAACCAAGAAAATGAATGAATCCAGGACCAGAGAGGGACTAAACCAGGATTAAACCAGGATTATAACAGGTCTAAACCACGAAAACAAATGAATCCAGGATTACACTGGAACTAAACTTGGACTAAACAAATACTGAGCCAGGACTAAATAAGAACTAAATCAGGATTATAGCACTATAGCAGGTCTAAACCAGGAAAACAAATGAATACAGGACCAGACTAAGACTAAAACAGGACTAAACAAGGACTGAACCAGGACTAAGTAAGAACTAAACCAGGACTGTAACAGGTCTGAACATGGAAAATGAATGAATGAATACAGGACCAGAATGAGATTAAACCAGGACTAAACAAGGATTGAGCCAGGACGAAGTAAAAACTAAACCAGGATTATAGCAGGTCTAAACCAATCAAATTAATCCAGGACCAGACTATGACTAAACCAGGACTAAACCAGAACTAAACCAAGATTCAAACAGGTCTGAACCAGGAAAACAAATAAATCCAGGACCAGACTGGGACTAAACCTGTACCAGGGAAGTAAACAGGGATTTTATCAGATCTAAACCATGCTCCCGATAAAATCCAAGTACAGGTCGGGACTAAACCAGGACCAAACAAGGACTGAGCCAGGAATATATTAGCCATAAATAAGGAGTATGCTCATCACTATAGACTAAAATAAACCAAGACTAGACCAGGACTAGACCAGGACTGAATCAGGATTAAACCAGGGCATAGCAGGTCTGAAGGAGGATTATTCTAAACCAGGACTAAACAAAAATAAATCCAGTGCTAGACAGGGAGTAAATTAGTTCTTAAAAACAAAACCTCGTATTAAAGCAGACGTAAACAAGGATTGAACCAGGACTAAACCTCAAGGACGTAACCAGAATGCATCCAAGACTACAGAGGACTGGACCAAGGCTAAACCAGGACTAAACTTGGACTAAACCAGGACTAAACTAGGACTAAACCAGGACTAAACCCGGACTAAACCAGGTCTAGACCAGGACTAAACTAATCTATTTTACATATGTGGTAAATGAGCAACTTTGAAATGATATACTTACCTTAAAAATACAGGCCAAATATGGAACAATCCAGGACTAAACCAGGACTAAACCAGGACTAAACCAGGACTAAACCAGGATTAAATCTGGACTAAACCAGGACTAAATCTGGAGGACTGAGCCAGGACTAAATCTGGATTTAACTAGGACTAAACCAGGACTAAAGCAGGACTAAACCAGGACTAAATCTGGACTAAATCAGGACTAACCCAGGTCTAAATCAGGACCAAACCAGGACTAAACCCGGACTAAATCTGGACTAAACCAGGACTAAATCTGGACCAAACCAGGACTCAACCAGGACTAAATCTGGACTAAACTAGGACTAAACCAGGACTAAACCAAGACTTAATGTAATAAAAGTGAGTGATGTTGTGTGATGAGAGCCTGTTGATTCCTTTTGACTAAATATTGACTCTGTGCTCATAAAGCAGATTTTTTTGTTGGCCTGGTTTTGGTCTGGTCCGGCCAAGGTGAGGCATTCATTCAAAAAGCAATGCATTTATAAATAGATCTTTCAACACGTAATTTCATCACCTTGAATCGCTTTTGGCCCTGAATTTGCACTTAAAGTTTTATTTTATTATTCTCGTTTACCCATGGGTTTCATAATGAGGAAGAATTAGAAACGTTGCCATAGCGATTAACATATCAAAACAAAATATCACTTCTTTCGAACGCTGAATAGTCCTCAAAATGTCACCCATGCAAGAAGGTGAAACTCATGAATTCATAAGATCTTTTTTGAGTTTCCATGGCAACGCATCTCCTATCTCGCGGTGTGCAGCAGTTTGTGTTTTGGTTTGTTTTAGCCCAGATGCCCTTCCTCTGGTGTAGTCCTGCTCAAAATATACACAAATGAGTGAAATATGACGAGAACTGTAGATTTGTTTTGGAAAATATCTCCCCCTGGTGGTGAAGAGGAGGAGATGGAGAGGATGAGGAGGCTGGTGGTTCTGCTGCTGCGGTGGTTATTGCAAATAGAGGAGGGTTTGTCGCTGAATTGGATGGAGGAGAGGAAAGAGAGTGCATTTATCTGAAGGATTTTAATTGAAAGGGTCCATATGACACTATTTTCTGATTTTCTGATCCATGTTATAATGTTACCTCCTCAAAAACAGACCTGGAGTTGTGTTTTGTTTCCTCCACACATTTGAGAAATCCTGTTTTTTTGTTTGTCTACATCTCCAAAGATCAAAATGCTCTGTTTGTTTGAGAAAAGAACTCAGTCTAAATATGCAGGATTTGTGTGTTAAAGGGATAGTTTGGAATTTTGGACACAGGACCTCATTTCCTAGTGAGTCAGAGTGTTGGAGACGTGTGGAGACACTTTTTGAAATATTCCATCCAGTCCTTGTATTTGTAGAGGTCACTGGTGCTAGGCTAGTGCATGTCAATGGCCATAGTTCTCCTGCCACTAAAAACAGTCTTACCCACTCCACAAAACACCCAAAGCAAATCTATTATTACACCAGACTGTCCATGTAAATGTCTGTGTTGATAGCATAATGTTTGAAATAATACTAACCTTGCATCGCATGAATCATTGCGTGTTGAAGGACTATTTTCTCATATATCAATCCGCCACTGCCAAGCTTTCTATCAGGAAGTACAACTCACTGCTGCTGCTCAGACATAAATCCTTCAAATGCGAGGCTGGTTTTACTTCTAAAATTATTCAATCAACAAAGACATTCACATGGACAGTCTGGTGTAATTATAGATTTGTTTCTGGTGTTTTGTGGAGTGAGTGAGACTGTTTTTAGTGGCAGGATAACTATGGCCATTGACATGCACTAGCCTAGCACCAGCGACCTCTGCAAATACAAGGACTGGATGGAATATTTCAAAAAGTGTCTCCACACGTTTCCAACACTCTGACTCACTAGGAAATGAGGCCCTATGTCCAAAATTCCGAACTGTCCCTTTAAACATGTGTGAATGAAACAAACACAACTCCAGGTATGTTTTGATGAGGTAACACAAAGCTGAACAAATGCATAGCACACTCAGATGGCCGATATCCAAAAGCTTTTTTATATTTATATAACGTTTTGGCAAAAAAAGCCTTTGTCAGACATTTTTCTTGCTTTGGACCACAGTACAGTAAAGCAAGAAAAATATCTGACGAAGGCTTTTTTCGCCGATATGTTATGTAAAAAATAAAAAAAAGCTTTTGGACATCGGCCATGTGAGTGTGCTATACATTTTTTCACTTTTGTCGTGCTGCTCCTTGCGTTTGCACTTCTACAAGGACGTTGGTGTGCGTTTTCTATTTCGTTTGAGGAGGTAGCGACATTATAACATGACTAAAAGCTCACAAGAATCAATTTTTAACCATGCCACCAAGAAAATAACAAAACTGATTTACTGATTCACTGATTTGATAAAAGATCTACAAAAACAGTGAGTATCGTCTTATCTGTATTAAAATGTCACAGATCTCTAAGTCAGAAAAGACATTGGTGCCCTCTTTGCACACCGCCTCAAAATTGTCTTCCAAACTGAGTGAGCTGTCAATCACAGAGCCCAGATATCTGTAGCTTTGCACTGGCTCCTCACTCTGTCCCAGGATAATGGTGGCCTCTGGTCTGTCCTTGTTCCTCGAAAAGTCAATAGTCTTTGGTTTTGACAGGTTTAATGCAGTACTGTGGGATATTCAAGGCAAAGCGATAACACTATGAAGACAAAAAAGTTACATAGTGCAACTTTAAAGCAGAGTTATTATGTTCAATCAATTTTTGTAGCTTTCTACCATGTTAACATTGTTCCCTCATCAAAAACATGCCTGAAGAGTTTTTAGATATCATCCATGCATGTCTGAGTAATTTAGTGATCTCTCTCGCCCATATGTCTGCGTCGGTCATGCACAATTCTCCATAAATATACAAAAACATGATACTAAACTGTACACAACAACATGACAAACCTGATGTGGTGCAGTAGTTTCATTAGCGGGATGCACGCTGATTGTGTTGTGATAGCGCTCTGAAGGGGGAGTGGCAAAGGGAGGGGAGACTCAGAGCATTAAAAACAAAAGTGAAAGTTGTAGAACATGTTAATACAGTAAATGTAGCATTTTCTTATCATTAAAGGTGTAAATATATTATGCATTAACAGTTAATACCCCACATGCTCTTTAAAGGTACTATGCAGTAGGGGTGTGCAAAAATATCAAAATATCGATATATCGTATAGTTTAATGTGATGATACAGTATCAATATCGGGGACTGCTGTATCGATATATCGCCAAGAGTATTTTTTTGTATATTTTACTACATTATTTTGTTACTGCTACAGTTTTGTTGCTTGTTCAGAGGAAGGAAACTTGTTCATGCGACACATTTGACATTTTCACTGTTTTGATGATTAAAATGTTTGTGTTTCATATTCACTTTGCACAAGAAGTGGTTTAACAAAGACTTAGTATCACAGCCATGATTTTGCCTTTTTTTTTTTATTGAACCGTATCAAATCGATTTGAAATATATTGTATTGAACCGAAACTGTACTGTATCCAGATATGTATCGTATCATGGCCTGTGTATCGAGGTACGTATCGTATCGACAACTTCTTAATGATACCCAGCCCTACTATGCAGACGTAGGGACTTACAAATCATGACTTGGACTCGAGTCAGACTTGAGTCACTATTTTTAGGACTTGAGACTTGACTTGATAAAACAGACAAAGACTTGGTACTCGACTTGGACTTGAAGGTCAGTGACTTGGGACGTGACTCAGACTTGAGCCCTGTGACTTGAGAAGACTTGATGCTTCTTCTAAAAAAAAAAAATGTTTTTAGAAAATACTTGTCTCTTTACAGTTGATAAATGTGGTGCTTAATGTTACAGGAACAAACTGGAACATGTCCCTCCCACTTCTCTGTTACTTTGGATGTAATAAAGTATTGTGAGATGATATTCTCAAATGTACTACAGTAATATACAGTATAATACAGTATTATACAGTACAATACAGTAAAACAGAGGGAAGAACAGGCAACATGATCCTTCCATTTCAGTGCAGATGACCTGATAAAATAACTGTTATTAAGCACTTTTAAATCTGAATTCTTTCTATTTTGACCTTAATGATTCACACTTGTCAAAACATTTAAAAAGGAAAAACTTGGATTTCTACAACTCTTATATAAATACTCCTCATATATAAATATATCATGACTTTTTAAGTGCAATTTGATTTAAAATTCACACAAATTGCACAAATCTAAGCTATATTTGATACTTTGGTTTAAAGACTTGAACTGACTTGAAGCTCAAAGCAGTCGACTTGGACTTGACTTGGACTTATGGGCCAGTGACTTAAGACTTGACCTGGACGTTCCTGTATTTGACTTGGACTTGACTCGGACTTGAGGTCAAAGATTTAAGACTTACTTGAAACTTGCAAAACAAGGACTTGGTCCCACCTCTAGTACTATGTTACACAAAACTGACTCATGTGAACGTTTAACTGTGTTATAATGTTGTTACCTCCTCAAAAACAGACCCGGAGTTGTTTTTTTTTTTGTTTGTTTGTTTGTTTCATTCACGCATGTTTGAGTAACCTTGCATTATTTGTCTGTCTACAAGCTCGAAATGCTCTGTTCACCCTTGTGATGTCATGTAGTGGTAGTTTTCAACTGTAACAGCTCCTTTTACCTTTATCTTGTTCAGGTTTAAAAACCGAGTGGAGCGCGTCCTGTCTTACCACATGACATCACAAGAAGGAACAAAGTGTTTTCTGTTTGAGAGAAAAAATCCTAAAAAAAACCCCTCCTAAATCTAAACCTAAAGCCTAAATCTGCATATGTGAATGGAAAAAAAAAACACAAATTCAAGTATATTTTTAATGAGGAAACAACATTATAACATAGATCAGAAAATAGTGTAACATTTGGTCCTTTAAGGATTTCAGTATTGTCAATATTATAATATGAATAGGCTGATAATTGGCTGTTAGGTAGGAATGTGGATATTGGCCTACTACTTGGTTCAACTGACAGCATCATTATTCAAACTGATACTTTATTTACACTTAACTTTAAAAAAAATATCCAGTCATCTCTTTTTCCTAAATCTCTTTTTCCTTGGGACATTTTTGGGCGCTGTCCCAGACTCAGAGCAAAGCACCCGTGGGACCCAAGGCCGTGGTGATTTAACTTTGTCCACTCAACCTTCCAAAAGAGCCATTCAGCTGTTTTAAGGGTGACGACCAGACAGAGGAGAGGGCTTCGGGTCAGTGTTTTTGCACTTTTTCACAGCTCTGGCTCAGTCTAAGAGGATCTAAGAAGGTCTGAGGGGAGTGAAGGAGACCAGAGGGGGTTAATGGAGGGGTAAGAGTTTAAGTACGTGTTTACGAATCCTCGAGTGAAGCTGTTATCGCGGAATTTGTCAGATTTAAATTTCATTCTTCATGTGGAGGTCAGTTGGTGGTTACTGGTCACTCAACTATGGCAACAATGTGTTTTGGGTCCAACTCTTGTATTATTAACAAGTGCAGACTGAGATCTCTGCATTTCTTCTTCTTCTTTTAAACATATCTTTATTTAATGATTTTAATGTGAAGCACTTTCGTCAACTTATGCCAAAGTCATGAACCTATGCCGTGTCATTTGTGGAAATATATAGACGCTGAAACTGCCAAGCTGATCACCAGGAGTACACCAGGACTGGACCAGGACTGAACCAGGACTGAACCAGGACTGGACCAGGACTTAACAAGGACTTAACCAGGTCAAAAACAGGACTTAACCAGGTCTGAACCAGGATTAAACCAGGACTGAACCAGGACTTAACCAGGAGTAAACCAGGTCTAAACCAGGACTAAACCAGGACTGAACCAGGACTTAACCAGGAGTAAAACAGGTCTAACCCATGTCTAAACCAGGACTAAACTAGGACTAAACCAGGACTAAACCAGGACTGAACCAGGACTGAACCAGGACTTAACCAGGACTTAACCAGGACTTAACCAGGAGTAAACCAGGTCTAACCCATGTCTAAACCAGGACTTAACCAGGACTGAAACCAGGACTTAACCAGGACTAAACCAGGACTTAACCAGGACTAAACCAGGACTTAACCAGGATTAAACCAGGACTTAACCAGGTCTAAACCAGGCCTAAACCAGGACTAAACTAGGACTAAACCAGGACTTAACCAGGAGTAAATCAAGACTAAACCAGGACTAAACCAGGACTTAACTAGGATTAAACCAGGACTGAACCAGGACTTAACCAGGAGTAAACCAGGTCTAACCCATGTCTAAACCAGGACTAAACCAGGACTTAACTAGGATTAAACCAGGACTTAACCAGGTCTAAACCAGGTCTAAACCAGGACTAAACCAGGACTAAACTAGGACTAAACCAGGACTGAACCAGGAGTAAACCAGGTCTAACCCATGTTTAACCAGGACAAAACCAGGACTAAACCAGGTATAAACCAGGACTAAACCGGGACTAAACCGGGAATGCAGCCGCTGAGCCGATCACCTCTGCTGATGGTTTTATGTAATAAATACACTAAAGACTCTCTCAGTCTGGTCGATCGTTCCAGGAAAAGACCGAGATATGGCACTTGTTTCCAGGGCAACAGACCTCCTGGACACGCGTCAGGTATTTTTCTCCCGCCCGCCGTTCATTTGATTCACCTGACCCGCCCGTGTGTAATCACTACCTGCCCGCATACCTGCCCGTAAAATTCCAGAACGTTAAAACCCTCCCGTTTCAGCAACTATTTGTGTGTCCCTGACCCGGTGCAGGACTCTGCCTTGAGTGTTGTAAAGGGCTCTATAAATAAAGTTTGATTCATTTATTGATTGATCTGGAGCCCACTTCCCCTGTCACGTCTCGAGCCAGTTCCAAACGTGATCGTCCAATCAGATGTGTTTATTTCAGTGACACGTGTGAAACAAAAGAGCCTATTGGTCACCTTTCATTTACAAACATAATCACATTTCTCTCACCACAGATTCACTCAGAGTTTAGTGATTCACAATTGAATTTGCAGAAATTCGAGAAGCTTTTCAGTCCCATGTGAAATTTTTATTCCTTTCGTTTTACCTCCTGAGCATCCATATTTGTTTTGATACAGATGGTCTATGCGGGTCCCTGATTGGCTAACCCACCTGTCAATCACGTCCATCTGAACTCACATGTTTGTAAAGTATTAAAAATGTGTATGTTCTAGATCCCATGCAAACTGTATTATATTATTTGTGAATCCTGGTAGTGAGAGGGTAATGCAGGGGTCCGATTTACACCAAAATGTTTCTTATGAACGATTTACCCCGAACATTTTTCACCCCTCTTTTTTGTAGGACATCAGTTTTCATCTCAATAAAAAATGTATTCCACTCCAGGGAAATCACCACGGGGGGGAACTATATTTAAACTTGTTTAGAGCCGAGACAGATGAGAAAGAGACGTGTGCTCCAGTGTTAAAAGGCTTTAAATTAACAACTTTTTAAAGAAATTTTACTTTTCAGAGCACTTTTCTAGCTGCATACTAGTAATATTTGTATTGAAGTAACAATACTCTTCCCACTGTGAGGAAGTCTAAAGTGACAAAAGAGTTATGTCGACAATATGAAATGATTTGAACATTTGTGTTTCTTGCTCTTTAAAGGTGCACTATGTAACTTTTCTGGTAAGAGTCCAGCACCTGGTTGTGTCCACGGAGATATGCTAGGGGAGATTGCATTCACAGGAATGTACCACAGCAGGGGTGTAGTGGACGTGGTACGTGGGGGTACGCTGTCCACCCACTTCTCCCGATGTGAGATATAATAAAATAACAAATATAAAATGGCTCCTGCTTAAATGTCAAACTGGAGCTACTGGCCACGGTGAAAACAAACTGCATAGGCTCATGAAATCTGCACTACTGTCCTATAGTGACCTGAGACATGAGGGACCAGGACGAAAACAGGACTGAACCAGGACTGAAACAGGACTAAACCAGGACTAAACCAGGACTAAACCAGGGCTGAGTGTCAGAACAGGCCCAGAGCTGCGCCCGCGTAGACAGTCGGGTGACCGCAGGCGAAAGGACCAGCGCAGAACAGCTGTCGCCCGATCGCGCTTTTGCGGACACCCTGCTCCACGGGCTTGGGTTACTCTCTCTCAAGTCCAAGATTAGTCCTGGTTTAGTCCTGGTTTAGACCTGGTTGAGTGCTGGTTTAGTCCTAGTTTAGACCTGGTTTAATCCTGCTTTAGTCCTGGTTCAGTCCTGGTTTAGTCCTGGTTTAGACCTGTTTTAATCCTGGTTCAGTGCTAGTTTGGTCCTGGTTTAATCATGGTTTAGTCCTGGTTTGGTCCTCGTTCAGTGCTGGTTTGGTCCTGGTTTATTCCTTGTTTATACCTGGTTTAGTCCTGGTTTAATCCTGGTTCAGTCCTGGTTTAGACCTGGTTTAATCCTGGTTTAGTCCTGGTTTAGACCTGATTTAACCCTGGTTCAATCCTGGTTTAGACCTGGTTTAATCCTGGTTTAGACCTGATTTAACCCTGGTTCAATCCTGGTTTAGACCTGGTTTAATCCTGGTTTAGTCCTGGTTCAGTCCTGGTTTAGTCCTGGTTCAGTCCTGGTTTAGTCCTGGTTCAGTCCTGGTTCAGTCCTGGTTTAGTCCTGGTTTAGTCCCCCTGGTTCAGTGACAAATCTGATTTAGTTTTTTCTACATTAAAACGATACGTCTCCACAAACCGAACCTGTAAATTGACTTGGTGCTTGTCTCCATGGAAATAGACAAGTTTAATATCCATGGTAACAGACCCTCCAACCCGAAAGTTACACAGTGCACCTTACTCTTACTTTTACTTTTTACTTCTGCTTTGTACTTCTACTTGTGTAATGTCATTCTGAAGTAACGTTACTCTTACTTGAGCACAGTTTTTGGCTGCTCTACCCTCCCGTGGTTATGTGACTAGCCCATTTCCTTTCATTTCAGTACATTCGGTTCCAGCCCTGGACTTTGAATCAGGATCTTGTTCAGAAGTACCTCTTGTTTATGTATTAGGTTCCCAGACACGGGGAATATGTGTGTGCTAATTCTGGATAGGCAAAGTCTGGACCCTCTTAACCCTTTTAGTGCCGTTGCAGAGGTCTAATCTTTGTAATTGCTTTTTAATTTGGCTTTCCACTCATTTAAAACCACTGGAGCTTGATTAAAAGTATCAGAGTCTCACACTAAACTCCCCTGACCCCTGCAGAGTCGTGTTTCAGTTACACAGGTTTGAGAGGCTTCATTATGACACAAACCTGGCAACGCAGCAATGACTCTTCATCATTTATTCAGAGGAGATATAGGCTAGAGTTTCAATGTACTCACTTCTGGACCAGGGCAGAACAAAGACTAAAGCAGGACTAAGGCAGGATTAAAGCAGAACTAAATGAGGACTAAAGCAGGACTAAACTAGGACTAAACCAGGACTAAACCAGAACTAAACTAGGGCTAAACCAGAACTAAACAAGAACTAAACCAGGATTGAATCAGGACTGAAACAGTACAAACCATGACTAAACAAGGACTAAACAAGAAATAAACCAGGACTAAACCAGGTTGAAACCAGGATTAAACCAGGGGTAAACAGGATAAAACAAGGACTTAACAGGAACTAAACCGGGACTAAACTAGGATTAAACCAGAACTAAAGCAGGACTGAACCAGGACTAAACCAGGGCTAAACCAGAACTCAACCAGGACTAAGACAGGATTAAAACTAACCCGAACTAACAACTGCTAAACCAGGACTAAACCAGGACTAACCCAACCAACCCAGTTAAACTAGACCTAAACCAGGACTAAGATCAAACCAAGACTAAACCAGAACAAAACCAGGACTAAACCAAGACTAAACCAGGACTAAACCAGAACTAAACCAGGACTAAATCAGATCGAAACCAGGACTAAACCAGGGCTAAACAGGATCTAAAAAAGACTAAACCAGAACTAAACCAAGACAAAAACAGACTGAGGCTTCAGAGCTGCTGCGTCAAATAAATGAAAGCACAGAAAACACATGACCACAGTGGAAGAGCTGTTTTGCAAATTTCAATAGTGTGTGTCAAAGCAATTGGAAAAAAACCCCAAAAACTCCAGGTTTAGTTCCGGGAAGTCTTTGTTTTCAGTTTTATATTTTCTTAACGACTGAAATGTATTGTTGTAATGTAGTTTTGGATATCATCTCTACTGAATACATCTCAGAATGCATAACTCTTGATCACTGTTCAGATGAGTAACATTATTTATGTAATAACAGAACCTGCCTAATATTAAGTTGGAGCTTGTTTAATCCACACTTCATAGTAATTATCCATATTACAGAAATGCCCGGTCTCCTGTTCTTGTATTAGCCTCATGAACATTTTACAACTAGAGTGTCTGATTTAAACTGGTGTGAGCGTCGCTGTGATGTGATTCACACTGACAGCTTTTAAAGAGCCCAGAGCCACTGGTTTGTCCTGGGACTCTGCCAATGTATTTGCATTATAGAGAGCGAAGGGTCGTGTGGGCTCAAACAGAAATGTTATATTCATCAAATCCCTTTTTAAATCAATGTGACAGTGTTATATGTAAAAGAATATGGCATCTTACACAACAGCCTTTTCATTTCAGCACCACTGATCAAATGATATTGGTAACTTTGGTTGAGTTTGGGGAGACAATTATGGAATCAGATCTTATTGATACTTCGCAGCTGATGGCATCAACATTCTCTGGGGGTGTGGTGCTAACTGTGGGCACTGCTTTGTCTGAAGCTTTATTAGACTTTAATCTGAGTTTTATTTGAACACAATCTGACCTTGGCCTGTAACGATAATCAATAAATCACTTAATCGTACGGTAACTTTTAACGAGCTCGATAACTTTTCCGGCCACGATAAATTCTATTTGCATGTTTGTTTTTTTCCTCATCTCTCTTGCTCTCTACCAAAGAGACTGAATGTCAAAATGCTTCTATCGCTCTCTGACTCCTCTCGTTTAATTAGCGTGATGACGCTTGAATGAATGTGCCAGCGTAGACTAGACGGATTATTTGTTTATCAACACAGCGGATGCGCGCGCAGCCTGAGTGCAGAAAGCGCCGCTGTCTCTGAGGTGAACATGAAGCTGCAACACAAGCACCACCGTCAGAACCAAAACAGTTCATTTCTGTGTGCCAAAACAAGTCACGATGCCGAAATCAACGCTAGTGAGTGGGACACGTCTCAACAGCCACATGCGGCAAATGCAGTGAGCGAAACGCAAATGAGAAGAAATAAGCTCAAAGCCCAGCAGCCGACATACACCCATACCCGAACGACACAACTACTCTAGCCCCCGGGAGAGCGCGAGATCCACTGAAATCCCACAAGAAACCGATACGATACAGACAGGACAGCGGCTCCGTTATAGCGAAATAGGATCCAGTGTCGCGGGTTAATTACAAACACTTAATACCAAAATGCCGAGGCTCACAGCAGCAGCCACAAAGAGAGGAACTAGACTACATTAGGCTATTCTTATGTTAACAAGTCTATTTTATTTAGGCCTGTTTTTTCTTGTCTTGAAGTTCCTGTGTTAAATGTTCTTTAGAAAGTAAAGTTTACTGATCTTTGAGAGGGTGTATTTGTATTTTTATTCCATGGTCATTATATTAGTTGAAAATGGTCTCAAAATGTCAATATTATTATTTATCGCAATAACTTCTTGGTCAGTTAATCGTCCAGCAAAATCTGTTACCGTTAGAGGCCTAATCTGACCAGAAAGTTAGTTTGATCTACGACAGGTCAGCTGATTTGTGCTGTTAAATAAGTCTCACGCATAAAATTACAGTCAGCACTAGCCAACGTTTTTTCAGGCCAGTCATTCACTTTTTTATTGAAAATCAAACTCCCAAACAGGACTATTAACGCTCATATTGACCACAGGCTCCTGAAAATTTGCTATTTAAATCCATTTTGTGCTTTTAATTGAGTTTTCAGACAATCTTAAATAATTTTTGTCTGTCCATTATGTCACCTTGGTAAATGACGAACATTTCACCAATCAAATTTTGCCGTACATGTAGAACACCACCAGCGTGATTCCAAATGACCATAGTGATTTTTCTGTACTTCTGTAACTATATGTACTGTATGTAAGTTTAAAAGATATCATTCTGATCAGAGTCCACATTATAAACAACTCTAGGAGCATTCACGTTTGAGCGAAGACAGAAATATGAACTCATAAACTAATACAAGAACCACATGCTTTTCAGAACATGTTTGGTCATGAGAGATCTAAAATACAGGTACACCACAGTCTGTTTTATAAATAGAAAGTTGTTGTTTGTAGGGAACATTCTGTAATCTAAATCACTGGAGCCTTTGTGAGTTGATAATTACACAAACCCGACTTGTGATTTCCATTTGATTGCGATTAATTGTGCTGCCTTGTTCTGGCTGAAAAGTTTGGACCTTTGTACGTCATGGTTTTGGAAAGTCCTGGTTCTAATATTTTACAATTTAGTATTATTGGATAGTTTTACACCTTTATTCGTGTTAGGGGTGTACTGATCCAGCTTTTTCAGTTCCGATATCGATACTTTGATACTTCTGCCAATATCTGATATCAACCAATGCAAGTGTCACAGGAAATGGCACTTATTTCCTTAAAGGTGCACTGTGTAATATTTCTAGTGGATGGTCCGCCACCTGCTTGTCTCCATGGAGATGTTATTGCTTTATATAGAATGTTCCACAGTATAGATTAAACCAGGTTACAGCACTATGCTACTTTACAGGTCAGATCTATGGAGACTCGTCCCTATTCACAGAAGGAATTATTGCATTTTGGAGAAATAGAAACACCTGTAAGGAATAAATAAAGAATAAACAGATAGATAGATTAAATCCTGAAGTAAATTTGAACTAGGCCAGCTACTTTCATACACACAACGCCATCCAATCATTATTAGGCCTGTAATGATAACAGATTTTGCTGGACGATTAACTGACCAAGAATTTATTGTGATAAACAATAATATTGACATTTTGAGACCAATTTCAACTAATATAATGACCATGGAATAAAAATGATAACACGCCTTTTCAAAGATCAATAAACTTTACTTTCTACAGAACATTTAACACAGGAACTGTAAGACAACCAAAAACAACAGGCCTAAATAAAACAGACTTGTTAACATAGGACTAGTCTAATGTGTCTGGCTTACAACAAGGACTTAACAAAAATATACTTGAATAAACCATTGCTGAACCAAACACAAACAAAGCAATAAATAAAACAGATTCCAAGTCTCTGTAACAAAATTGCCCTTAAAAGTTATTTTAGGCTAGGGACGGGCATTCGATGAAATTTTCTTAATCGATTGTCGGAAGAATTAACGATCGATTATCGATTAATCATTAACGTTTTTAAATTAAAATGATCATCATTATTATTACTATCTGCACTACTAATCTGCATAAATAAATTCAACTTTACGACATATAAACCGTAACGACTCTAGAGCCACATCACCCCGTTTGACATTATAATGTGTTTAATTCAGTTTTGCGCAACTCTCACAGAAACGAAACTTAAAACCGCATCGCTAATTTGCATAAACTAAGCGAAGATAAAAATGCAGCTCTTGTGTCGCTGATGCGGTTCAATTTCTGGCACGACTCAGTGGAATACAGGTTAGTGTGACCATATTTGTGTTTGTCAAAACCAGGACACCGTAGGGGGGGGAGGTGGGGACTCGTCATCGACATTGCGCGACTCTCACCTGGCAAAACTTTTTCCCACTGGACACCGAAACATATGTGCTGCTTTGTGCACTGTGCACATGCACTTGTCCCGAACGGAAAGTGTGGAATTTCTTGTACAAGTCATCGTTGCACATCGTTCGCATTTCACTTCAGTACGTTGCAGACTGACCGACTGTTTGCTCGCTCCTTCTGAGTGCAGAGAGCTACATGTCCGGACCCCTGTTTGGTGACGCTACGCACAGCAACCTACATTTGGTTTGTCGATTAAAATGAATGTAATCGATGAAATTCTTAATGATCAATTATTGATTAATCGACTAATCATGCCCATCCCTATTTTAGACACTGACTTACATTGGAATATTGTGTCTTGTCCTTCTGTGGCTGCTGCTGTGGCCTCGGCATTTTGGTTTTAAAGTGTTCATATTAACCCACAACACAGGGTCCTATTTCTGTATGAGGGAGCCGCTGTCCTGTCTGTATCGTGTTGGTTTCTTGTGAGATTTCGGGCTCTCCCGGGGGCTAGGCTCGTTGTGTCGCTCAGGTGTGAGTTTATGTCGTCTGTTGGGGTTTGAGACATTTCTTCTCGTTGTTTCCGCGCTCTCTGCATTTGACGCACGTGGCTGATGAGACGTGTCCCGCTCACCAGTGTTGATTCGGCATCGTGACTTGTTTTGGCACACGGAGATGAACAGTTTTGTTACCATCGAGCTTGTTAAAAGTTATCGTACGATTAATTGATTTATTGATTATCGTTACAGGCCTACCAATCATTACAACCATTTTTTATGAAGTTCAAAGTACTCTTGTGGTAGGGGAAATATATGAAATATGTTATGATTCATTATATTGTTTCCATGTTGTCAATTATTCTGTTAAATTATTCCTAAAAATGAATGCATGCTCTATCTGATTATATTAAGACAACCTTTTCTGGTGTTTTTCTCAGTGGAGATGTTATTGCTTTGTCTGGAATGTTCCACAGTGTCTTTTCTATCTTCATGAAAACTAAATCAGCCCAAGTTACCCAAGGTCAGGTCTGTGGAGAGGCAACCTCGCTCAAGTCACAATGCCTGAGGTGGTGGATCCTCCACTATAAACACAATTACATGATTACACAATGCACCTCCAAAGCTGCACTATGTAACTACTCCTAAAGCTGCTCTATGCAATTTTTCTGGAGGAAGCTACAATACCTGCTTGTGTCTAGATAGATAGATAGATAGATAGACACTTTAGATGATACAGAAGATGTCGATATAGCTCACATTCAGACCTTTCATCACACACTAAAACAGTTCAAAAATGTATAAAAAGCAATAAAGTGCTGGTTCTGCAGGGTGACGTGGGTGGGGTTATGTTATGGTTATGTTATAGAGCCTGATGGATGTGGGAAAGAAGGATTTTTTAAACCTTTCAGTCCAGAGTAAGAGGAGCCGTCTGCCACTGCTGCTCCTCTGTGCAGCCAGGACACTCTGGAGGGGCTGGGAGCAGGTGTCCATTATGGCCTCCAGTCTGTTTTGGTTGTGTCCCTTCACCACCGTACTGAGTGACCCCAGTGCCCTCCCAATCACAGAGCTGGCCTTCTTCACCAGCTTCTGCAACCTCCTGCTGTTCTTATCAACCAGACTGCTGCCCCAGCACACCACCCTGTAAAAAACATCAAGAGCGGCTCCTCACAAACATCAAATGCCCTGAGCTTTATACATGCATATGTTTAAAGGGACAGTCCAGAATTTCCTAGTGAGTCAGAGTGTTGGAGACGTGTGGAGACACTTTTTTAAATATTCCATCAGGTCGCATGTCAATGGCCATAGTTCTCCTACCACTAAAAACAGTCTTACCCACTCCACAAAACACCCAAAGAAAATCTATTATTACACCAGACTGTCCATGTAAATGTCTTTGTTATATTACTGATCATGCCCCTTGTTCACCACCACCAACATACACCCACTGCTCTGTTCTAACTTCATTCTACAATTTTATTTTCTCAGTCAGTGATGCGCACAGCACTCAGCAGCGTAGCTTAAACATGTTTGTATGAATGAAAAAAAAATCAGCTTCTTGCTATCATGTGCAGATATCCATTGAGTTGCCAGTGTTACAGATCTGTTGGTGGTGATATGTCACATGGGGCGATGTGGGCGTGGCCTTGCAAGGACCCAGTTTTAGTAAACCTAATATTTAGTTTTAAACGCAGTATCCGTGTTTCTTTTGAGTGCGTTTCACATTATTTAATCATCCCTGAGGTACATATGTGGGCATGTCAGTGTGTTTGAGCATAAATGTAGTGAAACATGCACGCTGCTCCAGACTGATCACGATAGGGCAGAAGGGAAGTCACAGAAGAACATTTACATGTTTTTTAGACAGCGCCCCAGAGGCCCTGGGACAGGTGTCTGTGCAGATGTCTGTGCGTCTGTCTGCAGAGGGAGGCTTTCTGTGGCGTGTGCGGCATGAGCCATGTACACACCGGCCACAACAAATCCATAACACCGACCCTGTTCATGATGATGTTTACGGTGGTGTCAACTCCCACTGGGCACTGCATCTTTCTAAAGCGGTAGTCTGCGGACAATTTCTTTAATTAAATCGTTTTAGATGAGTATTGTGATTTAAACTGTGTAAATAATAATGATAACATAATGATTCATAGGTAGCAGGCTCAAACACACTATGTGATCTGACAATTACAACCTCATTTTCTGATCATATTTCACAGATATCACCTGTATTTGTGTAGTGCTGTGAAACTTGTTCATTATAAATAAAATCTGAGAAAATTACTTTATTGATCGATGACATCATAAACTGTGAAAATCAATAATTTCTAATCAAAGTTTGAACAAAGTCATGCATCAAATCTGAAATCTGACAAGTCCAAGGTTGAAATACATATTTTTAAAAGGTGCAACATTTCTGGTGGAGGAAATGTTGCACCTGATGGTCTCCATGGAGATGTTATTGCTTTGCCTGGGATGTTCCATGGTTTGACATTAAACACATGTATAAAGCATTTATTCATTACGGTTGATTCCTTCTGTGACTGGGGCTGACTCTCCACAGATCTGAATTGTAATATAGTGTAGTGCTGTGACCTGCTTGTGTCCCTCGTGATAGATTCTGTAGGTTTAATCTTTTCTAGTGACAGATCATCCACTAGAAATGTTTTGCAGTGCACCTTTAAGCTCTGAATCATTTTGGCAAAACTGAAACTAAGTTAAAAATAGTTTTCAGTGGGCAATGTATAACTGAAGGACTTTTCCCCGGGGAATATTAATGATTTAAAATGTGAACGTTTTTCCTTTTGCTGAAGTGGAGGATTTTATGAAGACTCGTCATGGGAACTGGTATCAGCTCTGGTCAAAAATAGCTGCGTACAGTTTTATCATATTTAACGTTTTGAGATAAATAGACAAATGGAGACGAATGTCATATGAAGGGCAGTTACATGTGAGGTAGAGCTGTTTGTTGCATTGCGTCTCTATAGTAACTACACATTCCACCATAGGGATTCATGTAGAACACCCCCAGCGCTGAAAAGAAAACATGCATTCAGTATTTATTGAGCCTGAAGAAAGTATTGTTCTAGTTATATTAAACGGATAAGCTGATTTAATAATTATTGTGACAGGCCTAATGGCAAAAAAACAAAACAAAACACTGAGATAGATCCTTTTTAAATCCTGAAGTAAATTTGAAATGGACCAGCTGCTTTTATACACACAACACCATCCAATCATTACATAAGTAAATCACCAAAGCACCATAAAAACAGTCTTTTATCAAGTTCAGAGTGCTCTTGTGGAAGAGGAAATATATGAAATATGTTGTGATTCATCATATTGTTTTGATGTTGTAAATGATTCTGTTAAATTATTCCTGAAATGAATGCATGCTCTAGAAAGGGGAGATACTGGCACAAAACACATTTCTTGAAGGTAGTTTGTGCAACTTTTCTGGTGGATGGTTCATTAAATGTTTCATAGTATGGCATTAAACCTTTCTATCTTCATGAAGACTAAATCAGACCAAGTTACAGGTCAGATCTGTGGAAAGACAACCCCGCTCACAGCTATACTGTGGAACATTCCAGGCAGAGCAGTGACATCTCCATAGAAACAAGCAGGTGATGGACACTCCACTAGAAAAGTTACACAATGCACCTTCAGAGCTGTACTATGTAACTATTCCTAAAGCTGCTCTATGCAATTTTTCTGGAGGAGGCTACAACACCTGCTGTCTCCATGGAGATGTTATTGCTTTTCCTGGAATATTCCACAGAATGGCATTACAAAAATAAAGCAATACGAATAGCTCACTTAGTCGGATATAGAGAACATAGGAATGCACTTTTTTTGCCAAGATACTGACATTTGAGGACATGGTAGAATTTAAAGCATGCCAAATCTTATTTAAAGCGAAACTCAACCTGCTCCCAGAAAACATTCTAAAACTGTTTTGTACAAATGAATTCAAATACAGCCTGAGAGCTCAAATGAACTTTAAAAAGCAATTCTCAAAAGAAGCAGGCGTGAAGTAGACTTAAGGAACAGCTTAGATTTCAAAGCTTATACTAACTTGTTGCACTTCAAAAAACAATTTAAAAATCAGATCTCACAGAAATACCTAGAAGAAAAGATATATTGTCTTCAGAAGTAAACTACGACTATTGGATCAACACATGCTTTTCTTTAACATTAAGTTTTATTTGTGATCATGGGCGATGGATTTTGTGCCTTCTTTATCATTGTTATTACTTTTTACGACCATAAATGAAAACACTGTAGAAGCCTTAAAAAAACAGTATAAAGCATTTTGGAAGATATCGAGCTCTGGAATGAATGAATTATGCATTAAATTTAGTTTGTTACCTGGTCCCCAAAGGGTTGACCAGGTTTTGTATTCACCCTGTGTGTCTGTGTGTAGGTCCGCCTGCAATAATTCCGCCATTTATGGACCGATTGTCACCAAATTTGGTACGTGGGTTAAGCCCCCTGTGCCCGATGCCGCAGAAAAGTTTGGTGATGATCCGAGGTCATTTGAGGTCACATGGGCCAATTGAAAGGTCACGCCATTATAAAGGATAGGCAATTTCAGCAATTTCTGAACCATCTGCAGCCTAAAATATTCCCCCAATCATCAGACAAGTTGGCACACACATAACCGGGGCACACTGGATGTTACAGGTTGAAACTGGTCAAGGTCACTTGAAGGTCATGGTAACCAGGGTCAAATATGTGTTTTTGGTCATAACTCTGCGAAGGATTGAGCTAGGGCAACAGGAGTGTCTCAAAATCTTTATAATTTTATGCATTTGTATAGTCAAATATTCATAGTTTTCGAGATAATAACTAATTATAACAGCTCCTTTCTCTTTCAGTGTAGCCGTTAAAGTTCTAATTGGAACTAAAATAATTCCATTTCTTGTTTTTCTGGTGATACACAACACACTGATCTACAGTCACACAACTAACAGATACACAACTCATGAAAAATGACATTTTGGTGACACACTAGTAAACACAGACATTCTCATGTGTGACCAATATCACACACATGTTCATGGGCCTGTACACATACACACAATACATTGTGGATATAATGATCATGTAATATGGACTGGACTCCTCATAAACTGCTTCTGTGGTGATGAACTGACCCACCGACACCTCATGGGACCAGGTTGATATCTCTGATTGCGCTTGTTTTAATTTTTTTTTGTCTCTTATATACACAGTAAATCGTAAGTTCATATGTTGCCATCCATTGCTTTTTTTTCTTGGAATTCTGTCATTGTTTAAAAGGGTTGGGCATTAAAAGTACTTTTACTTCAGCCTAAACCTTTCAGTCATGATCCATGGGGATGTAGTCTGTTTGGTTTGGTTTTGTTTTGTAGTGCTGCAAAATGACCAAATAAAACTATTAACTACTACTAATTTTTAAGTTTTGGCACCAGTCTCTTGCTATTTTTGCTACTTATTTTGAATTTATTACTACCATTTATAGTTTTCTCTCTGTTATTATAATATATTGTGATGTGTGAGCCCAAATCATTTCCCTTGTGGATCAATACATTTTGTCTAAGTCAAAGTTACAGGTCAGATCTGTGGAAAGGCAATCTCACTTACAGAGCATGTTTTCTGATCATATTGTTCTAGCAATAAAAACAAAGAAGTTAATGACATTTCAGAGGGAACAATCTCTTGAATTTCAATGTTTTGCCACAAGAAACTACTTTGAAGTCTGCAGTGCTTTTTAGTGACATGCCCCTCTTTTCCTCTCTCCTCTTTTCTCTCTCCTCTTTTCCTCTCTCCTCTTTTCTCTCTCTGCTCTTTTCTCTCTCTCTTCTCCTTTCTTTCTTTCTTTCTTTCTTTCCTCTTTTCTCTCTCCTCTTTTCTCTCTCTCCTCTTTTCTCTCTCTCCTCCTTCCATTCTCTACATTTTTCTCTCTCCTTTCTCTCCTTTTTTCTCTCTCTCCTCTTTTCTCTCTCTCCTTTCTTTCTCTACCTTTTTTCTCTCTCTCCTCTTTTCTCTCTCTTCTCCTTTCTTTCTGCTTTTTTCTCTCTTCTTTTTTCTTTCTTTCCTCTTTTCTCTCTCTCCTCCTTTCTTTCTTTCTTTCTTTCTCTCTCTCTCTCTTTTCTCTCTCTCCTTTCTGTCTCTCTTTTTTCTCTCTCTCCTCCTTTCTTTAATTTTCTCTCTTCTTTCTCTCCTTTTTTCTCTCTCTCCTCTTTTCATTCTTTCCTCTTTTCTGTCTCTTTTCTCTCTCTAATCTTTTCTTTCTCGTCTCTTTTCTTTCTTTCCTCTTTTCTCTCCTTTTTCTTTCTCAACTTTTTTCTCTCTTCTCTCTCTTTTCTCTCTCTCCTCTTTTTTCCCTTTTTCTCTCTTCTCTTTTTTCCCTCCTTGTTCCTTTTTCTCTCTGTTCTTTTCTCTTTTCTTATGCTTACTCTCATTTCTTATTTTCTTTCCCCTCCTCTTTTCTCCTCCTGCTCGTCCTCTCTTGCGGTGATGTGTGGAGCAGGTGGAGTTGTTGCTGAACACACTTTCGCTCTGTTATTACAGCAGGATTCTTTGTGCAGCTCAGCAGATCGAGCTCGGCCTGTGGGAGCTGCTTAATGAGGAGGACGTCACATTTTTCACTCTGGGTTTCCTGGATACTCTTCAAGGTTTTCTGTTTGCAAATTAAATGAATGTACAGTATGTAGGAACAGGGAAAGTTTCCAGGTACCAAAATATGAATCTTAATTTGAAATGTGACTTTGTAAACCATTTCTAAATCAGGACTAAACTAGAACTAAACCTCTACGTATGAACAGCAAAGTGTGCTTCATGTCTTCAGAGAATAAACACTGATAAACTAGAGCTAAACCAGGACTAACCCAGGACTAAAACACAACTAAAATCCAAGCAGGACATCAAGGGTAAATGAAGGACTAAACCAGGACTAATCAAAGATCACTAAAAGATCATTAAACCCGGACTACCCCAGGACTAAAGAAGAACTAAATCTGGATGACATCTGTTTTAAACAAAGTCAAAACCAAGACTAAACCAAGACTAAACCAGGACTAACCAAAGACTAAAACTGGTCAAAACCTGGACTGAACCAGGTTTAAACCAGGACTAAACCAGGTCTAAACTAGGTCTAAACCAGGTCTAAACTAGGTCTAAACTAGGTCTAAACCAGGTCTAAACCAGGTCTAAACTATGTCTAAACTAGGTCTAAACCAAGTCTAAACTAGGTCTAAACTAGGTCTAAACCAGGTCTAAACCAGGTCTAAACCAGGTCTAAACCAAGTCTAAACTAGGGCTAAAACTAGGTCTAAACCAGGTCTAAACCAGGTCTAAACTAGGTCTAAACCAGGTCTAAACCAGGTCTAAACCAGGGTCTAAACCAGGCTAAACCAGGTCTAAAACCAGGGTTCTAAACCAGGTCTAAACCAGGTCTAAACCAGGGTCTAAACCAGGTCTAAAGGTCTAAAAAGGTCTAAACCAGGTCTAAACCAGGTCTAAACCAGGTCTAAACCAGGGCTAAACCAGGTCTAAACTAGGTCTAAACTTGGTCTAAACCAGGTCTAAACCAGGGTCTAAACCAGGGTCTAAACCAGGTCTAAACCAGGTCTAAACTAGGTCTAAACTAGGTCTAAACCAGGTCTAAACCAGGTCTAAACCAGGGCTAAACCAGGTCTAAACTAGGTCTAAACTTGGTCTAAACCAGGTCTAAACCAGGGTCTAAACCAGGGTCTAAACCAGGTCTAAACCAGGTCTAAAGGTCTAAAATAGGTTTAAACCAGGTCTAAACCAGGTCTAAATTCGGTCTTAACTAGGTCTAAACTATGTCTAAACTAGGTCTAAACCAGGTCTCAACTAGGTCTAAACCAGGTCTAAACCAGGTGTAAACCAGGTGTAAACCAGGTCTAAACCAGGTCTAATCTTAAACCAGGTGTAAACAGATTAACCTCTCTCTCTGGACACTGGTCTGATGGCTCCACACATTTATCTGTGGCTGATGCTTCGTCCCGTCTCCAGGAGGTGAAGAAACGGCCATCCACATCAGAGCCGTAACCGTGGCAACAGGGAGGTCTAAATCAAGCCCTAACAAGGGTCCTGTCTCCTCCAGCGAGCTTCAGATAAGAGCCTTTAGAAATAACTGCTTTCTGTCGCTATTAAAGTGCTCTATGTGTTGCTCTCCCTGTTAGACTGGATGGCAACACTCGGTTGGTCCTGGATTAAAGATCCACTCTGAAACTTTTTGATCTTGTTTCTAATGAGGTGACTTTGTCTAGAATGTTCCACAGTATGGCATCAAACATTTATTCAATTACATGATTTTTTTTATTGCCTAAGCTGTGACTGGGCTCACCCCTTTGTAGATCTGACCTGTAACTTGGTCTAGTAGGATCACCTGCTTGTCTCCGTGGTGATAGATGTGTTTAATGCCATACAGTGTAACATCTTAGCCTTGATTTTCTCTGTGTTTATCTCATGTCATAATTTAATCCTGGTTTTGTATCGTCTTAGTCCTGATCTAGTCCGGTTTTAGTCCTGGTTTAGATCTGGTTTAGTAATGTATTTATTTCTGGTTTGTAACTACATGTTTTAGTCCTTGTTTAGTCTTGGTTTAGTCCTCGTTTAGTCGAACCTTAGAGTTGGTTTAGTCCTTTTTAAGACCTGGTTTAGTTCTGGGTTAGTCCTATTTTAGCCTTGGTTTAGTTAGATCTGGTTTAGAACTATGTTTGTCCTATTTAGCCCCAGTTTAGTCCTTATTAAATCCTGATTTAGTTATTAGTTAGTACTAGTTCACCCTATGTTTAGTTTTTATTAAGTAGTAGTTTAGTTCTAGTTTAGTCCTGGATTTGTCTCGGGTTCATGGTTTGTTAAGACCTGTTTAGTCCTGATGTAGTCCTATGTTAGTCTTGGTTTAGTCATTGTTAAGACCTGGTTTAGTCTTGGTTTAATTCTTGTTAAGAACTGTTTAGTCCTGGTTTAGTCCCTAGATTTGGTCCTTGTTGTGCCCTAGTTTAGTCCTGGTTTAGTCCTATGTTAGGCCTTGTTTTAATTTGGTTTATTAGTGGTTTAGTCCTTGTTAAGACCTGGTTTAGTCCTGGTATAGTTCCTAGATTTGGTCCATGTGGTGCCCTGGTGTAGTTCTGAGTTTGTCCTACTTTATTCTTAGTTTAGTCCTTGTTAAGTCCTTGTTTAGACCTGGTTTAGGCCTGGTTAAGATGTGTTTAGTCCTGGTTTAGTCCTATATTAGTCTTGGTTTAGTCCTGGTATAGTCCTGGGTTTGTCCTATTTTATCCTTAGTTTAGTCCTTGTTTAGACCTGGTTTAGTCGCGGTTACGACCTTGTTAAGACCTGGTTTAGATCTTGTTTAGTCCTTGTTTAGTCCTTGTTTAGTCCGGTCTATAGCGTGTAGAGCTATTGAGTGCGTGTCCAGCTGATGGATGAGGTTGAGCGGAGGTCTATAGCAGAGGTCCATGAGAGAGGACAGGTTTACAGATTGGACCAAAGAGACCAGTGACACTCGGTGCATTTTAATAGAACCATTTTACATTTTACATAACAGTCTTTTTACTATTCAGGGAGCACAGATGTTAAATGAGCCTAAAGCAAACCTACAATGCTTTTAATTACTCTCACTCTACTTCACAAATATGATAACTAGAGCAAAATGTGAAAAAGTTAACATTTTAAGTGGATAAAAATGATATTAGCAAGAAAGATTTCAAGTGTAAACAAACAAAGCCGACACATTGCTTTGCTCTGGTGGAGTGTCCATCACCTGCTTGTCTCCATGGAGATGTTCTCGCCTTTCCTGGAAAGTTCCATGGTATGACATTAAATATATCTATTTAGCATTTATTCATTACGGGTGTTTCTATTGCTCGAAAAGTAGAATTTATTTGAATTTTGAATTTATTCATGGAAGCCCCTTGAGATGCAGCGTCTCATTTTCAAGGGGGACCAAGAACATACAACATACAGTTTACTCTGTCCTACACACACATAGTTTGACAATACAATACATACAACACATCCATCCATACATACGTACGTATGTACATCCATACATACGTACGTATGTACATACATCCATACATACGTACGTATGTACATACATACATACATACATACAATACACACATACATACATACAATACAATACATACAATACATACCATACATACATACAATACATACATACAATACACACATACATACATACAAACATACATACATACATACATACATACAAACATATATACATACATACATACATACAGTACAAGTAACAGAACAATTTTGCTCACATCTCTCCCTAGCCCCCAGTATGTTCATATAGTCATTAACACAAACACAGTGTTAATAGAATCAACAAAGGAGCTGAGAGAAGTTCGAGACCTCAGTGATGGAGGCGGATTGTTCTGACAAGCAGACGATGGACCCACACCAGAAAAGTTGCGCAATGCATCTTTAAAGCTGACATATTATGCAAAATGGATTTTTATCTACGTTGTACTCCATGTTGTACTGTAGTTGTTTCCCCTTCTCATTTACTCTCTCAAAGTTATATATGCAGTGATTCATGCATGTTTCAATAATCTTTAATTGCTTATTTTCAAGATGCCATTTTGCCAATCAACCCCACTTTTCACCATGACTCTGTACGTACTTCTTCAACCTCTCCAGTTTTATTTTCACATAGGATTCAGTTATCTTCATTAGTAATTTTGGTAAAAAAAAAAAAAAATTCTTTAAATTTTTTTGTCTCTTTGTTGTTGTGACGTTCATGGTGATGTCAGCTCCCATTGGGCTCCAGAGTTTCTTTTATGAAGTAACATTCTGGACCAGCCATGAAAAGTCCATATCTTGTCATATAAGTCAAGCAGAATCTGTACAGAGTCAACGTGACATGTGAACTGAAGCATTTTAAAGATTTTTTTTTTTACTTCTGCCTTTGGGAATACTATACTGCTAACCCACTTGCATTCTGCCTATGTTTTCTTTAGTGCTCTACATTCTTCATGTCTTAAAATATCTCTCACTGTGTTTAACCTTATTTTATTCAGCTTAAATCAAGGTTGTGGTTGTGGTGGAGGACGACAGGCAGCTTTGGTTTTCAGTTCAAGGAAAAGATTTCATTTAGTATTTTTGTCAAGGTTTTAGGTGTGTCTGTATCTGTTGTTATTGTATTGGAGACTAACATTTTAAATAAAGACTCGGCTATACAGCAAAAATGTATCATGATATTTCCTCGTAGACTATTGTTTTTCTCAATTTCTCTGTAAGCTTTTATTTAACTAGTCATTCCTTTATTAAACAAACAGTAATGAAGTGAGTGAAGAACCTTTATTTAAAGTACTAAGGTGTCCTGGTTTAGTCCTTGCTAAGACCTGGTTTAGTTCTGATTTAGTCCTTGATAATATCTGGTTTAGTCCTTGTTAAAACTGGGCTTACTACTTATTAAAATCTGGTTTAGTCCTGGTTTAGTCCTTGTTAAGATCTGGTTTAGTCTTTCTTAATATCTGGTTTAGTCCCAATTAAGATTAGGTTTAGCCCTGGTTAAGATCTGGTTTAGTGCTGGTTTAGTTTTTGTTAAGACCTGGTTTTTGTCTTTGTTAAGATCTGGTTTAGTCCTTATTAAGGTCTGGTTTTAGTTCTGGTTTAGTCCTTGTTAAGATGTGGTTTAGTCCTGGTTTAGTCCTTGTTATTATCTGGTCTTTGTTCAGACCTGGTTTCATCCTTGTTTAGATCTGGTTTTGTCCTGTTTAATCCTTGTTAATATCTGATTTAGTCCTGGTTTAGTCCTTGTTAAGACCTGGTTTAGTTCTGGTTTAGTCTTTGTTCAGATCTGGCTGGTTTAGTCCTGGTTAAGACTACGGTTAGTTCTTGTTAAGATCTGGTTGAGTGCTGGTTTAGTTCTTGTTAAAACTGGGTTTAGTCCTTGTTAAAACTTGGTTTAATCCTTGTTAATGTCTGGTTGAGTCCTGGTTTAGTCTTAGTTCAGATCTAGTTTAGTCCTGGTTAAGACTAGATTTAGTCCTTGTTCAGATCTGGTTTAGTCCTTGTTAAGACCTGGTTTAGTCCTTGATAATATCTGGTTTTGTCCTGGTTTAGTCGTTGTTAAGATCTGGTTTAGTCCTGGTTTAGTCCTTGTAAAGATCTGGTTTAGTCCTTGTAAAGATCTGGTTTAGTCCTGGTTTAGCCCTTGTTGAGATCTGATTTAGTCCTGGTTTAGCCCTTGTAAAGATCTGGTTTAGTCCTGGTTTAGCCCTTGTAAAGATCTGGTTTAGTCCTGGTTTAGCCCTTGTAAAGATCTGGTTTAGTCCTGGTTTAGCCCTTGTAAAGATCTGGTTTAGTCCTGGTTTAGCCCTTGTTAAGACTGGGCTTAGTCCTTTTTTTAGTCCAGTCTGTAAAACTATTAACTGCATGTCCACCTGATGGATGAGGCTGAGAACCTCTGTCTCTACGGAGAATGTCCCAAAGTACGGTTTTATCTTTCTGTTTCCATGGGATTTAAGGATGACATTCCACCAGAACGTTACACGGTGCTGCATTAAGTATGGTCGTGCTGCAGCTATAGCTCTGTCTGGAAACTCATATAGAAAATAATGAAAATATAACTATATACCTGCAGTCCGGGTTTATTGACTTGAATTATTTACTATATTGCTCACCTTTCCACCAATCATGGCTCAGAGAAAAATAACACCAACAAACCCCTATGGCACGAGACTAAAGCTGCTCCTATGGTATATTTATGTTCAATTAGTGGGAAAAGTACAGGTCTGGAAATATGTGTTTAGATTTGAGTCCTTTTAGTCGTATATACTCTGCGCTGAGGGGACGGCCGGTTGTTTTGACAGGGTTAGAGCTGTATTTTTCACTGATAGTCTGAAGTGGGATGGGTCTTTGAAAATAATGGTCCATAAATCGTCTGAACTGTGCAGATCCTGAGATTGTCCAGATAAGAGCCGGGTTATGGTCAGGAGAACCTAGCTGGAGGATTAAAGCGGGGGTTATGAAGGATTTTTCAGACTTTTGCTGAAGTGCTGAACCAGATTTTTACTCTTAAAATCATTGAAAAACAGAACAATTTCATTAAACTGCAGTGTGCCAAAGTTATTCCTCACCTTACCTTATGCATTCTGAGCATCCTAATTATTCACCGCTGAGCTGCCCCGTTGAAATGAGCTCCCAGCAGCCTAAATCGACAGTGACGTCTATTGATTCACACCACCCTGACAAAATAAGCTATCTTAGATTTTTCCGTTTACAGCTGAATAGGTCCAATAAAGCCTAACCTCTCCACTTTTACAGCAGATTTCTGTGGGTTAGAGACAGCAGGTTTGATGCTGTTTGCACAAGGTGATCACACTTTATACCTTAGTTATGTGGAAATTTCAACTCATTTATATAAATATGTGTAGGTAGTTCATTTGGACAGTCGTATTCTGCTCGAACAGAGCTCAAACTAAAGGTAGCACATATCGACAGGCCAATTTAGCCATCGAATAATGCTCCCACTTTTTTGAATAACCATTATTCACATGTTTATATTAATTTAGGTAGAGGTAGCTCATTTTGATAGGTCTGTATTTTCTATCAAATAAAGATTCCAGTATATAAGAGAAAGAAATGACTGGAAACACTGAAATCTTTACATTAAAGCGTTAAATATATAGCGTTAAATATATAATATTTAGGAACAGTAACTGAAATATCGTGATATCGTATTGTTAGAGTTCTCACAATAATATCATGGACCATCACAATATAGTGAATTACAAGTCTCTTTGCTAAAATGAAGAGTTATGGTGCAGCAATAGCTAAAAAAAAAAAAGACAGAGGGAACTACATAGACCATGATCCTTTGCTCCATTTCAGTGTAGATTACATGAAGAAATAACAGCACTTCTAAGTCTTAGTTCTTTGGATTAAGTCTTGTCAAGGCATTTTAAGAGAAAAAAGTAGCATATTAATAGTTTTAACTGGTTAGCCTCCTCAGAATATCACAATAAATATCGTATCGTGAGATGTATATCATGAAAATATTGCACAGAGAGATTTGGATATTGTTACATCCCTAATCGTGATCCTCCCCAACATATCACAATAAATATCGTACTATGTTCGTATCGTGACGGTATCGTATCATGAGACTTGGATATCATTACACCCCTAATAATATTATATTTAACACTAATATCATAGGCTACAGTGTGAGTTTTCTACAATAGTATAGTGATATTTTATTTATACAGCGCCTTTCTAAACAGAGTTACAGAGTTTTCTACACATGGAAACAAAATAAAATATGACGTAATGAAAATGATAAAAAATCAAATATTAAATCCAAACTATTCAATCATCTAACATCTGTATTCTGCCATAAATCTAACACACACGTCCTTGCATATACATAATATAATATATATATAATATATATAATATATATAATAAAACCTGAATTGTGCAGGTGATGTGGCCTTAGCTCATCAGGGGCTAAGGATGGAAATGAGCTTTGGCTACAGTCCTGCATATTTGCAAGTAGTGGTATGTGAAAATATCGAAATATCGTATTGTTTAATGTGATGGTACAGTATCGAAATCGTGGGCTGCTGTATCGATATAGTATATATATTTTTTTTGGTATATTTTACTAAATTATTTTGTTACAGAGCTACAGTTTTGTTGTTTGTTTAGTGGATGGAAACTCGCTTATGCAAGACTTTTGCCATTTTCTCTGAAATGTTTATGTTTCATATGAACTTTGCAGAAGAAATGGTTTAACAAAGACTTATCACAAACATGATTTAGCCTTTATTTTCATTGAAACATATTGAATCAATCTGAAATATATCATATTGAATCGAAAGTGCACTGTATCGAGATATGTATTGTATCATAACCTCTGTATCGAGGTATGTATCGTATCATAACCTCTGTATCGAGGTATGTATCGTATCATAACCTCTGTATCGAGGTATGTATCGTATCATAACCTCTGTATCGAGGTATGTATCGTATCATAACCTCTGTATCGAGGTATGTATTGTATCATTACCTCTGTATCGAGGTCTGTATCGTATCATAACCTCTGTATCGAGGTATGTATCGTATCATAACCTCTGTATCGAGGTATGTATCGTATCATAACCTCTGTATCGAGGTATGTATCGTATCGTGGCCTATGTATCAAGATAAGTATCGTATCGGCAACTTCTTAATAATACCCAGCCCTGTTTGCAAGTGAATGTTTTTATCTTACATTATCTTGTCTTTTAATATGCGTTGTCCCTTTAATAAATAAATAGAAATACAAAAAATGGTACTTGTTACTCCACTTCTGCTGCGGGAGCTCAGATCATCCGGCATTTAAACTTGTGCACATGCACAGTAACGCTAAGTAGCTCAAATCGACAGGACATCGTGTTTATAAGTGCTTTTCAAAACTTGCAGAGGCTAGATATTGGACAAAAAAATAATTAATAATTAGCAGCAGACAACATGCAGATGACTTATTTTAACTTCAGGAGCTGCTTGTACAACATGCATATCTGTACACATGGAGAAAAAGCTTGGGTTCTGTTCTTCAATAATAAATCAATTTTAGGTCCAAAACAAAACAAAAATCTGAAACGGCAAACTGTTATTTTAAATTGTATTGAACGTGGGCCTTGTTCACTGTCCCCTGTTTGTCATTGGCTCCGCAGAGAGACCAACTGTCACTCTTGGTTCCTAGAAAAGCGTTTCACAAACAAAGAGTTATTTTTTAAACTTCCTCTGTTTGTAAATCGTCAGTTTGAATCACGTCTGACCAGAGTCTGGACAGAACGCTCTTGCTCAACTTTGAAAGAATGCACCAAATATGCAGCGGACGAAGAGAACATCAAGTGTTTTTGGAGAGGATGGTCAGACTTTTAAATTAGAGGACAAAAGAGAGAGAGAGAAGAGAGAGGGAGGAGAGAGGATAGAAGTAGAGTGGGAGAGAGAAAGGCAAGGAGAGAGAAAGAGGGACGATAGCGAGGAGAAGAGAGAGAAAGATGAGGTGAGAGAGAAAGAGGAGGAAGAGAGAGGAGAGAGAAGAGGAGGGGGATGAGAGAGAAATGGGAAGAGAGGGAGAGGAGGAAGAGAGAGAATAGACAGAAAGCAAGAGATAGAGGGGAGGAGGAAGAGACAGGGAAGAAGAGAGGAGGACAGAAAGGAGAGAGGAGGAGAAAAGAAAGGAGAAGAGAAGAGGAGGAGAGACAAGTGAGAGAGAGAAAGAGAGGAGATAGCGAGAGGAAAAAGAGAGAGGGTACTGAGAAAAGAAGGAGAGAGATGAAAGAGCCAATAGAATAAAAGAGAGAGAAAGATGAGACAAAGTAAGAGGAAGAGGAGAGAGTGGGACTGAGAGAGAAAGAGTTGATGAGGAGAAAGATGAGGAGGAGAGAGAAAGAAGAGAAGTAAAGAGTAAAAAAAGGAGAAATGAAAGAGGCAATAGGATTAAAGAGAGAGAGAAAGATGAGACAACGTAAGAGAAAGAGAGAGAAACAAAAAGGGCAGAAAGAAGCGGAGGGGGATGAGGAGAGAAAGAAAGAGGAGGAAGAGGAGAGGTCTGTGGTGGTAAATGGTTTTGGACTGTGTAATTACTGAACCACTTTGTGCCCACGTCGTCAACGCTCAAACACAAGAGACACAGAGAGAGTGTCACTGTTCAAAGGGAAAAGACTTAACCCTTCTGGACATGTTTTACATAACCACACACAACTTTACTACCATTAAAGATAGAAACGTACTTCTTTTTGCAGACAGTTTCGACTTTCCGATATTATATTTCTGGTGTGGTATAGGATTTTGACCCCGCGATGAGGTGACCCCGGGGTCAACATACCATATACTATTTTGACTCCAGGGTTAGAATCCTATTATGGTATGTTGACCCTCCTATAGAATATTGACCCCCCTAGGAATATCTATCATTTATTAATAAAGAACTTGAATTCTCTAGAAAAACTTTGAATATTAATACTATATCTGCAAATGAAAACATATTGACACATTTAAAAGTGTTTTTTTAAGAACTCAGATGCATTTTTTATGTCGATTATAACTTTTGAATGTTAAAAATTACTTAGTTGTTTAAACACATATTTTATTGAAAATGAGAGAAGTAGTTATTAATTAGTTAAGTAATCAAAGTGATGTATGTGTGACAGGGCTGATCAGTTGTTTTAAATAGGGGAAAACCTATGGCTGTAGTAATCTGAACCCAACAATATGTTTATTATAGCTATGATGAAGTAAAGTAAGAAGTAATGTTAGTTGAATATTGACCATGATCAATTATATATAAAGGAGGTCAAAATCCTATGACTATAGTAATCTGACCCCCCAATATGTTTATTATAGTTATGATGTGTAAACACTTACATTAGATGAAAATGTAACATGAAGATGTGTGTTAATCATTTTGTGCCTACAACATGATGAGTAAAAGTAAACGATCGTGAATATATGTACCAATATATAATAAAATCGTGAATATATGTACCAATATATAATAAAAGTAAATGACATGAGAAATTATGGTCATATAAGTAACTACTAAAGAAAAAAGTAAGGGGAGTCAAAATACTATTGGGGGGTCACTTTACTATAGTGGTATGTTGACCCCTGGGTCAATATACTATAGGGGCCAAAATACTATCTCACACTGGCATTATCCTACGTCACACGCTGCGTGATGATGTAAGGAAAATGAGTGTCCAATAGGAACTTTGTTTTCTGGCAAACACATGCGCTCCCCTCCATTTTGATTGGCCCAAACTTTGCCAAAGAGTGTAGTGAGTCAAAATGGAGTGTCTGTGTTCATAACAATTGAAAAAGCTGCTCAAATAAATGGCAAATTACACATTTTGGTCAGTGTAATTGCGCAGCCAGTGCTATTTTTCTTTGAAAGGTTTATTTCACTCAAAATGTACACATCCAAATATACAGTAATAAACACCATGGAAATGCAGGAAGTGATGTGGCTCTGTGCCCTCGACCTGGACAGTTTTTTGCAGCCTCTTTTCAGTCAGTCTGCCCCAGGGCAACTGTGGCTACAGAAGTATATGGAGTAATAAAACATAACACTGCAGCACAATACAAGAGTAAAGTATTGTTATTAATTTATACCAACAAAAGCCCTCTTCAGTTTCTACCCACATAGACATTTTGGGTGTAGTGTTTTGCTCAAGGACACAAAGGCAGCAGGCACTGTAGTAGGAGTATTTGACAATAGAAGAACTAAACTGTCAGTCATCTGCACTGATCAACCAGAAAGGCACAGTGTTACAGTCATAAGTTTAAAATAGAAAGTGAAGTCGTGAAGGCAGAGTCTCACAACGCAAATATAAAAGAGACGAACAGAGAGAGAAGAAGGAGAGAGAGGAGAGAAAGAAAGAGCGAGAGAAACTGTGAGAGCTGAGAGAAGGAGAAAGAAAAGGGAGGAGAGAAAAGGGGCGGAGGGGAGCGAGAGAGAGGGAGGGATGGAGAGAGCAGAGAGAGAAAGAGCGAGAAAAACTGTGAGAGGGGAGAGAAGTAGAAAGTAAAGGGAGAGAAAAAGAAGAGAGGAGAGAGAGGGAGGGATGAAGAGAGGAGAGAAAGAGCAAGAGAAACTGAAAGAGCAAGAAAGAAAAAGAAAACTGAGGAGAGAAAAAGAAGAGAGGGGAGAGGGTGGGGGATAGAGGGAGGAGAGGGGGAGGACAGATGGAGGAATGGAGAGAGGAGAGAGAGAAAAAGCGAGAGAAACTGAGACGGGGAGAAGGAGAAAGTGAAATGAGGAAAGAGAAAGAGAAAAGGGGAGACACAGAGGGAGAAGAAAAAGCGAGAGGGAGAGACAGAAGACAGAAAGAGAGAGACTGAGAGGAAAGAAAGCGGAAAGATAGAGAGAGAAAGAGAGGGGGGTGTAGAGGGAGGAGAGAGAAAGGGGCATGGATGCAGAGAGGAGAGAGAGAAAGCGAGAGAGACTGAGAGGAGAGAGAAGGAGAAAGAAAAGGGAGGAGAGAAAAAGGGGGAGAGAGAAGAGAGAGAGAAGGAGGGATGGAGAGAGCAGAGAGAGAAAGCGCGAGAAAAACTAGGAGATTGGAGAGAAAAAGAAGAGAGGGGAGGAGGAAGAAGAGGGAGGGATGGAGAGAGAGAGAAAGAGCAAGAGAGATTGAGAGAGGGGAGAGGAGAAAGTAAATGGAGGAGAGAAAAAGAGAGGGGGGAGAGAGGGGGATGGGGAGAGGAGAGAGAGAAAGAGCGAGAGGTTGAAAGAGGAGAGAGATAGAGAAAGAAAAGGGAGGAGAGAAAAAGAAGAGAGGAGAGAGAGGGAGGGATGAAGAGAGGAGAGAGAAAGAGTGAGAGAGACTGAAAGAGGAGAGAAGGAAAGTAAAGGGAGGAGAGAAAAAAGAAGAGAGGGGAGAGGGAGGAGAGGGGGAGGATGGAGGGAGGAATGGAGAGAGGAGAGAGAGAAAGAGCGAGACCAAACAGAGAGGGAGAGAGAGAGGAGAAAGTAAAGGGAGGAGAGAGAAAGAGAAAAGGAGAGACACAGAGGGAAGAGAAAAAGCGAGAGGGAGAGACAGAAGACAGAAAGAGAGAGACTGAGAGGAGAGAAAGCGGAAAGATAGAGAGAGAAAAGAGAGGAAAAGCATTTACTGTGGTCTCACCTCTTGTCATTCGCCCACTGCACACTTCACTTTACAATGTGACTGCCAGTGTTGCTGCTTTTACCCACAATGCACTGCACTAAAGGACTATTGTTGCATTTCAATTTTTGCTGAACAATTTTTCTATCTATTTATCTATCGAGCTGGATCGCCTCTCCACTGATCTGACCTGTAGCTTGGGCTGAATACACCACCTGCGTGTCTCTATGGAGATATACTAGTTTTAATGTCATACTGAGGAACATTCTGTGCATATGACGACTGAAAGTATTTAGCTATAGTTTGTTGTCATTTTGTGTTATCTCGTAATTCTAGTCAAGTTACAGTTTTTTCTCCGTTGGTTTGGCTCATTTCTTGAAACAGAAATGACATTCTTAAAATTATCATCACTATCAAGATCATTTGGCCAAACAGTCTGATCGTTCTGCGGAACATTAGAGCTCAAAAGCAAAAGCTCATATCTCTGTTCACACATGCTTCAAAACTAGATTCCTTTCCCATATAAAGAGTCAGGACCATCAAAATGGCAAAGATCCTCTTCAATCGCTGTGGTTCATTTGCATTCACTTCATGTTTTTGCCAAAATAACCTGGATGGTTCAGCACAACACCATGGATCACCTGCGAAACGCTCATATCTCCCAAAACAGTTTACCCATGTGTCAAAACTAAACTCCTTTCTCATATAAAGAGTCATTGCCCCCAAAATGCAATATCCCTTTGGCCTCGTGTGAGCAGTGCAGCTCACAATGCCGAGATGTTTTGTCACTATGCAGAGGACGAGCAAACAGAATACAATTATAGATAAAAAGTGAAACAAAGGATTTCACAGGAAGAGCAGCCTCCAAAGTTTGAATCACACACACTGCACTCACACACACACACACACACTGCACTCACACACACACACACTCACACACACACACACTGCACTCACACACACACACACACACACACACACACACACACACTGCACTCACACACACACACACACACACTGCATTCACACACACACACACACACACACTGCATTCACACACACACACACACACACACACACTGCACTCACACACACACACACACACACACACACACACACTCACACACACACCACACACAGACACACACACACACACTCACACACACACACCACACACTGCACTCACACTGCCAACGAAACTCTGACCATTTTATTCACACACATGAAGTCACTTCCACACATTAGAGTAAATAAAAAGAAAATGTATACAGTATTCTGTACATGTATGAAATATGAACACAGACAAAAAAAGAACAATTATATCTAGCCTATGTCCACACGCTGCTCTCTGTTTGGCCATAGATTTTCGTCCACGTCACAGTGGATATTTTCCCTTGCGATGCAGCGAGGGAAGAAACGGCGAAACCATCCCCTACACTGATCCCCTGTGATGTCCTCACACACAGCATCCATTGCATGGAGCATGGACCTCTGGTCTTGAGCCCGATGTTCAGACACTCTCCACGTCCAAGTGGGAAAAAAAATCGGATTGAGGAAAGGAGAGTATGGAGGTAGTAGCTCCTTGAGCATCCTTGGATGAGCAGTGAACCAGGCCCTGATGAGCGGGTCTCAGTGGAAATTCACATCACAGTCACATAGTGTGGTAGGTGAGGCCCTTCGAGACATCTCTCATTTTCTGGAACCAGATCAGTATAAAGATTGTCCAAAAAAATGAAGACCTTTTGGGTGTTGTATGGACCTAAACTGGGGATGTGTGGCCACACCATTCTCAGATACGGCAGCACACATTGTTCTATTGTCCCCTCACTGCCCTGGGATTCACTGTGGCCCATGATGTTACGGCCACGTCTGCCTGTCATCAATTTATCAAATGTTCCAAGAAATTCATATATGCTGTCCATGGTATTATGTTCTTGACAGCTGAACAGACTATTGTGCATATGATGACCTAGACAATAAAATCATGCTGACATTTTGGAAAGAACAACTATTAGACCAAGAAGCAACTAATCAGTTTAGATCAAAAAGATCTATTTATTTGGAAAATGCGTAAATGTAGGCGACTTGTACAGAACCATTTGCAAAGATGCACTGAGACCCTTGAGACATGCACTAAGACATTTGCAATTTGATGAAATCTATGAGAAATGCCATTCTGTTGTGAACGATTGCAAGGTGGTTTGGGGATCTGTCGATGTTATTTATTTATTTTGTCATTTCTGTTTCAAGAAATGAGCCAAACCAATGGAGAAAAACTGTAATATAAAAATAAGCATTATATTGCCTTCAAAATTCTATATACATTTTTCACTATAATATAATGAAAATATATAATGTAATAGGCTGTGTTCATATGACATAACAACATTCTCAAAAGCCTATAGTTTTTGACAGTTTTTAATGAATATGACAAGTTTGTGGAGCCAAACACAAATAATTACATGTGGATCATTCATTTTTATATTTCTCCATTAGTTTTAATATACTGTATGAACCCCTGCCCTTCATCTGAATCATGACTTCATCAAATTCTTCACTTCTCACACACTATTTCTCATTCTCTCGTACTGTGAGGTGAGCTATGGTCCTGACAGAGAACTGGACCATTATAATCTGACCTTTTGGTTCCACAGCTCAGTTTGATTGGACCGAGCCTCCTGTTTTTCACACAGACAATTTCATTATGGTTTTATCCAAGTCCAGTAATTGTTGTTATGATTTACAGCTCCCGTCATTATCTCAGAATCAGATCACACCATCTCTAGAATGTGTGTCTGTTCTTGGGAATAGTTATTACTCTATTACTGTAATAGGAAGTTTACAGACTGTTAAAGTTCATATTTTCAGTTTGATCACAATTAAAGGTGCACTGTGCTGCTTTTCTGGTGGAGGGTCCATCACCTGCTTGTTTCTATGAATATGTATGTGATTTCTCTGCTTGGAACGTTCCACAGTATGACATTAAATGGACAGTTCGGAATTTTGGGCATAGGACCTCATTTCCTAGTGAGTCAGAGTGTTGGAGACGTGTGGAGACACTTTTTGAAATATTCCATCCAGTCCTTGTATTTGCAGAGGTCACTGGTGCTAGGCTAGTGCATGTCAATGGCCACAGTTCTCCTGCCACTAAAAACAGTCTTACCCACTCCACAAAACACCTGAAACAAATCTATTATAACACCAGACTGTCCATGTGAATGTCTGTATCGACAGAATAATTTTAGAAGTAAAACCAACCTTGCATTTGAAGGATTTATGTCTGAGCAGCAGCAGTGAATTGTACTTCCTGATAGAAAGCGTGGCAGCGGCGGAGTGATATATGAGAATATAGTCCCTCAACATGTGACGATTCATGTGATGCAAGGTTTCAAGCGTTATTCTATCAACACAGACATTTACATGGACAGTCTGGTGTAATAATAGTTTTGCTTCGGGTGTTTTGTGGAGTGGGTAAGACTGTTTTTAGTGGCAGGAGAACTATGGCCATTGACATGCACTAGCCTAGCACCAGCGACCTCTGCAAATACAAGGACTGGATGGAATAAGTGTTTCCACACGTCTCCAACACTCACTAGGAAATGAGGCCCTATTTCCAAAATTCCAAACTGTCCCTTTAAATAGCTCTACCTTACATTTATTCAATTACAGGTGTTTTTTTTAGCTCAAAAATACGTAGATAAACAGACATTCTGACTGTGAACGGGGTTGCCACACCACATATCTGGCCTGTAATTGTAACTTGGTCTGGTTTGGTCTCCATGAAGATAGCAAGGTTTAATGCTGTACTGTCAAACATCTCCATGGAGAAAAGCAGTTGAAAAAAACACAATTTGTCTGTTGTTGGAGTCTCTACACTTGGCCCAGTGACTACAGTTGAAAATTAGCTTTGTAGATAAAACTTTACAGATATTTGCAGAACTTCAAATTACAAAATAGTCCTTCTGTCACGGTACAAGGACCTGATGAAGGCGGGGTTTTGGAGGTTGAAGGCTGAAGGTTTGAAGGCTGTTTTGTTTCATTCACTTAAACCCTGCATATTTACGCTGAGTTCTTCTCTCAGACAGAAAACATTGATGTCATGTGGTAATACACAAAATGCTCTACTGTGTTTTTACTCCATACACTTTCACTTCAAACATTTGGATGATTTCAACTCTGGAAAAAAACAATCTCTACTGAATTAAAGGTAAAAAGGTAGCTGTCATGTAGTGGCTAAACTACCATTTCATGACATCACAAGGTGGAACACAGCATTTTGAGCTTTGGAGATGTAAACAGACTAATAATAAAGGGTTACTCAAACATGTGTGAACAAAACAAAAAACAACTCCAGTGTGTTTTTGAGGAGGTAACAACATTATAACATGGCTTAAAGTTCACAAGAGTCAATTTTGCGTAATAGGACTTTTATTACTCAAGATGCAATGGCTTTTTAACTTTTCTATAGATAGACTGAGTGCCTTGGTCTTTTTTTGAGCTAATTTACACCACCCATTTTGAGATTTTACCCTACGCACAACTACTGAAATATTTAGTTAGCTTAAAAGAACATTCACTCCAAAGACAACCTGTCTATACATTTTAATTATGCATGTTCCCACTAGGCATGGGCAATTGATTACAATTTTCTTAATCGACCGTACGGAGAATTAACGATCAGTTTTCGATTAATCATTAACATTTTTATATTAAAGTTGTCATCATTGTTATTACTGTTTACTAGGGATGTAACAATAACTGAAATATCGTGATATCGTATCGTCAAAAGTCTCACAATAATATCGTGGACCATCACAATATATCGAAATTACAAGTCTCTTTGCTTAAATTAAGAGTTGTGGTGCAGCAATAGCTAAAACAAAGATAGAGGGAACTACATAGACCATGATCCTTTGCTCCATTTCACTGTAGATTACAAGAAGAACAGTTCTAAGCACTTTTAAGTTTAGTTCTTTGGATTAAGTCTTGTCAAGGCATTTTTAAGAGGAAAAAGTTGTATATTCACAGTTAGCTGTTTAGCCTCCACAAAATATCGTACCATGAGATGTAAATTGTGTAAATATCGTACCGAGAGATTTGGATATTGTTACATCCTTAATCGTGAGCCTTCCTACCATATCGTGAGCTTTCCCATGATATCGCAGTAAATATCGTACTGTGAGGTTCATACTGTGACAATATCGTATCGTGAGACTTGGATATCGTTACACCTCTAACTATTACTGCATCTGCATAAATAAACTCAACTTTGCAACATATAAACCATCACCACTTTAGAGCCACATAAGCCTGTTTGACATTATAATGTGTTTAATGCAGCTTTGACACATTTGTTTACGTCTTACTGAAACAAAACTTAAAACCGCATGGATCATTTGCATAAACTAAAAGTGCTGCTCTCAGCTCTTAGTGCAGGTCTTAATTTGATTTCACCCACTTTATTTATGTTGGTGTCTTTATTTATTTTGGCTTCTATTGTGATGAAAAGACTGAGAAGTGTTTGTGTTTTGGACGCGTGCACGCTCAACTTTATGTTACAGTAACCAGGATATGTGAAGAATCCAGGTCGTCCAGGTAGAATCCATGAGGAGAAAATTCAGTTTGTCGACTGGACAAAAGTTAGTTTGGTTGAAGATGTTTCGCAGCTCATCCAAGTTGCTTCTTCAGTTCTGGTCAGACGCTGGTGGACACTTCCTTATATCTGCAGGGAGGAGCTAACTAACTGAAACTAACACATCTACTTGTTTACAGTTTCTGTTTAGTTAGTTCGGCCTATTGACCTGTACAGGGTGTGGGGACTAATTAACATAACAATTCATGGCCATAATGGAGCTTCCACACCTCTGGACTTGACCTGACTACACCTGTTGCTCTCTTGTTTGTTTCGATTTAGGTTTGAGGATGGAGAGATAGAATAGGAGATAGATGGTGTCTGAGGCCTCCATTTCTGTTTAGAGAAGAATTCTCTTTCTGTTTTCTATATTCTTTATTTACAACCATCCGTCTTCAACCAAACTAACTTTTGTCCAGTCGACAAACTGAATTTTCTCCTCACAGTAACCGGGATACTGTGTTTACATGCACCATGACGAACCCGGACCTCAAAAAAAACAATCATACCCGGGACACTGATGTACATGTAAACGCACTCTTTGGGTGATATAGTGATCTACTTGCGGTACTCACAGCGACCTACATTCGGTTGTCGATTGTCGATTAAAAATTTAATGCGATTGACAAAATTCTCAATGATCAATTATTGTTTAGTCGACTAATCATGTCCATCCCTAGTTCCCACACAGCGCTTCTGTCATTATGTATTTTCGAGGTGTACAGTTTTGACCTGTATTTTTCAACTGTAAATCCTTCACTCTGATGGAAAAGATGGGAGATAGTCTGAGGTACTGAACCATGTCTCGCTGTAATAGATCCTGTAGATTCTGTGGGTGGACATGTTTAAAAGGGAAAGTAACTCCAACCAAACTGCTAGACACTGCCAAATATCAGTTTTGGTGCAGAGTTGCCAAGTCTTTGTCTTTACAGTGACTTTGGGCTTTTTTTTTTCAGTAGCTTGAAAAGTTTCAGGGTCACAAGTTCTTTTTTTTTTTTTTACTTGTTCCAGTTCATGTTGTAAAAGAGTTGATTTTTATCCTTTGCCCTTTATGTTTGTCTCCATGGAGATGTCCTTGCTGGTTCCATATGGCAGTGAACTATCCATCAATCACTCTGAATCTGTCTGTCTGTGCTTGTCAGTCTATCATTTACTTCTGGTGTTTTTATTGCTCAAAAATACCTTGAAGAGTTGCCAGGTCTGCTTCTTTGCAGTGAGTAGCTTGAAAAGTTTCAGGGTCACAAGTTTTTTTTGTCTTTTTTTTTTTTTTTTTACTTGTTCCAGTTCATGTCACAAAAGAGGTGATTTTTATCCTTAGACTGTAAGGGCCAAGTGCAGTCTATGGCAGTGTTTCCCAAACTTTTTTTCTGAGGGACCCATATTTAAAAATTCACAAACCTTCGCGACCCAAATCAATAGACATTATTCGTAAATCACAAAATAAAGGTGGATTTGACCATTATTGAACATTAATGAGGATATTTTATTGCAGACTGAGTGATCGTGTCTCTGTGAACATTTAGTATTACTCAAGTTTTAAACAATAAAAAACACTAAAGCAGCAATAAAAGGATCCATAAGTCGCCTGTTTGGACTTTAAATGTAGCCCAGTTCTTTTTCTATTCAACATTCAATTGAACCAACAATATTGGAACAAAATAGTCAATGAAATAATTACAAAAAAAATAGAAATTATGCAAAACACGTCTTAACATTTCAGTCAACACATAGATTTTGACATGGTGACCGAAAAAAATCTCTTAACCCAGTCTTTGGGAAAAAAATAGTCTATGGTAGTGACTGAAATACAAAGTGTATTTTCTGATCTATGTTATAATATTGTTTCTTTATCAAAATATACCTGGAGTTGTGTTTCATTCACACATTTAACACTTTTTTAGCCCGAGTTCTTCTCTCGAACACAAACGCTCCACCTTGTGATGTCATGTGGTAATACAGGAAGTACTTCACTGAGTTTATATACTCCATACACCTTCACATCAACATCATTTGAGCCCTGGACTTGTTTATCTTGACTAAATAAAAGATAAGAGGTAGCTGATAACTTGAAAACTGCCGCTTCATGACATCACAACAACAACACACAACATGTGAAACAGCATGTTGAGCTTCGAAGATGTAGACAGACTAATAATAAAGGGTTACTGAAAGTGTGAATGAAACACAACACAACTCCAGGTCTGCTTGTGTTTGTGATGGGGAAACTACATTATAACATAGATCAGAAAATGGCATAATATGGGCCTTTAAAATACAAATACAATTATGATTATTCACAATCATTCTGATCAGTTGTTGCAGTTGCAGTTGTTACTGACTTCTCAGGGTGTTTTCTTTGATAACTTGGTGCTAAATGCTTTGATGCACCAAACCACATGTTAAAAGGAAGTAGGTTAAACTTCCCTGTCAGTTGCAGAAGTGAATTTTATCAGCACAGCTGTGAGAATCTTCAGACCCATCTCTCCCCTTTACAGAGTAAACGTCTCACCGCAGTGTAGTGAGTTTAGCTGTACATTTAGATGAGTTCTGATCTGGAAATACAATGTTTTAATTTCAAAGTGAGCACCAAATTGCTGTTGCTAATGTATGCTCTTGGAATATGTCTCATTTAACACGCGTTCAAGTTAACATTTGGTGAGAAGTTAAAATGTTCTGTTTTTTTCTCTTACAGGTCAGATCTGTGGATAGGCGAGCCCACTCACTATACGAATAAATGAAGATCTGTGCAATGAAGATAAACAGGTGACAGAACATCTATAAGAAAAGTTACATAGTGCAGCTTTATCTCATGTAGACTTGTTTGTTTTGCATTGTGGGAAGCAGTGTTGGGAGTAACGTGTTATAAAAGTGACAAATTACTGTAATGCATTGCTTTTTGCTGTAATGCAGTAATGTATGGCATTACAGGGAAAAAAATAGTAATATTTTACTTGGTACAAAAGTCAGTTACAATGCTTTTTAACCTGAATTGAAGTGGTGGGTTTTTCTTCATACAAATTTGCTAAAATCGCTGCAATATCAGCAGCAATGCAAAAGCCAGAGACACGCTCGTGTAGACTGTCAGCTAACCTCGGGCGAAAGGACCGGTGCAGAACTCCGCGGGGCCAACCGCAGCTGACACGGCTTGCACACATCCTGTTCCACAGACTCAGGGTACTCTCAGGGGTGGTGGTCCTAAATTCCAAGTTCTAGTCCAAGATTAGTCCTGGTTTGGTCCTTGTTTAGACATGGTTTAGACCTGGGTCAGTTCTTGTTTAGACCTGGTTCATTCCTGGTTCAGCTCTGGTTTAGTCCTAGTTTAGTCCTGATTTAAACCTAGTTTAGACCAAGTTTTGTTCTGGTTTAGTCCTCGGTTCAGTCCTGGTTTAGACCTGGTTTAGTCCTGGTTCACTTCTGGTTTAGTCCTGGTTTAGTCCTGGTTTAGTCCTGGTTCAGTTATGGTTTAGTTCTGGTTTAGTCCTGGTTCAGTTCTGGTTTAGTCCTGGTTCAGTTCTGGTTTAGTCCTGGTTTAGTCCTGGTTTAGTCCTGGTTTAGTCCTGGTTCAGTTCTGGTTTAGTTCTGGTTTAGTCCTGGTTCAGTTCTGGTTTAGTCCTGGTTCAGTTCTGGTTCAGCTCTGGTTCAGTCCATGGTTTAGTCCTGGTTCAGTCCATATATGGCACAAAAGTTCAGCATCTTCACAGTTATTTTAGGGAGAGTAACTTAAAAGTAATGCAATAGTAAAGTAATGCCTTCCATTTTAATCACATTACAGTTTTAAGTATCTTGCCCAACAGTGGAAGGAAGTTTAATTTAATCTGTGTTTTATCACCATGTTCTTGTGAAGGCTGAAAATGTTTAACTAATTTCCACATTTCACTAATTTGGGGTGATCAGATTTTCAAAATTGGCACACCCACGGGTTGGTTGTGATTGGTAATAATAAAATTCTGAAACAAGTGCGTAGTTAAAGAAAATTCTTAAGCACTTGGCCCATTCACGACTTATTCACGATAACATGTGAGTCAGTATAGTCATATTTTCTTTGTGTTTTCTGTAATTTTACCTAAACAAACACCTAAAACCAAAACAATCTAGACAATTTATGTCTCTCTTTACTGTTGGCAGTAGGGATGGGCATTCGATGAAATTGTATTAATCGGATCGTCAGGGAGAATTAATTTCGAATCAATTTTCAGTTAATCATTAACGTTTTTATATAATATGTATCATCATTATTATTACTATTACTAATCTGCATAAATAAACTCAACTTTACAACATATAAACCATCACCACTCTAGAGCCACATCAACCGTTTGACATTATAATGTGTTTCATGCAGCTTTGCGAAAGTAGAAATGAAACTTAAAACCGCATGGCTAATTTGAAAAAAAAAACAAAACACCGTTGTGCACTGATGTGGTTCAGCTTTTGTCAGACTAAAGGACACGACTCAGTAGAATATAGGTTAGGGTTTGCGTTTGTCAAAACCAGGACACCGTACGGGGGGTGGGAGGTGGAGCCTTGTCATTGACATTGAGCTACTCTCACCTGGCAAAGCTTTTTCATGTTTTGCGGTGTCCTGATGAACTTTGAGGTCCCTGACACCCCCACTTGACACCAAAACATATGTGCTGCTTTATACACTGTGCACATGACCTCACACTTGTTTCGACCGCGACGAAAAGCGGGGAATTTCTGGTACAAGTCATCGTTAAATGCGCATTTTCGCTTCGGCTGTCTGTGTCTGCTCGCTCCTTCTGAGTTACAGAGAGCTACGAGAGACGCTCAATTTAATGGCCCAATGAAAGGAAATGAAAACCTGAACATTTGCATCACTTTATAAAAAAAACCCCGCATGGCCATACAAGACGTGGAAAACGGACATGTCTGGGGAAAAACTGACATTTGGTCACCCTACGCTACGAACAGCAACCTACATTCGGTTTGTTGATTAAAAATGAACGTAATCTATGAAATTCTTAATGATCAATTATCGATTAATCGACTACTCATGCCCATCCCTAGTTGGCAGGTATCAGATTGGTCAAAAACAGGGACGCCAGGGATATTTCTTGTATAAAACTGGGACAAATCACTGGTTTTGCATAAATCTGCTGAGACTGTCCTGGGTAAATAGGGACGTCTGGTCACCCTACACTTGTTTTATCTCTAAATGATCATATTTTGTACTTTCTTTTGTGGTTAACAGGTGCTGATGAGGGACAGAAACAAATCATGTGTGGAGTACCAAAATCCCCGAGCATGTCTGGTGTTTTGGAGTGACATCTGTTGACTAAAAGAGGGGATAGAGAGAGAGGAGAAAGAGAGGAGTGAAAGAGAGGAGGAGGAGGAGGGGAGAGAGAGAAGAGTGAGTGGGTGTGAAAGAGACAGAGAGAGAGAAAGAGGAGAGAGCGAAATAATGTGTGCGAATGAGAGGGGGCGAGTGAAGGGATAGAGTGAGGAGGAGGAAAAGAGAGACAGAGGGCCAAAAGACTGAGACAGAGAGGAAGAGAGACAGAAAAAGTGAGTGTGTGTGTGTGAGAGAGAGTGTGATTGGGGGTGGGAGAGGGGAGGTGTGAAAGAGATAGGAGGAGAGATTAGAGAGAAGGAGAGAAAGGAAGGGAGTCGGGGGAGAGAGAGAGGAAAGAAGGGAGAGGGAGGAGAGAGGGAGAGAGAGAAAGAGGGAGAGTCAGCATGAGCGATGAGGATGTGATCAACTGCACCATCAGCCACGAGATCCACCAGTATCTGTTTTCCTGCGTCTACATCCTGGTCCTTCTGGTGAGACTCTACTGTTTATATAAAGACAATATCCACATGAAATACACATCTACAGTATATGAAGCCCTTATCATACTATTTTCTGATCTACACTACCGGTCGAAAGTTTTAGAACACCACACTTTTTCCAGTTTTTTTACTATTTACTGTTTACCAAAAAGTATTCTAAACTTTTGATTCATGGAAGTGTCCACCTTTGGCAGATAGAACAGCTGAACACACTCGTGGCTCGTTTTTTTTTTACAATAGTGTTGAGGAAAATAACCCTTTTCCTTGCGTGTTCATTAGTTTCTGCTTAGACAAAAAAATTACACTTGAAACAGAAATAAAGTCCAGATAATTTACTTATTCCAGATAATTTACTTATTCCAAAGTACAAGGAGTCTGTGCTGACGTTCCCATGCAGAGACTGAATATTTATGCCTATACGATGATTTTTATACGCAAACTATAGTGGGAGGCGATCGTGGTTTAGACTTAGTGCCTCTTCGTTGGTGCACAGGCGAGCCAGGCCTCTTGGCACGTTGCGCAATCTTATTCGATTGTGACAAAGATCCTCTGGATTCATCTCACTCCCCTTACGAGAGCGTCTTGCTGGTCTGATCAGGGTGATGAGTCGTGAGTCAGCGTATCCCTATCAATAAGTCCTTGCCCTATTTAGTTAATTGATTAGACATATAGATAGAAATAGAATATCTTTGAACTGAACCTATCTCTGCATCCCTCAGCTGTAATCTAGTCCCTGTTTTCTGGGTCATTGTAGAGTGAATTATAATAGTACAATAATAAAATATAGCAGTACATCAGTAACATCATAGCAGTAGTTATACACCACCTAGGCAAGGCAAGTTTATTTGTATAGCACAATTCGTACACAAAGTAATTCAAAGTGCTTTACAGAATAAGAAATACATTAAAATCACACTACAAACAAATCAAAACATAAATAATCATGAAGATTAAAATGAAAAAAGAGAGACATAAATTGGAGAGAAGAGTGCGGAATGAAAACCTTTCAGTCATATGCACAGTGAAACAGAAATGTTTTGAGCCTGGATTTAAACAGCGTCACAGAAGAGTCTGTCTCACATGTTCAGGAAGACTGTTCCAGGTTTTAGCTGCATGAACCTGAAACGCTGACTCCCCTTGTTTAGTCTTGACTCTGGGCACCAGCAGGAGGCCGGTCCCTTGAGCTCCTCAGAGTGCGAGATGGTTCATATGACACTAACATGTCACAGATGGACTTTGGTGCTCGGCCATGGAGAGACTTGTACACAAACAGAGCTGCTTTAAAGTCTGTTCTCTAAGCCTAGTTATTTATCCTAACAATAGAAATCAAATATTCTTCAGAAAGTTCTTCCCAAGTCTGTTGCAGAAGTTCCCATAAATGTGTGGCACTTGTAGGTTTCTTGGCTTTCACTCTTCTGTCCAGTTCATCCCAAACCAGCTCAATAGGGTTTAAAACTGGACACTGTGCTGGACACTCCATGTTTTCAAGCTTTACCATCTTGTTCTTTTTTCCTGAGGTAGTTTTGGCAGAGCTTGGACTTATGTTTGGTTATCATTTATCTTTTTTTTTTAAACCTCTGGCTGTTCAGTTTTTGCCTTTGAATCATTTCGAGCTATAACTAAATAACTGGAAAAATTAGGGTGTTCTAAAACTTTTGACTTTTGTTATGACGTTGTTTCCTCATCACAAACAGACCTAGAGTTGTGTTTTGTTTCATTCACACATGTTAAACACACAAATCCTGCATATTTGAGTTTTTCTCTGAAACAGTAAAACACTCTGTTCCTCCTTTTGAGGTCATGTGCTAATACAGGAAGTGCTCCACTGTGTTTTGATCTCCATACACCTTCACTGGAATCATTTGGATGATTTCAGCTCTGGTCTTCCAATCTCTACTAAAAAAGATAGAAGGAAGCTGTTAACTTGAAAACTATTACTAAATGACATCACAAGGTGGAACTGAACATTTTGAGCTTTGGAGATGTAGACAGACTAATAATGCAGGATTACTCATATATATACTGATACATATATGAATGAAACAAAAAACAACTCAACAAGTGTGTTTTTGAGGAGGTAACAGCATTATAACGTGGCTTAAAGTTCACAACAGTCAGTTTTGCATAATATATGACCTGTAAGTGTGACATAATCACATTTTGTTTGGGATCAAATACTCTGACTTCTTCAAACACCAACAGCAGAATAACGCCTCATTTACTCCAACTCTATCATGTTTCCCATCTGTCTGCAACAAAAATACACAAGGAGCATTGCCTTTATAAAGAAAAGGACTATGTGAGTGTGATGTCACCCACAGTATTCACCTTCAGGGTCAGTCCACCTCAGTTCACCCAATGAGTTAAACCCTACTTTGTCAAATTTTGATGAAACTCAGTATATTGGTAAATCATAGCCAGAAAAGCCAAAATTTCGAATTTTTGTTTGATCAGAGTAACTGTTTCCGAGATATTGCAATTTCATTGTTTTACTTTTTTGCGTGATCACCGAATTTCAAATTGCATTTACTGTATTTTCTGCACTATAGGGTGCGGTCTTAACCCTCCAACCCTATCAAAAAACGACTGCGCGCCCCACAATCCAGAGCGCCCTATACACAAATCCACTCGGGTGTCCCAGCATGACTTCAGTAAATTACAAAGCTGCACCACCCGCAGCGCACACAAACACGTACAGAGCAGGGACCGCACAGGGAAACTTACCCACAGACACACTCATCACTCCACGTGGACGAGGAACAGAACGGAGGAACAAACCAAAAAAGCGAGTGCCACAAATGAACAACTGAGTCACTGCGAACACGCCAACAATCCAGCGGTCGCAGACAGCACCCTCCCTACACGCCACAACTGAACAAAGCCCGCAAACGCACCAAACAAAATCCCACTGACCCATCTAACTGTTGTGTTTCGTTTAAAGTCCGGTGCAGTTTATTTGTGAAAAAGTTTGAAAATAGACCATTCAATGACTTATAATCCAGAGCGCCTAATAGTGCAGAAAATATGGTACTCAGCAACTACTGGTCCGATATCAAAAACCAAGGTATCTCTGGAAAGGGGAGTCAAAATCTGCCATCTGGATATTTGTCATGTCTTAAGATGGGGTAAGTCAACTTCTAGGTTAATTTGTGTGAAAATATAAAAGAAAATCCCTCCAGATTTTTTTTGTTGTAGTAGATGTATAGGACTACATTTTTTCTATTGGTGTCATTGAGGTCGGGCATGTCCCTTATTGTCAAATTCAAGGTCAAAATATAGGTCAAAGGTTATTCATCTCAAATGTAAAAAGAGAATTTTTCTTTCTTGGCTTATGACTTACCCATGCACCAATTTTCTTTGCAATTGGACAATGTGAGAGTTCAAACTGCAATTTTTTGTGGTGAATTGAAGTGGAATGACCCTTCAGTCCAGGTGAAAGTCTTCGAGGCTTGCAGTTATGAGGTGAATGTGATGCTGAGTTCCATATTTGGCCTAGGAATTGATTTACAGACAAAAAAGTGAAATAAAAACACCAAGATCGTGTAGAGCGGGTTAATACGAACATTTAAGACCAAATGATGAGACTCACAGCAGATGTTACAGAGAGAACAGAGACAATATTCCAATGTAAGTCACTTGAATCGATGGAGCTGGAAGAGCCCTCAAGCTCACTTCCCATTTGGAACATGGCGTCTAGAAAGTTAGCTCTGTCCATTTATATATACAGTCTATGGTAAGGAGTCTATTTTTGACAGATGCTGCAGCTGTATCAGTGATTTTGTACCGGCTATTTTTAGACACACACAAGATAAACACGGGAAAACAGTTGTTAGTGGAGTTGGGTGATTCATGCGTGTTTGAGTTTCCTGCATTAGAGACTGGCTTCTGTTTTCTCTTGTGTCACATCTAAAATCAATTAGACGCTTAAACGAAACTCTCGAGGGTTCTGCCAGTGCACTTGAGGTTTTTGTTTTGAGATAAAATCTTGTGCATATTATTTCCGTCTCTGTAGTGGAAACTCTCTTAAAGCGGCTCTAAAACCACAGGAAACCCATGTTCTCTTATGATTGTTAATAAACCTACAGCTGTGGTTTAAGTACAGGTTTAAGTATCATGTTCCATGATAAGAAACAAGTGTGTGAAAAACTCTGTACTGAATTTCATAATAATCTAAAGATCCTCGCCTGCTTTTTACTGCTTTTTCTTATTTCTAAGATTTTTCTCAGAATTAAACTGTAAGTCAAGTCATTTTTATTTTTATATCATATTTAAAGAGATGATTCAGAGTCATTTCAACCTAGGATCTTTTGCACCATGACCTCTACATTACATTTGTAGTCAACTGCTGCTGGAGAATAGGTTAGGTGTAATTGACGACCAAATTGGGAGAAATGGGGATAAATTCTGATGCAAATTGATGATAGGAAATGGAAAGAGGAAATGTGGGAACATAGGGTCTAATTTTGGTTAAAAAAATAAATAAAATTAGAAATTAAAGAACATAGGACTGAGGGAACATAGGCACACTCCCTTGATATTTGTATAGTGTCTTTTAGCCATGGCAAAGAAATAAATGATTAAAGGGAACATACTACGCTGTCTGATCAACGTTTGTCTATACTGTTGTTTCCTCATCACAAACAGACCTCGAGTTGTATTTTGTTTCATTCACATATGTTTAACACAAACCCTGCATATTTAGGATGAATTCTTCTCTCAAACGGAAAATACTCTGTTCCACCTTGTGATGTCATGTGGTAGTACCATTAATACAACTGCTCCAGTGTGTTTAAACTCAATGAATACACCTTCAGTAGAATCATTTGGATATTTTCTGCCCTGGAATTGCCAATCTACTGAACTAAAGGTAAAAGGAGCTGTTCACTTGAAAACTACCACTTCATGACATTATGAGATGTAGACAGAATAATAAGGTGGGATTGTTGAGGTTCCAACATTATAACACGGCTAAAAGCTCACAAGAGTCAATTTGGGTTCTTGTGAGTCAGAATTGACTCAATAAACATGTTTTATATGAGTATTTAAAAGCTTAATGCTAGAAAACAAAAACATTTTGAAAAGCTTGAAGTTTGTGTGCCTCACTACAAGATAATTTTATCTTTTAACCCTTTTAATGTTTACAATTGTGTTTTTTTTAAATAACTTCTAGTAATGTTTTATTTCTGTCCCATCCTTTACCTCTCAGATTGGCGTTCCTTCAAACCTGTACTCCCTGTATCACGCGGTGCTGCAGCTGAAGCAGAAGAACGAGCTGGGCGTGTACCTCCTGAACCTCACTGTGTCAGACCTGCTCTACCTCGGCTCTCTGCCCCTGTGGCTCCAGTACATCTTTCAGGTAACTACCATAGCTTCTTGACACAAGCAAGAAAGAAACAAAAGGGAAACATTCTTCACAATAGCTTCAGAAAGTCACCCCAACACCCAATTACCCAAAATGTGATTGTTGTCACTTGAAAGGAGTGTAAACATAAGATAAATACAACAAAATGTGGAGCAAATCTTTAACTAATTCAGCGTACAAGTTCAACGATTGTGTAAGTTTGGATATTTCATTCAAAAACTGTGAGTTTCCCATAAAGTTCTATACACCCCTGTCCTCCATTTGAAATTGTGACATTATCAAATTCTAGTCTATGTGAACAGAACCAAGGAAATTGTTGGTCATGTTTATTTTTATTATATAGAAAGGCAAGTTTTTATAAATTAGAGACACATTGAGAGGGACTTGTGTAACAGCACAGATCATCTTCCAGCTAAATCAGTTCTTTATGGTCAGATTGTGTAAAAACAAAGCTCAGATTAAAGTCAAATAAAGCCTCAGACAGAGCAGAGCCTACAATTAGCATCACACCCCCAAGAATGATGTTGACATCAGCTGTAAAGTATCAATGAGTGTTGATCCTTGTGCTGCATCTCCTGTATCCTCTCCTGTATCTCTTGTACCTCTTGTATCTCTTGTATTTCCTGTATTTCCTGTGTCTCTTGTATCTCTTGTACCTCTGTATCTCTTGTATCTCCTGTACCTCCTTTACCTCCTGTACTCTCCTGTATCTCCTGTGTCTCCTGTACCTCTCATGTTTTGGTCTGTGTTGCCAGGGCGATGACTGGAGCCACCGTGAGTGGCTGTGTCAGCTCTGTGGGTTCCTCCTCTATGAAAACATCTACATCAGCATCGGCTTCCTCTGCTGCGTCAGCCTCGACCGCTACCTCGCCGTGGTCCACCCGCTCAGGTCAGACTACAGATCACACACCACATCACATTTAGAGCTACCATCTGTAAGTTTATTTGATTTTTTCCTGAGAATTTGAGATTACAACAGGCACGGGTCATCATAATAATCTACAGATAGCTTTTAGCACTGATATGAGAACAGATCCAGTGAAAATGCGTGGTTGTAACAGTTTATATAGACTGTAGTATCTGTTCAGAAGGAGACAGCCGCAGCATCTGTCACACATCATGCATCTGTTTGTTTGGTTTCCTCATCGAAAAGAGTTGTGTTTTGTTTTATTCAGACATGTTTAACACACAAGCTCTGCACATTTAGGCTGAGTTCTTCTCTCAAACTGAAAACACCTCTTGTGATGTCATGTGGTAATACAGGAAGTGCTCCACTGTGTTTTAAACTCCATACACCTTCACTAGAGTCATTTGGATAATTACAGCCCTGGAATTGCTAATCTCTACTGAAAGTACGTAGCTGTTAACTTGAAAACCTTCGCTTCATGACATCACAAGGTGGAACAGAGCATTTTGAGCTTTGGAGATGTAGACAGATTAATAAAGCAGGATTACTCAAACATGTGAATGAAACAAAACAACTCCAGGTATATTTTTGATGAGATAACAACATTATAAGCTCAAGAGTCAATTTTTGTGTAATACAGGACCTTTGATAACCATTGCTGAACATTAATGAGGATATTTTATTGTTGACTCTCTTGAACAATTAGTTTTAATTAGGGATGTAACAATAACCGAAATAATGTGATATCGTATCGTCAAAGTTTTCACAATAATATCGTGGACCATCACAATATATCGAATTACAAGTCTCTTTGCTTAAATTAAGAGTTATGGTGCAGCAATAGCTAAAAAAAAAGACAGAGAGAACTACATAGACCATGATCCTTTGCTCCATTTCAGTGCAGACTACAAGAAGAAATAACAGTTCTAATCACTTTTAAGTCTTAGTTCTTTGGATTAAGTCTTGGCAAGGCATTTTAAGAGGAAAAAGTGGCATATTAACAGTTTTAGCCTCCACAGAATATCGCAATAAATATCATACCGTGAGATGCATATTGCGAAAATATCATACCAAGAGATTTGAATATTGTTACATCCCTAATTGTGAGCCCCCCACCAAATCGTGAGCTTTCCCACAATATTGCAATAAATATCGTACTCTGAGGTTCATACCGTGAAAATATCCTATCATGAGACTTGGATATCGTTACACCCCTAGTCATTGAACCAGCAATAAAAGGTATTCATAAGTTGCCTATTTGGACATTAAATGTAGCCCATTTCTTTTTCTTTTCAACATTCAACTGAACCAGCAATATTGGAACAAAATAGTTAATAAAATAATTACAAAAAAATTTGAAATTATACAGAACATGTCTTAACATTTCAACAATTCTAATGAGATAGTTGGACCTGTCTGCGTTTTTGTAGTGCATTCCAGTCCGGGGTGCAGTGGAGGAGGAGAGCGCAAGAGTAGATCAGTGTCAGAACTGTATATTGCAGACCTACATAGCAGATCGTGACAAGGCGACCCAAAAAAAATTTCTTGCGGCCCACTTGAGAGTCGCGACCCAGTCTTTGGGAAACAATGCTGTAAACCTGCTGGATTATATGGGCAAATTTCCATCCATTCTCCTGCGTTTTCTCTCACAAACACTTTCATACTCCAGTGTACAGACATCAAGGTGACTGAAGTGCCTTGCCTAAAGACACAGCAACAGTTTGCACTACAGCCACTGCAGCATCTGATTTCCCCAGCCAGTCTCCCATCCAAGTACTAACCAGGCCCGGCCCTGCTTAGCTCCTGAGATCAGGTATTGACACAGGTGTACGGTTTTATTTATGCATGAAAGGGAAAGGACACCACTGCAGGTAGAACAGACTCACTCACACCTATTACTTTCTCTGTCAGGCGATCCACACAGTTTATTCACTCCCAAATATCTGCACATCAGCTCAAAAGAAACGTATTCATTATATTCACAAAACCTGCTTATAGAGCTCCGGGAGCTGACGTCATACCGGCTCGTCAGGCACAAGGTGTCGCCATTTTGGCAGTAATCGGCAGATCGGCTGACTCGCGCTGTACGACTCCAGCGCAATAATAGATTGTTCTCCAGACGCAGCCGCGATTCATTTCCGAATTATTTTGCCAACAATTTTCCAATACAGATAATGTAATACACAAAGATCAGAGCAAGAACCAATGTGCGAACGTGTGGCTCCAAAGTAGCAAACAGCATTTGTTATTTTAGGCTTATAATTAACCAAATAATTTTATGGAAATAGGCAATAGCTTATTCAATTGATTCAACTTTAAAAATGTCCTGCTTTTAGCCTAGTGTGAGAAATGCTACAGTCGGACTAGATCCAAACCAGAGTCCTGAACCAGCGGGAGAAGCTCCGGTTCAGGCCGGGCTCAGAGGAGCTACAGCGGGGAGTGGTGTCAGGAGCCTTGGCCTGACAAGAACGTTCCCAGGAACAAAGAGCGCGGAGGTCGGACGCTCAGAACAACATATAACCCACCAAACTATTCACGCTTCTGTCCGGATGCTTTGCATCACCTCGGAACCAGCCGCAGTTCTTGACCGCCGGAGCGAACTGTCCAGACCTGTAGTCCACAGTGCATTCTCGCTTTTCCCGCATGGAACCAGCGTGCAGACGATGACACGGAACAGCTCAACCCAGCCCATCAAGCACTGGTCTTGCTCGCTACCGTCTGGAACCAGCACATGGAGGACGGAGCCTCCGGACCAAGGACCACACCAAGGCCCCCGTCCTGAGGGATCTGAGCTGCGGTGAGGGCTCCTCTTTATCGCTGTTGCTGCTGCTGTTACCCGTGCTTTTGTGTTTTACGAGTTCATGATGACTCTTGAGATGAGGATGTCCCGTGGTCTTAACAGGGAACATCTGTGTTGATAATTGGAGGTATTGCTGTTCTACCAGGAAACAGAGGCATGTCAATCGGACCAATTTTGGTTCATTTGGCGATGTACTGCATGTATCTGGGACGTCTTCTTCAGCGGAAATATTTTTTAAAAAACACCCCCGGGGCATTATACGGTCAATGTTTAATCCATTTAATTTTGATCTGAAGCTCAATGTCTTGTGAATTAAAGTGAGTACTCCGATGGCTTGAAAAATTCAGCGGTGGCGCTATCCATTTTTACTGCCAAAATGGCGGCCCGCCCACCGTGAGTCACGTGGGGTCCGGAGCTCTATAGCCAACATTTTAGAGTTTCCACCATTAGAAAGACAGAATAGTTTGTTTTGAATAGTAACTGCAATGACAAGTTGGCAACAGTGATCATTTTTTTCCCCTCTCTGAAATTCATGGATCTCTTGCTTTGCTTCGTAATCTGCTCGTCCAGATTATTATTTTTTCCTGTTTTTTACTTAAAGTGTCATATTTGTTTTTGACTTAAATTTACATATGTTAGTCCACCTGTCAGTCAAGCCCTTGAAGATAAAACTATTTCCCAGATTATACAGCATTCTAAGGTAAAGGAAAAGCATAGAATTTTGGTTGGCCATGTTATGCTGAATTAATAATTTAAAACTTTTAAGTATGATTAGGCTCACCAGACGTCCCTATTTACCCAGGACAGTCCCAATTTTGAGCTGTGTGTCCACTGTCCCAGTGGATTTATCCAAAACTATTGATTTGTCCCAGTTTTATACAAGAAATGTCCAAGTATTCCTATTTTTAACCAATCTAATCCCTGCTAACAATAAAGAGAGACATACACTGTAATTTGTTTAGGTAAAATACAGAAAAGCTGCTCAAAAACGACCAAAACACAAAGAATATTTGACTATACTGACTCACGTTAATCATGAATGGGCCGACTGCAAAACAATTTTCTTTAGTTATGCGCTCGATTCACAATTTTATTATTACCAACCACCACAAACCGGGGATGTCCCAGTTTGTTGTTTTGAAAGTCACCTTAAGTTTGATACAATGTTGTTTCCACATTACATATGAATATCTTTTCTGTTTTATTTCATGAATAGTAATTCTACATATTGTTTCGTTTTCAAGAACTAATTAACCTAATCTTACCATACCACAGCTATTTTTTTCTTCTGCTAGCAGCAATGGGTGTTTGTTTTACATAAAAGTTTGGGCTGCATTACTTTAATTTAGAGTGAGCAGATGTCTCTATTTACCCGGGACAGTCCCAGTTTTGAGCCCTGTGTCCTCTGTCCCAGCAAATTTATATAAAACCAGTGATTTGTCCCAGTTTTATACAAGAAATGTCCCAGATGTCCCTATTTTTGACCAATTTGACCCCCACCAATAGTAAAGAGGGGAATATATTGTCATTTGTTTAGCTAAAATATCAAAACCATGCTTGAAAATGACCATAAAACAAACTGTAGGAGCCATTTTGACCTTTTAATTTGTTGCTTGCCTGTGGCTTTGTCCTCCATCCACTGTGTGGCAGTATGCTGCCCTCCTGAACATATTTAAGGGCCAAGAAGGCAGCCACAGGTGCTGCTGATTGGGGGGCAAAGCATTTTTGACTGCATTGTTTGTATTGTGGAATATGTGGATGGCATTGGTAAGCCAATAAAGGACTAAGAATTTACCTGTGGATTTATATTACAAACACGTCAGAACAACTTTAAATCAGTAGCCAGGTGGCTAGTGGCATCGGGCCACTGGCTGTTACACAAACAAACAAACAAAAAAAAAAAGCAACAACTGTCCCTCGGATTATGACTAACCCACAAGTGAGTCGAGAAAGGACAATGTTACGTGCTCTTTTCACAGTCTTATTTATACCAGTGATCCTAACCCAGGTGTGTCCCAGTTTTTAATTCTGAAAATCAAATTTGTAGATGTTTTGAGAAATACAGTACCTACTCTTGTATTTAAATTGAAAAGTATAATATGCAGGAACTTTTAAGTAAGGCAAAAATGTAATTAATTAAACACTTTTAAACATTTTTTTTTTTTTTTTTTTTTTTACTTTAACCATCATTGCCAACTCTTTTTTATAAATATTTTTTATTAAGGAATCATAGTATCTATACAAGATTTCCAGATCACATTTTTTCCTTTATGGTACATTTTTCATATTTGCAAACCCACCATCATAATAAGAAATGTCGAACCCAGATATTATCAAAAACTAAGTGAAGGCAAACAATTAAAAAATAAAAAAGTAGAAGTAAAAGAGAGAGAAGAGAAAAGAAGAGAAGTGAAAATTGCCTTTAGTTGCAATATATAAACTCTAACATTGACAACTTTTTATCCAATGTTTGTCTTCAGATTCACATCCCTGCGGTCCATGCGCGCCGCCTGGCTCGTCAGCGCCATCATCTGGTTGAAGGAGATCGCTGTGGGCGTCGTGTTCTTCAGACATAAAGAACTGAGCCGAGACCGAACCAACCAGTCCGTGTGTTTCGAGCACTACCCCATGCAGCCCTGGGAGTATCCAATCAACTATTATCGCTTTGTGGTGGGGTTCACCCTCCCGTTGGCCATCCTGCTGGTGAGAAGGTGTTATGTAATACGTTTATGCAGCTAAAGGGACTCTGACTTGGTTTAGGTTTGTTTCGTAGAGGTGGGTTTGTAGGCTACAGTGCAAGTGAAATGAGTAAAAGAAGCAGAAAGGGCCCATATTACCCTGTTTTCTGAGCTATGTTATAATGTTTCCTCATGTTTCCTGTTTTGTTTCATTCACATGTTTAACACACAAACCTTACATACTTCTATCAAACTGAAAACACTCTGTTACACCTTGTGATGTCATATGTTAATACAAGAAGAGCTTCACTGTGTTTTTAACGCCAAACTTCAAACTACTAGAATCATTTGGATAATTTCAGCCCTGGAATTTCTCTACTAAACTAAAGGTGAAGGCTACCAGTTATCTTAAGAACTACTACTACATGACATCACTAGGTGGAACAGAGCATTTTGAGCTTTGGGGATGTAGACAGACAAATAAAAAGGATTACTCAAACTTGTGTGAATGAAACAAAACAAATTGAGGTATGTTTTTGATGAGGTAACAGCATTATAACGTGTCTTAAAACTCACGTGAATCAATTTTGCATAATATAGGACCTTTAAAGTCTGAAGGGAAGTTCTATTGCACATAACTCCTTTACAATTCTACCTTGGTTTGCTTTGTTATGAACCATTTAATTCAGTAGTAGAAACGTTACTACTCATTGTACTCAAGCTACTTTTGAAACAGTTTGCAAACCTTTCTCTTCTAGCTTGTCCAGAAAAAAAATCACTTCACAATTAAAAAATACTTCTAATCTATACTTAAGTACCCGAGTATGAAAAGTGCATAATTAATAAGGTGAGGTAATCATTCCCTCAAAATTCATTTTCTGTATTTGACCCAGACTTCAGTGACGCTGGGGCAACCTGTCAGGAGCAGTGCATCTCCAGATCTTGAGCTTGTCTTGGTCAGGACTACTTTAAAATTTGACCTAGTGTGGTGTGCATGTTTTGGGTTGATAAGGGAAACCGAATAAGGATGTAACAATAACTGTCTATTGTTTTGGTTCCTGTAATCAAAAATAAAATGAGTAAACTTAGTGGCATGAGCAGTTATCGTACGATAGCAGTAGCTCACTCATTATCTGAGGTACCAGAGAGGATTCTGTTAACCAGACTTGAGCCATATCTGTACTCCACAGCTAATCAGTTTGGCTTTAAGCATGGCCATGACACTGACACACGTATCTTTGCGTTGAAGGAAATGCTGGATAAATATAATTTCCAGGGGTCCACTATATTCATGTGTTTTCTGGACACTTCTTAAGCGTTTCATCAAATTAACCATGGAAAATTGTTCATTCAGGGTCAGTGATGGAGTTCGCCAGGGTGGAGTCTTGTCTCCTCTTCTGGTTAATATTTCTGTTGATGACCTGTCTGTACATGTTGGATGTAAAACTGGATGTTTTGGACATTATCTGTACAACCATCTAATGTATGCAGATGATCTAGTAGAGCTATGGCCTCACAGTGCAGGGCTGCAGCAGCTTCTAAATATCTGCTCCCAGTTTAGCTTTGAACATGACATTAAGTACAATGCTCTGAAATGTCACATTATGATTGCAAAAACAAAAGAGGATAAAAGCTATCTTTTCCTGTTTTCTCTGTGTGTGAGTGCCCTCCAACTCACAGCTGAGATCAGATATTTAGGACATGATGTCACCAGTGACCTCTCTGGTGACAGAGTCTGTATAGGCAGCAGTCAGTGTAAGCTTTATGGCTTTATATGGCCAAAATGCTGCCCGCATGTTCTCCATGTGCTTCAGTGATGTCAAAGTAAAATATCGAGATATCGCATCATCAGAAGTCTCTCAGTAATATCGCTGGCCTTCACAATATAATGACTCACAAATCTCTTAAATTAAATTCATTGCCATGTTGCAGCAAAAGCTAAAAAACAGAGGGAACTACATAGACCATAATCCTTTGCTCTGTTACAATGCAGAATACATGAAGAAATAACTTTTAATAACTAGCACGTTCAAATCTTAATTCTTTGGATTATGACAGTAATAAAGTACCAAAGTCTTGTTAAGGCTTGTTAAAAAGGAAAAAGTAGCATTCACAATTTTGTTGCATCCGCAAACAATAAATATCATACTGTGAGATGCATATTGTAGAAATATAGTACCACAAGATTTAGATATGGTTACGTTCCTAAAATTGAAGTACTCAAACAGAAATGGGGACAAAAATGTAAACTCCACACAGAAAGGTCTGGGTCTTCTTAAGGGTGAAGTATAGTTCTGCGTCGACTCGCACGCACTGCCACCATCACCTTATTGCCCTCATTTTTGATTTATAGGTCTGCGTCAAGGTCTATGCACTGCAAAGTAATTCACTGCCAAAATAGATTCACCATTAGTACAATATCCCTCTGTCACAGAAAGAACACATATATTCCAGTGAGTCGTGTCCTTTTTAAACCCTCACGCTCTCCTCGGGGTCACATTGACCCAAAGAAACATTTTTTTCCTTCCCACTCTCTTGGGGCGGGTCAGTCAGACCCAAAAATGTATTTTCTCGCCTGGTGAAAATTTATTTGAAAATAAATTGTTGGGATTGATTGACCTGCCCCAAGAGAGCGGGAAGGAAAAAAAAAATTCTTTGGGACAATGTGACCCCGAGGAGAGCGTGAGGGTTTATGCCCGACAGAAGCTGACCGCGTCAGGGCACAAGGAGCGAGCTGTTTTTTTGAGTGCTTAGTTTATGCAAGTTAGCCATGCGGTTTTAAGTTTCGTTTCTGTAAAATGTAAACACATATGTGCAAAGCTCCATTAAACACATGACTTCTCAATGTATATTGAAAGAAAGGAAAGCCAAGTACAGAAGTGTATGTAGTGTGGTGGTAGGGACAACCAATCACAGCCCTTATTGTCTGCGTCGCTTCCCCTGCTGTTTGCGTCGTTTCAACGCATAATTAGAACATTTCGGAGGTGCACGTTGGTCGATACAGACTCTCTACGTAGGGGGTTCACGTCGATGCAGACTGTTTATATCGTGACACATACAATTTGAAGCTGGACCATAAATTGGCCTTCACAGTGAAGCACTCAGCCATCGTAGTTATACATTTTTGTAGTGTTTTTTTGGTTCATTACTTTTAGATCTATTTGAGTTATGCTGATACATCCCAAATGAAGGTAAACTACATGATATATTTGGCACATGTACATGTGTTCACTGTGTGTATATGTTTGTGTATGTCTTTACCCCAGATCTCGTACCTGTGCGTTCTCCGGGCTGTGGGGCGCAGTGCTGGGACCCTCCCCGATCAGAAGTCCAGGATCCGACAGCTCGTCAGTAGCACCATCCTCATCTTCCTCGTGTGTTTCTCTCCTTACCACGTGTTCCTGCTTGTGCGCACCCTGCTGGAGAGAGACTGCAACTTCATCACAGGTAATGAGTTAAGATTCACGACATTTTAATCTGCAATCTGATGTCAGAGTTTCTTTTCTCTTCTTTTTGTATTTATAATTGTGATAATTTGAGTGTACACCCAGCCCATTAATAACAAAATAAACAAAGACAAAACAAAAATATAACTAACTCACATGCAAACAGAAGGAATTAAAGTAAAAAATTAAATAAATAAATTGATGCCAGAATTTATGATGGAGAGCAGTGGCCTTTAGTACTCTAAGAAATAACAAAAAATCCATAAATATTGAATTACCAAAAAAAATAAAATAAATAATAATAATCTAATCATTATTTTGGCTACAAAGACTCTTTTTAAGCTTTTTGGTCATTGTAGTCTTTTTCACTGCAGTAGCTCAGGGAGATGCTATTTTTGGCACGCTGTCAAATAACTGTCAAACTCACAAACTCGTATCTGGCAACATGCCCTGACTAATGATTATAGCTCTGTTCTGCAGCTGTTGCAAAATTCTCTGTGTTAGGAATGCAAATTTTACCACTGAAAAGAATTGTAAGCAAAAATTAGATTTTTTTATTTTAAATTCATACACATGCTCGATGTGTGTTGTAAAGGTAGACAGTAGCTCAGTGGGTAGAGAGTTTGTCCACTGATCTGAAGGTTGGTGGGTGAAATCTTGCTCTGGAAACATCATTGGCTGAACGATCAGATCCACTGACCCACGGGTTGGCGGGACGATTCCACCTCCCACAGATGAATGCTGTTGTTGTGTCTTTGGGCAAGACACTTAACCCACCTCACACCCAGTGTTTGTGTACATTGATGTGTGAATGTGTGTGTGAATGGGTTCCTTGATATAAAGAGCTTTAAGTGCCTTGAAGATGGAAAATCACTCTATAAAAATGTGACCATAGAGAGATTCACATCAAATACAGCTTTTACTGTAACAACTGCAGTGCTAATTTATTTGCTATAAAAACATTGGCCATAATCACCAAGTTGTTTATATAATTTAGTGTTATGGTTCTCAAGATGATTATCTAATGAGAAAGCAGAATGAGCCTCACATGAGTCTCTCATTTGTGTTGCCAGTTTCAGTGCTGAAATGCAGTTGGTTTAAACCTAGAATGCCTCTCTGATCTGAATGGTCGCTACCTAAACCCCTAGCCTGATTCGTCAGCCGGTTTCCATGAAGTGAAACCATCTGACCTCGCAGCATTAGGATTCGTTCGCTCGACAGTTGACGGGTATTTTTTTAATTTAACCAATTGCAGTTATTTGGTCGAGACATGTGTAATGCGCCAGAACGCTCAGTGGTGTCCAAGTAATTGCCAGCTTCACAGCTCTTCGCTGATTGGCCGGTGCGCTGTCTACCACTTCCGGGGTTCTTGCAAACCGTCTAGTGTATTCAGATTACTGACCTAGTCGCTGGAGAGAAATTAAATTGAGCAGAGTGAGAATACATGTTTTTCCAGTGTATTTTTTAGCAATAAAAACACGTTGTTTTTTTTTTTTTTTCACAAATCAATTAAATGATAGATGAAGATAGGTAACTTTAACGCCATACTGTGGAACTTTACAAGTAATATGCAACAACATCTCAATGGAGAAAGGAGCAAGTGTCATTGTATATTATTTATGTTAAACTACTAAATATAGTTTGAAAAAAGGAAAATAAAAGAAAAATATGCATCAAAAGTACTGATTTGTTGCTGGGAGGGAATGAGAGGGTGGGAGGGATGAGGTTGAGGATTATTGTTGGAGTACACAAGGAACACTATTTTGGTTAAGCTCTCTGCTGATTTGCTATTTTTCTGTACCCCTTTATTTTATTTCAGATATATCCGCTCTCCCCCATGTACGAAAAGAAAGGAAAAGAAAAGCGTTATTGATTTGTTGAACTTTCTCAAACTCTTAATTCGGATCTTTTTCATTATGTTTTCCAGGTATATTCAACTATTACCACATGTCTCTGCTCCTGACCAGTCTGAACTGCGTGGCGGACCCGGCGTTGTATTGTTTCGTCAGTGAAAGTGCTCGCCGTGGGATCTACAAGGCCCTGCTCCACCCCGCTTCCAAACTCCTCTGCTGCTGCCGTCGTTGCGGAAACGCCAGCCCCGGCAACCCCCCGTCCGACTCCCAGGAGGTTGCCACGGACGACCACAACGGGCATCCCACGGTTACGCTGCTCACCCACACCAGTACGATGAACAACAGAAAAGTGAAAACGGATAATTCCATAAAACACACGATTTTAGTCTCGCAAAATGATGAGAAAACTTTAATATCATTGACCGAGCAAAGCTGTAAATATATCACAAATGGAGAAGGGAAAAATACAGGCTTGGTTTAAATAAAGTTAAAGGTGCGCTATGGAACTTTTCTGGTGCTTGTCTCCATGGAGATGTCATTACTTTGTCTGCATGTTCCACAGTATGACATTAAACTTAACAATTATGTCTTTATTCCATTACTGGTGATTTTATTGTTCAGAAATACCTTGAAAAATAAGCATTCTTACTCTAACAGTCACCTCTCCGCAGATCTGACCTGTAACTTGGCCTTATGATGTCAACTATGACATGTCTATTTTGTTTTGAATGCCTGTCTCTGTCCTTTTGCTGTGAACTGTGCGTTGCAACACTGGAATTCCCCCATTGGGAAAAATCAAGCTATCTTATCTGAACTGCTTGTCAAATAGGTTTAATGCCATACTGTGGAACATTACATGCAAATAAATCAAATCTCCATGGACACGAGTAGCTCTGGCATACCCCAAACAGTAAAGTTACACAGTGCTCCTTTAAGAAGTTAAGATTAAAGGTCCTATATTACACAATATTGACTCTTATTAAATTGAAGCCATGTCATATTGTTGTTACCTCATCAAAAAAAAATAACTGGAGTTGTGTTTTGTTTCATTCACACATGAGTAACACTTTATTATTACCGTATTTTTCGGACTACAAGTCGCACTTTTTTTGGTTTTGGGTGTTTCCTGCGACTTATACACCGGTGCGACTTAAGCATTAACATTTTCAGACTGACAGGCGCAAGAGGCTCTAGTCTTGTGTATCAGTTTTCTGCGCACGTCTCCTGCAGAAAGAGCCGCTGTGCTGCTGCAAGTAGTGAAATATGCAGCAGAAAACTGTAATTAAGCAGCAGAAAGAAAGTTTGGAGTGAACGAGAAACTTGTGAGGGATTGGCGAAAGGCACGAATGGAGAACACAGCTTCACAGTAACCGGGAGGGTGCACCATGTGACTTTCCTGGAGGTCACTGGATGGACTGACAAAGCCTGAACTTCCACCAACCAACCAAAGTTACACAGAGTTGCTCAGAAGTGACACAGAGGATGAAGAATTCAATGGATTCAATGGATTCAGTGATTTGGAGTGAGATGGAGAGTTTGGTAAACTTATGTTATGTTGTTTAAGCTCTAGTTATCTGAATAATTGTTAATATGTTATGTTAACATATTAACACCTATTCAGTCTGTTGTTCTCTGTTCTGTTGTTATTACTATAACTTGCCTTTCAAGATAAAATGTCGGTTCCTGGTCCCTGATTTCATAAAATAAATTTCCCCCATAAAGTGGAAGTTATAGTCCGGTGCGACTTATATGTTTTTTAATTCTTCATTAAGCATTTTTTGGCTGGTGCGACTTACACTCTGGAGCGACTTATTGTCCGAAAAATACGGTAGTTAATCTACACCTCCACAGCTCAAAATGCTCTGTTCCACCTTGTGATGTCATGAAGCGGTAGTTTCCAAGTTAACAGCTTCTTTTTACCTTTAGTCATTAGAGATTAGCAATGAAACAAAACACAACTCCAGGTACGTTTTTGAGGAGGAAACATTCTAAAAGATCATGACATAGAGTAATATGGGCCCTTTAAGTAAGACATTATTTGAAATGTGTTCTCTATTTAAATCTTCAACTTGAGTCAGGATCTTGGTCAGGACTATATAAGCTGGAAAATGTGCCTATTGTGCATGTTTTTCATTGACGGGAGACCTGGAGCATCCTAGGAAAACCAACCTGGACACACGGAGAACATGCAACTTCCACACAGAAAGACCATCTCATAGTCCAGCCCCAGGATCCTCTTGCTGTGAGGAGACAATGCTAACCACTCTGCCACTGCACAATACTTAAGCTTATGAAAATGAACAATGTTGTACTATGAACAGCTTTCAAGATGTTGGAACAATTTTGACGACTTTTTTCCCATTCAAAGGATATAATATTTTGGTTTAAATCGTGAATCGTTATGGCAACGTTCCTCATTTTCTATCATTCCGAAAACCACGGATGGGACATTAACAAACATCAAATATATTACGACTGGAGAAGAAAAAAACACATGCATGGTTTGAATGGACAACTTCATCTGACCATCGTTTTCAATCTTCCAGCTGCTACATCGCTTCTTTGGGATTGCCCATCGATGCATGTTGGCAGGATTTAACGCCAGATGCCCTTCCATTTGCAACCAGAACACGCGCTGTGATTAGAGTGGACGATGTGCGCGAAGTGTCTTGCCGAAGGACGCAACGGCAGCATGTATATTTGATCGATGTTCGGACCAGACACTCCAGTGGATCAAACTCTATGGCAGCTTATGCACTCAGCTGTATGGGGTTGTATGAACGGTGTTATGAGTTTACATCAAAATACACACACAGGCCTGTAAAGTTACTCAAATTATTCAAATGTTTTTAATTAACTTTAAAAAATTTATGAACACACACAGATAAAGTACATAAGCTGGTACTATCAAATGACAAAAGAGTGAGGCAAAGAATTTAAAGGTACAGTTTGGAGATAGTAAGTCAAACCACAATTCCATGGAAATAAAATTAAACTATACTTTTCCAAGGAGACAGATATGGAGTTAGATATGTTTTATGCCATGCTGAGGAATATTATAGCCAAAGGAACAAATTACCATGGATACAAGCAAAGCAGGCCTTCCTCCAGGGAAAATAAGAGTCAGGTTTGTGGAGATGCAAGCCCACTCACAGCCCAGAGTGCAATAAACGCAACCAACATGAAAAAATATTTTAGTTAAAGCTAAAAAATGCCATACTATGGCCTTTAAAACTAAAGAATTAGTCTGGGATTGGTCATATTGATCAGTTTTGTAGTTAAAACAAAACATTAAATATCATATTGGACATCAGATACAATGGGCTAACTAAAATAATCACTCAAATAAGTAATAAAATAAGTAAATAAAAATAAGTACATAAATACAGTTAGTCACTATAATAAAACTAATTACAAGGAGTAAACATTAAAATACACTTGATTCAGGCATAAAGTAAAGAAGGATCAGCTGCCAGTTCTTAGTGTTGAAGTGACTCCATTTGAGTCTGTATCATAATCATGGTTTTCTACTGAGCCTGCCGTGTTACAAAAGACAGGAAATGCCTCCAAAAGTTAAATAAAGGTTTATAAAAGGTAAATCATTCTTGTAATGACCCCTCAGTGTTTAAAGTGCAGGGTTCAGCAGTTTACTCGTGTTTGTAAACTTTAACAGAGGCTCTTAAAAAGTGGAGTGTTGCAATAGTAAAGCTACTGTGCTCTGAAATGAACTTGAAGCACGGAGAGGAGGGCGGTTACTCACTGCAAACCAGGTTCTGTGAGTGGAGCAGAGGTGGGGAGTAGCCAAAAATTGTTTTCAAGTATGAGAAACATTACTTCAAAATAATATTACTCAAGTAGAAGTATAAAGTTGTGAGTATTTAATGCTCAAGTCCAGAGTAAAACATATGTGGAAAAACAGTGCCGATACTGAACATTTTGATGAACTTATATTGTAGTTCATAGTGCAATATATTAATCAGTCAATTCAATGATGTTTGCATTTTAAGTAATGGACAAATCTTCAAACATGGGTGAGTTCACATTTCAGAATATCTGAATTTGAAACTGAACTAACCTAGGACTCAAGCAGAAGTAGAACAGGATCAAACCAAGTCTATATCGGGACTAAACTAGGAGCCTTTTCACAATGACTGAACATTTTGATGAATCGGATATCATTCCCAAGATCCTGGTTTAGCTGATATCTTAGGGAAAAGCAATACTCAAGTAAGACTAACTTAAAAAGTAACTGTCATAACATCTGATTTATGTTTTGAAGTAAATGTCATTGGAAGGATGAAACATTAAAATAATGCACAAAGTCTGGTATTTTCAAAGAACAGACACACACATTTGAAAAATTAAACCATATGTGATGGAGCGGTGCAAAAAACCCCAAAATTCAAATCATTTCATTATTGTCACATAAAGCTTTTGTCACTTTCTTACTCACTTACTCACAGTGGGAAGAGTCACCAAAACTTTTACTCAAGTAATGAGTAATACAAATATTACTATTATTATTAGAAAAGGACTCTGAAAAGTACAATTCTTTATTAAGTTACTCAAGTAAATGTACCTGAGAACTACCCACCTCCTCCACACAGAACTGAAATAACATGGGAATAAATTGAAATGAAATTTAGTTAAAATTTCTTTTATAAATATGACCAAATTTTGAACTGTTGAAGCCATTTTTTCTACAATTAGCATAAAGAAGACTGGAATATTATGCAGGCCTGTTTGTATTTTTTAAGTAGTGAATTTGTTAACAATGCAGAAGAGTGATTTTTGACCAATTTGACATCTGAATTTGCAGTATTTATTAAGCACTTGATTTACTTCAGTATTCAAATTAAATGTGCATTGTGTAACTTTTCTGGATTTTCTACATAGAGATGTTATTGCTTTGTCTGAAATGTTTCACAGTATGGTATTAAACCTTTGTATCTTCATGGAGATCAAACTAGACCAAGTTACAGGTCAGATCTGTGGAGAGGCAACCCCGCTCACAGTCATAATGCCTGTTTTTCTAGGTATTTTTAAGCTATAAAACCACTTATAAATGAATAAATGTAAAGTAGTGGTGTTTAATGTCATACTGTGGAACATTTCAGGCAAAGCAGAAACAAACAAGTGATGGACCCCCAACCAAAAAGTTACATTATAGTGCACCTTTAAAGTATCAGTATTAACTTATATTATTAGTGCAATATATTAATCAGTCAATTCAATGGTGTTTGCTTTTTAAAGGGACAGTTTGGAATTTTGGACATAGGACCTCATTTCCTAGTGAGTCAGAGTGTTGGAGACGTGTGGAGACACTTTTAAATATTCCATCCAGTCCTTGTATTTGCAGAGGTCACTGGTGCTAGACTAGTGCATGTCAATGGCCATAGTTCTCCTGCCACTAAAAACAGTCTTACCCACTCCACAAAACACCCAAAGAAAATCTATTATTACACCAGACTGTCCATGTGAAATGTCTGTGTTGTGCTGAAGTAAAACTAACCTCGCATTTGAAGGATTTATGTCTGAGCAGCAGCAGTGAGTTGTACTTCCTGATAGAAAGCTCAGCAGCGGTGGACTGATATATGAGAAAATAGTCCCTCAACATGCGACGATTTATGCAATGCAAGGTTAGTTTTATTTCAAACATTATTCTATCATCCTCCATCCTCCTCCCCTCACCTATAGTTATGAGCTCTGGGTAATGACTGTAAGGATGAGAATGAAGTTTCCTCCACCGGGTGGCTGGGCGCTCCCTTAGAGACAGGGTGAGGAGCTCAGTCACACGGGAGGAGCTCGGAGTAAAGCCGCTGCTCCTCCACGTTGAGAGGAGCCAGTTGAGGTGGCTCGGGCATCTGTTCCGGATGCCTCCTGGGCGCCTTCCTCAGGAGGTGTTCTGGGCATGTCCCACCGGGAGGAAGCCCCGGGTCAGGGTTAGTCTCTCAGCTGGCCTGGAAATGCCTTGGCGTCCCCCCCGGAGGAGCTGGAGGACATGTCTGGGGTGAAGGAAGTGTGGGAGTCCCTGCTTAGACTGCTGCCCCCTCTACCCGGCTCCGGATAAGCAGGAAGAAAATGAATGGATTATTCTATCAACACAGACACTCATATCAACAGTCTGGTGTAATAATAGTTTTGTTTCAGGTGTTTTGTGGAGTGGGTAAGACTGTTTTTAGTGGCAGGAGAACTATGGCCATTGACATGCACTAGTCTAGCACCAGCGACCTCTGCAAATACAAGGACTGGATGGAATATTTTAAAATGTGTCTCCACACGTCTCCAACAATCAGGGCCTCATTTCCTAGTGAGCCAATGTCCAAAATTCCTAACTTTAAGTAATGGAAAAAACTTCAAACATGGGTGAGTTCACATTTCAGAATATATTTGAAACTAAACTAACCTAGGACTCGACCAGGACTAAACCAGGAGCCTTTTCACAGTGATTGAACAGCGCAGAGTCAGTTCAGAAATCCCCCTTTAACTGTGTGATGCAAAAACAATTATTTATTTTATTCACTTAATCCACAGGAAATATTCAGAATAACAAATAAATGCAGATATTAAAGGTTCTGTACTACGCAAAATTGACTCTTGTGAGCTTTAGGCCAGGTTATAACGTTGCTACACAGATGAGAAAATGGCATAATAAGGGCCCTTTAACGGTTTGGTGGTCAGGTATCAGGTCAGGTTTTCATTATAAAGAAGGGAAATATATAAAATGTTTACATGAGAAAAAATACACACAACTATAAAGTGTCATTTTCAATAATAAGATGTCACAGTTAAAAATGAATCTGGTCTAAATAAAACGTATCATTGTATTAAGTCTGAGGTTTACTTGATAATGTTAAATGTGTATGTATGGTGCAGTATTTGATGTGAATGAATGACAAGAAACTATGCTATCATAATATATATTTTGTTACTATGGCAACATCACATTACACTGTAAAAATATGTCTACATGATTTAAATTGACTAAGAATATTCATTTAGATTTGAGTAGTTTGACTAGTTTATTTGACATACTGTTTTAACAAAGTGTATTTTCAGTTCTTACGGGTAATTGTTTTATAGTTTCACATATTTTTTTATACTTTGCTTGGACAGAATTATGTTGAAATAAAAAATATATATATTTACTTATCCAAACTAGTCAAAACTACTTAAAATTGAAATTATTGTGTGTAATTCTAGTAATTATAATTCTTCTGGACTTTTATTTTTGCAGTGTGAGTGGCTGGTGGACATAAGTGAATGTGAAAATTGTTTTATATAAAAATATACAGTAAGAAGACATGTTTATTTGTGTGGTGTTTTTCTCTTGATCCGAATGTTAATCTTGATTTTTATTTCCTTTAAAGATGCACTATGTAACTTTTCTAATAGCAGGTCTCCCGTATCTGTGAAACTTCCCTCTTAAAGCAATGACATCTCCATAGAGACGAGCAGAAAAGTGACATAGTGTGCCTTTAGATGTGCAGTTTCTGATTAGTTTTGGTATATTTGTCAGTGGGTTAAGTTTAATTTTAACCTGAATTATAATGCTTTACGTAGCTAAATTATTTTTTATTTTTAACGATTTTTTGTTCATTTTTGTTGAGGAAATACCACTCTCCCATTTTCATTATTGCAGTGCACAAAACGTTAGAAGAACTATTGTCAAAATAAATGATTTAGTGGATTTTTTTCCACAAAGGAAGCACACACCAACTGTCAACAACTATCAGTTTAAAAACGGCTCATCTACCCAAAACTTAGACAGGAATTATTCTATCCTTTGAAATAAGGTGCATTGTATTTAAAAAGAATCATTCAGAATCACTAGAATAATTTAGGTTCATAGAGTAAATAAATCAAGTCAAAACTATTCAGATAACTTAAGTAACATTGTAAAGTGATTTTAAGTATTTTTACAGTGTAGATTTTCCTGTTTTTTTTGTTTTTTTTTCTTCTTCTGGGACTGTTGTGTGTGTGTTTTATTTTTGACAAACAGTAAACCTGACGCTGCTGTGGACTACTGAGTCAGAGCCGCCCCAGAGTCCCAGAGTCTGAAATGACCTTTAATGACAACTTCAGTCTGACTTCAGCACATTTCTACTCTCTGTTTACAAACTCACACGTACGGCTCAATTATTCATGTTCGTGGATTTAGAGAACATCAAGAACCAAAACTAAACCAGAATTATACCAGGAATAAACCAGGACTAAACCAAGATTTAACCAGGACTTAAGCATGACTAAACCAGGATCTAACCAAAAATATACAAGGATTAAACCAGGAATAAACCAGGACTAAACCAGGACTAAACCAACACTCAACCAAGACTTAACCAGGGCTATACCAGGACTAAACCAGGACTAAACCAGGACCAAACCAGGACCAAACCAGGCCTAAACCAAGACTTAACCAAGACTTCACCAGGGCTATACCAGGGATAAACCAGGACTAAACCAGCACCAAACCAAGACTTAACCAGGACTAAACAAAAAATAAACCAGGACAAAACAAAGACTAAACCAGGACTAAACCAATACTAAACCAAGACTTAACTAGGACTAAATCAGATTTATACCAGGACTAAACCAGGACTACACCAGGGCTAAACCAGGACTAAACCATGATTTAACCAGGACTAAACCAGGATTAACAAAGACTAAACCAGGACTAAATGAAGACTAAACAAAGACTAACGTAGGACTAAACCAGGACAAAATCTAGTCTTAAACAAGTCCAAAACAGAACTAAACTGAGCTACAACTAAACCCTGTCTACATTTAAATCATGACCAAACAGTAAAGTTACATAGTACACCTTTAATTATTTGACAGACGTTTAAAGAGTCTATTTTATATTGTTCTGAAATATGTTATAATGTTGTTTCCTCATCAACACTATATCAGGACTAAGCCAAAACTAAACCAAGACTTATCCAGGACTAAACCAGGACCAAACCAGAAGTATACAAGGACTGAACCAAACTGAATGTTATAATGTTGTTTCCTCATCACAAACAGACCTGAAGTTGTGTTTTGTTTCATTTACACGTTTAACACACAAACCCTGCAAATTTAGACTGCGTTCTTCTCTCAGACAGAAAACACCCTGTCCCACCTTGTGATGTCATGTGGTAATACAGGAAGCGCTTCACTGTGGTTTTAAACCCCATGCACCTTCACTATCATCTATAATCATTTGGATAATTTCAGTCCTGGAACGGCCAATTTCTACTGAACAAAAGGTAAAAGGAAACTGTTCATGTGAAAACTGTAACCAGTGTTGGGAAGGTGACTTTTAAAATATATTCCCCTACAGATTACAGATTACATACCCCAGAATGTAGTTTGTAACGTAATCCATTAAATTACTTAAAGTGAGTAATGTAATCTGAATACTTTGGATTACTTGGTTTGCTGTAGAGAAGCAAAGACTAGGACATCGTAACATAAGATGTTTTGTCTGCTAAAAGAAAATAAAAAGCCCAGTATTTACTTAACCGTAATTAAAAATATTATTGATTAAATCCTGTTTTAGACCTGGTTTAGACCTGGTTTAGACCTGGTTTAGACCTGGTTTTAGACCTGGTTTAGACCTGGTTTTAGACCTGGTTTAGACCTGGTTTAGACCCTGGTTTTAGACCTGGTTTAGACCTGGTTTTAGACCTGGTTTAGACCTGGTTTAGACCTGGTTTAGACCTGGTTTTAGACCTGGTTTAGACCTGGTTTAGACCTAGTTTAGACCTGGTTTAGACCTGGTTTAGACCTGGTTTAGACCTGGTTTAGACCTAGTTTAGACCTGGTTTAGACCTGGTTTAGACCTAGTTTAGACCTGGTTTTAGACCTGGTTTAGACCTAGTTTTAGACCTGGTTTTAGACCTGGTTTAGACCTGGTTTAGACCTGGTTTTAGATCTGGTTTATACCTGGTTTAGATCTAGTTTAGACCTGGTTTTAGACCTGGTTTAGACCTGGTTTAGACCTAGTTTAGACCTGGTTTTAGACCTGGTTTAGACCTGGTTTAGACCTGGTTTAGACCTGGTTTTAGACCTGGTTTATACCTGGTTTAGATCTAGTTTAGACCTGGTTTAAGACCTTGTTTAGACCTGGTTTTAGACCTGGTTTAGATCTAGTTTAGACCTGGTTTTAGACCTGGTTTAAGACCTTGTTTAGACCTGGTTTTAGACCTGGTTTAGACCTGGTTTTATACCTGGTTTATACCTGGTTTAGACCTAGTTTAGACCTGGTTTTAGACCTGGTTTAAGACCTAGTTTAGACCTGGTTTTAGACCTGGTTTAAGACCTAGTTTAGACCTGGTTTTAGACCTGGTTTAGTTCTGGTTTAGTCCTGGTTTAGACCTGGTTTTAGTCCTGGTTTAGACCTGGTTTTAGACCTGGTTTAGTGTCCAGCAAAAAAAGAAAAGGGGGATTTAGCCCAAAATGTAAAAACAGGAAAATCTCTCATTGAAACAGTAACTGTAATCGAATACAGTTACTCATAATTTGTACTCTGATTACGTAACTCCGGTACATGTAATTAGTTACTCCCCAACACTGGCTATAACACTACATGACATCACAAGGTGGAACAGAGCATTTGGATGAAGACAGACTAATAATAAAGAGTTACTCAAACATGTGAATGAAACAAAACACAACACCAGGTCTGTTGTTGAGGAGGTAACAACATTATAACATGACTTAAAGCTCACAAGAGTCAATTTTGTGTAATATAGGACCTTTAATACTAATAACCCTTCCCAGAACCTTTTTTATTTTGTTTTGAAATTGTGTTGAACAAATAGAGACCTGACCTCCTCCATAATGAGATGAAATACTTGTTGTTACTCTGTGTTTATTAGCCTTTGCAGATTAATAAAACAGGTCAGGTGGATGGGGAGTTGAAATTAAAATGGTCCATCAAAGTCAATAAGAGTGTTGTGTGTGAGGAGCGGAGTTTGTTTTCGTAGTGCGCGAGCTTCTTTCCACGCTCGGCTCTGTGTGTGTTAGTCTTGGCTCCATGAGCGACAACTAGCGGCTAATTTCCTTCAAACAGGAAATGATGTGATGCAACCAGGGTCAGGTGAGGTCAAAAGGTCAAAGTTGAGGGAGATCTGAAGTCAAATGAGGACAAGGGTTGTTTAGATTATGGTACATTTTTGGTAGATTTTGCCATTTTGAAACTATAATATATGTTAAAGGTCTTAAATTACACAGAATTGATTCTTGTGATCTTAAAATATTGCTTTATCATCAAAAACAGACCTGGAGTTGTGTTTTGTTTCATTCAAATGTTTGAGTAACTCTTTATTATTAGTCTGTCTACATCTTCAAAGCTCAAAATGCTCTGTTCCACCTTGTTCCACCTTGTGATGTCATGAAGTAGGGTTGTAGTAATCGAGACCGGTCTTGGCCTTGAGACTGGCCTTGTCTCAGTCTTGAAGGTGCTTGGGCTCAGTCGTGTCTCGGTCTTGAAGGCATTTGGACTCGATCTTTTCTCGGTCTTGAAGGCGCTTGAACTCGGTCATGTTTTGCTCTTGAAGGCATTTGGACTCGGTCTTGTCTCGGACTTGACCACGTTTGGACTTGGTCTTGTCTCGGTCTTGAAGGCGCTTAAACTCTGGTCTTATCTCGGTCTTGAAGGTGCTTGAACTCGGTCTTGTCTCAGTCTTGAAGGCATTTGGACTTGGTCTTTTCTCGGTCTTGAAGATGCTTGAACTCGGTCTTGTCTCGGTCTTAAAGGCATTTGGACTCTGTCTTGTCTCGGTCTTGAGGTCTGACACTTGATGAGTGATAAAATGGAGATAGATTTATAAAAACATTGATATATATATGCCAGAATAACTGTAAAATACAAATAAATGTCAAAAATTAGAAGGATGCTCTCGATTTGGTCTCGATGGACTGTGGTCTCTATCTTGTCTCGGTCTCGGCCTTAAAAAGTCTCGGTCTTGTCTCGGTCTCAATCCTCAGAGGTCTTGATCTTGTCCTGGTCTCAGGACCATATTGTCTCAGACTGGTCTTGGTCTGGATTAGTGCAGTCTTGACTATCATGAACACTATCATGAAGATGTTACCGTTTACTCTTTGTTTAGTATAAATATTTAGTCCAAATATTTAAGCTACAAACCTCCTCTACAGGTCAGATCTGTGGAGAGGCAACCCCGCTCACAGTCAGAATGCCTATTTTTCGAGGTATTTTTGAGCTATAAAACCACCTGTGATTTAATAAATGTAGGTCTATTTAATGTCATACTGTGGAACATTCCAGGCAGAACAATGACATCGTGACGGACCCCCAACCTAAAACTTGTATTATGGAATCACATTTTTGTTTTTGTTAGATAGAATTTACCATGTCAAGATTGTAAAAAAAAAAAAAAAAAAAACACTCACAAAAAAAACAACAACAATATTCAAAATAATGGATCCTCCTTTGTTGCCGTGTGCAGCCCCATAACCTGCTTCAGTTTGGAGCTTGAAATCTGCTGTATGCTTTGTGTTTTGTGGAGAAAAAAAAGACTACCGTAGAAACTGAATTGTTTTTTGTGCTATAATTACATTTTCAGGTCTGTTCCTGTGTCCAGACGGCTTGATTAGTTACTGTAGACACACGCCCACAGTCCAGAAATACACAGAAGACTCGTTTTATTTATGGTTTTGAGAAGTCATTTAGGAAACCAACCTCAGCTGTTTACATCCAAGTCCTCCACACTGTGCTCCCTCTCTGAACTGTACAAAAAAAGCAAACATTTATCCATAATTTAAAAGTGCAATGTGTACCTACCTTACATTTATTCAGTTACATGTGGTTTTATAGCTCAAATATACCAGTAAATCAGTTGGAGACTGAGCTTCTTTGTCCCCTCTTTCAAAACAGAAACATGAAAAGAGCCCGGTTTAAATTTCTTGAAGAATTTTGTTGTGGTTTTGCCGTGTCACCTTCAGACAACACAGCAAGAGATCTGTTTATTTAATTGACATGTTTCCACTGCTAGCTGTGAATCAGTTTTGAAGATGGATAAAAATATCTCCTGCTGTGAGAGATAAGAACCAATGTTTTAGCTTTAAGAAAGAAGACAAGATGAATGTTTTGGGATTTTTTATTTTATTTCTTGCAATCAGAATCATCTAAGAATGGAATAAGAGACTTTATTTCATAAGCAAATGTCTTACTCCACTGAGGGATATTTTTGAAGTGAGCTTAAAATAATGATTATAAAGACAAAGTGCTTCAGTGGGTTAGTAAGTCTCAGGTCAGGTGCTTGGGGGAGAGACAGGGGGTTAATTTGAAGTGCTTTTTTGATTTGTATTGGAAATAGGGTAGGCTACATTCTTTGCTCTTTTAAAAAGCTATTTTCCGCACTTTACTTTGCTCTCAGGACTTGTTTGAGCAGCACCGGTGAGACGGCCAGGACAAGTGCGGAGACGCCCAGGACATCTGCAGGGCAAGCCGCAGATGAGGAGCATGCACCGTGGGCCAGTCCGCTGGGAGCGCAGAGGTGACACACAAGCCCGGGCACCAAACCCTGTCAGCTGGTGAGGATCTTGAAGGTCAGAGTTGTGTTTTAGCCTTTAGCTGTTGTTTGGTAGCCTTATTCATCAGCTGGTTTCACTTTGTGGAAACTGTCTGACCTCGCAGCATTAGGATTAGTTCGCTCGATGGTAGGCGGGTACTTTTTTTATTTAACCAATCGCTGCTATTTGTTTCTGATGTATGTAATGCGCCAGAACACTCTGTGGAGTCCAAGTAATTGCCGGCACAGCAGCAAATAAAGCAGACAGTGAATGTGTCGGTCAGTGATCATTGTCGTTTCTGCGAGGTGAACTTGCAAATTAACGGTGGAATAAAAAATGCAAAGTTTGTATTTGACAAAGGAAGTCCAAAAGAGGATAGCGTATGTCTCTATTACATAAAATTAAATTAGTCACTCTCACTTTTTCGTTGAAAGTCAAACTCCTAAACATGACCACGGACACTCGTACTGATCGCAGGCTCCTGAAAATGTGCTCTTTAAGTCCATTTTGTAGTTTTTCTTGAGTTTTCAGATATTATAAATCTTTATGGCAGTGTTTCCTAATGTGTGCATTGTGTCTCCATAGTAACTTTAGAACATTCTACCGTAGAGGTGCATGTAGAACACCCCCAGCACGATGTCACTGCAAAGTATTAATAATAGTACCATCACAGCTGCTGCCTTCTGGTCACATTCTACTATATGGTTTCAGCTATAATAATAATAATAATAATAATAGTGCATCAGTTTTATACAGTACTTTTCTTTACACTCAAAAACACTTTACAGAACATTATTCATTCACTCCATATCCAAAGGTGGTAAACTAATATTGTAACCACAGCTGCTCAGGGGCAAACTGACAGAAGCGAAGCTGCCAATCTGCACCATCAGCTCCTCTGACCACCACCAACACTCACGCTCACATCACTTTCATACTAGGCAATGTGGGTGAAGTGCCTTGCCTAAGGACACAATGACAGTTTTGCGACTGACGCCCCCCTGTGGCACTTGATTTTCCCTGTGGCACTTGATTTTCCCAGTGGTCTCCCATCCAAGTCAGACCAGGCCGTGCTCTGCTGAGCTTCTGAGATCTGACGAGATCAGTTCTTGAAAAGCTGGTATGGCCACACATTACTCAAGTATCTTTTTGTTCTTCAAGTGGTATTATTGTGAAAGTGCAGACAAAAATTAAGTTGAATACAAATAATTTAAAATGCATGCTCATATAGTTTAACAGTTAAACCACACTTTATTTTATTTGAATTAATAATCAAACTTGACATATCACTTCTTGACACTTACAGTAGTACAGTCAGATAGGATAATAGCAGTTGTAATAGTGAGTGTAAGACAAATAACCCAACTGAAACACATACACGTAATTGGCACCAACTGTGGTCTATAGCCTATTTTAATAGGTTGTAACCATGGAAACACATAAGTTAGAAGTCTTCAAACTGGTGGCTTACTTAGACCCACTTATGGCTGTCAGATGTAATGACAAAACAGATGAAAGCCAATCTGAGAGAAAAGATGTAGTCTGAATACACAATGGTAACCACGGTAACGCCTTCAGCCGAAAATCAATGCTTTGTACACGTAGTCTTTCAAAGAAATAGTTATAACATCACATAACAGCCGCAGTATCCAACTAGATGTATAATTAAACACGAAATCAACCTTTTTTTGCTACTAAACTGTGTAGGTGGTGTTTTAATAGTATTTTCTACTGTTCCAAGTCTCCAAGGCAATTTTAGTGCAAACCATAGACTGTATATCTAAATGGAGATAGCTAACCCGGCTAGTGGGTTAGCTATGTCTCCATCGGGCTCCATCAACTCTGGCTCCAGTTAACTTTACACTGAAAAAATGTTTTTCTGTAACTGCTGTTGTGAGCCTCGTCATTTAAATGTGCATTGCATAACTTTCCTGTTTGTCCCCATAGAGAGGCTATTGCTTTCCCTGGAATGTTCCACAGTGTGACATTATGTGACTCCACGGAGACACACAGGTGGCACGATCCAAGTTAGAGCTCAGATCTGTGGAGAGGTACATATACATAACATGTTTTTTTGTAGCAATAAAAACACCTGTAATTAAAGAAATGCTGACTAGATGTTTAATGCGGCTAATACTGTGTAATATCCAAGGCAAAACAATCATTTCCATGGAGACAAGCAGGTGGGAGACCCTGTATTAGAAAAGTTAAACAATGCACATTTAAAGTGTGTATACCTGTTTGACCAATCACATTCTTCCTCATATGTCCAGAGAAAGCATTCGCAGCTACATGTAATTACACTTGAAATAGTACAAAATAATACATTGTGAATCAGGATGTGTGCAGGTTCTGGTCTAAAGTCACTTGCAGTAATTGAGTAATAATCTGAATGTCTGCTTTCTCGCCCAAGGATTCCACCTGAAGAAAAAAAAGGCACAGTTAGAAAAGTAACAAGTACACCGTAAAAACAACACTTTCTGTTATCAGTTTATTTGAATATCTCTTATTTCTTGAGAAGAAAAATGAGTGGCATGTGCACTTGACGCATTGCATTGCCAAGGTTGGTGCACTGTGTAACTTTTCTGCTAGAGGGTCCCTCAGATACTTTTCTCCATTAAGATGTTATTGCTTTGTCTGGAATTTTTCACAGTATGCTATTAAACCTTTCTATAATCACAGAGACCCACTCACAGTCAGAATCCCTGTCCTGGTACTGTAGGTATTTTAGAGCTATAAAACCACCTGCTGTACAGCTGAAACAAAGAGAATGTTTGGTGAATTTCATCAAGGGGAAAGATGTTATTGCCCTTTTTCCTACAGGATTTGGGAAAAGCTTAATATACTAGTTAGCCCCATTAGTGGCGCATTACATAAGTCACGACCGAATAACAGTGATTGGTTAAATAAAAAAAGAGTGCCTGCCTTCTGTCGAGCGAACGCATTCTAACACTGCATGGTCAGACAGTTTCTACGAAGTGAAACCAGCTGATGAATCAGGCTAGTTTAAATCCACACTGTGGAACATTCCATAACATTTCCATAAAAACAAACAGGTGATGGACCCCCAACCAATAAGTTAACATAGTCCATTTTTAATCAGCCAGTTGAGTGCAAAAATTGGTCTTAAAATGTAGAAAGAAAAAGAAAAAGGTTATTATAGATTAAGAAATAAGAGATTTGAGTTCATTAACCCTATTTTATGTGACAATGACAAAGTAATCCCCCAATTCACCCAGGCAGGGTCCATGGTATCAAAGGCTTTGTTCACATGCACTCCAAAATCTGACTATTATCTCATTGGACATTTAAGATTATTACACAAAATCTGATGTGAGTATTTCAAAGGACCATGGTCAGAAAGAAACCAGGTGATTTTGCTGTATAATAGTATTATAACTCAAAACATAATATTGGTATTTTGAATGTGCTTTTAACTGCAGATACTCATTTATAAGGTTTATCATGTGTCATTTATGGTAATACAGGAAGTGCTCCATTGTGTTTTTAAACTTCATACACCTTTATTAGAATAATTTGGATGAGTGGCGTTGCCAGTCTCTACTAAACTGCTAAGTACTACAGCTTCATGACATCACAAGGTGGAAAAGATCATTCTGATGTTTGGAGATCTAGACATACTAATAATAAAGGGTTATGCAATAATGTGAATGAAACAAAACACAACTCCAGATATGTTTTTGAGGACATTACAACATTATAAGAGCCAATAAAGCGAAACATAGGACATTTAAGTCATATATTTTGCAGTCTAAATGAGTGTGTATCTGTTTGGCTATTACCTTGTCCACAGTGGGCAGTTCTGAGCTCTCCTGTGTCTCTCTCTCCTCCTGGGTCAGTCCCTTCTTTAAGTATCTTTGATGTGAAGGGCAGGACTGGAGCAGGAACAGACCACAAGACACTGCATACCCACCCCAGTTAGACACGCCTGCAATCACAGAGAAAAACACTGTAGTTAAAGGTTCTATTATACGCATATATTGACTCTTGTGAACTTTAAGTCATGTTAGAATGCTGTTACCTCCTCAAAAACATACCTGAAGTTGTGTTTCATTCATACATGCTTGAGTAACCCTTTATTATTATTAGTCTTTCTAAATCTCCAAAACTCAGAATGCTCTATTCCATCTTGTGATGTCATGTGGTGGTAGTTTTCAAGTTAACAGCTAGATTTTGCATTTAGTTTAGCAGAGATTGGCAAATCCAGAGCTAAAATTATCCAGATGGTTCTAGTGACTATGTATGGATCTTAAAAACACAGTGGAGCACTTCCTGTATTACCACCTGACATCAAAAGAGTGTTTTCCGTTTGAAAGATGAACTCAGCCTAAATATGCAGGGTTTGTGCGTTAAACGTGTGAATGAAACAAAACATGAGTCCAGGTTTGTTTGAGATGAGGAAAAAAGGAGCGTAATATGGGCCCTTTAATAAAATATGAAATAATTACTGATGGATTGATCTGCTAACCAAACTCTTTGTGTGATTGGGTCCACTTATCATACAGAGTGTTGTCCTGCCCAAAACGTGTCCCATATTAAACAAAAAGTAAGAAATAGCCTAAATTGTTGAATACCGTAATCTATGAAAAATAAATAAATAAAAAATACTGACAGAGTGGGAGTTCTGCCACCTGCTCCACAGAGATTATTGTGTTGCCTGGAATATTCTACAGAGTTGCATTAAAATTGAGTATCATGCAATTATTCAAGTTGCATAAAAACTTTGAACAAGACCCCCAGATACTTGAACTCCTCCACTTGAGGCAGGGACTCTCCACCCACCTGGAGAGGGCAAGCCACCTTTTTCCAGTCGAGAACCATGACTTTGGACTTAGAAGAGCTGATCTTCATCCCAGTCGCTTCACACTCAGCTGCAAACCGCCCCAGTGCACATTGCAGGTCCTGGCTTGATGAAGCCAACAGGTCGTTCCTACTCTCACCTATGGTCATGAGCTCTGGGTAGTGACCGAAAGGACAAGATTGCAGATACAAGCGCTCGAAATGAGTTTCCTCCGCAGGGTGGCTGGGTGCTCCCTTAGAGATAGGGTGAGGAGCTCAGTCACACGGGAGGAACTCGGAGTAGAGGCTGGCTCCTCCACGTCGAGAGGAGCCAGTTGAGGTGGCTCGGGCATCTGTTCCGGATGCCTCCTGGGCGCCTCCCTCGGGAGGTGTTCCGGGCATGTCCCACCGGGAGGAGGCCCCGGGGAAGACCCAGGACACGCTGGAGGGACTATATCTCTCGGCTGGCCTGGGAACGCCTCAGGATTCCCCCAGAGGAGCTGGAGGACGTGTCTGGGGTGAAGGAAGTCTGGGAGTCCCTGATTAGGCTGCTGCCCCCGCGACCCGGCCCCGGATAAGCGGACGAAAATGGATGGATGGATGGATAAAAACTTTGAAAAACATGTATTCTTACTCTTGCTCTCTTGCCTCTACCCAGATCTAGCCTTAACTTGTCTCTATGGAGATAGTTAAGTTTAATGCCAACATCTACATGGAGACAAGCAGGTAAGATAAGGTACACTTTATTGAAATGTATTCTCTGCATTTGACCTATTTTTTACCAAGTACTCTGAAGATTTACATGGGGAGAAACATGCACACTTTAGAAAGAACTGAACCTGGAAACTTCTTGATGTGAAGTGCTAGCCAGTAGCCACCTCCAAAAAAAGTTCCTTAGTGTGGCGTTAATATCCTCCATCCCCGTTTCAAAACATTTCAGTTCCATATTTATGCGACTTAACTCACCTGTTGTGTTGATTCCAGGTATGTTTCTGGCAGAGTTGAGCAGCTCTGATGACCCTCCAGATGGTCTCTCTCTTTCATCTTGTTGTAAGTGACAGCTGCAGCGTGTTCACTGGGATACACCGCCACCACATGGTCATATCTGGTATTACAACAACAAACACAACAACACTTAATAAACTCCTTTATACGCTGTGTATGTGATCAGATTAATATACTTTGGTCTGCAGACTTCTCCATTCTCACACAGGAAGTAGAGGGCAGAGTCTGGACCATCTTCTTCAAAGGTGACTAAAGGGATTGTTGCAGACAGCTCATCTGATGATCGCATCAAAATGGTAAATTCAACTGTAAATCTAACTTATCAATTACTAACTAACAAAAAAATCTCATAAAATAAAAATATATAAATAAAAAAGGGGGGTAATGGCTGATCAGTGAGATTTTTTTAAGTGTGCCTACAACTGTTTGAAACCACACTATGCATTTTTTTATTTATTTTTTAGCATAAAATAGAATAAAATAAAAGTGTGTTTCATTTTGATTGTGTAATGAAAAAAAAAAAAAAAAAAAAAAAAGCATCCTTACTCTTCCTGGGCTTGCATCTCAGCCCTGACTCTCATTTGGCCTGCTTGCTTCCATGGAAATGTTGTTCCTTTGGCTATAATATTCCACAGTATGGGATTATCCTCAATGGCGAATCTTCAGAAGTATGATTTTAACTTTCTGTTTCCATGGAAGGTGAATGTAGGTGTATGTATGTAGGTGTAGGTGAATAAGTCTAAATAAATAAGCATATTTTAATTCCCCTAATAACAATAATCTGACAATATTTCTACAATTCAGCAACAAATTTTCTAAAATGCATGAGCTAATATATGTCTTGGCTTCTCATCTTTTTGCCTCTGGGGGCCTTCCAGTTTGAGGGTAAACTTCTATACCAACAGTTGTGCTTAACAAAAGCCTTTCTTTAGTACAATAATAATAATAAACTTGGTCATGTCTCTCACCGATGCTCACTGACTTTTGGATGCTGTCTATCCGGTCTGTTACCATGGTCACCTGTTTCCCTAGAGACATCAGCATGTTCGCCATGGCAACAGTTCCAGGTGAAAGTCTACAAGGGACAAAAAAGTTTTAATTTACAAGAATTTATGCTACAATAATAATAAATAAGGATAGACAATAAATCAGTGCTAATATCAATAAGGGGAGGTTTTTAGATGATCTTAGAACTTTTTTGGCTGTGTTTGCTCATGTGTGTATTGTGCTGCCATGGTAACTTCTCAACATTCCCCCATACAGATACATGTGGCCCACCCCCAGCGTGATGTCACTGCAGAGTATCAGCTGAAACCTTTTTTGCTCTGTACAAGTTTTGTCATTGTGGCTAAAGTCTAAAATAACCCAAATCTGATAATGTGATTCATGACTCAGGAGGTTAGTCCAAAATAGCAGCTACCTGTTCAGATGGTGCGTTACTATGGCAACGGAGGAGGCGTGAGAGAGGGCCAGACAGCAGCGGACCAGTGCATCATGGTCTATTACAGCATCTAAAGGACAAATACATGAAGACAAAATTAAGGCTTTTAAATGATCATACTGAATACTAGCATTATTATTACTGTCAAAGTTAAGTGAATATGGTATTATCTAGTTTCCATGACAACTGACACGGGGTTGGAAAGTGTCTGAAAGAATTGATGTCTGTGAAGATTTGCATCTAGAGCTGAGACAATAGTTGGAACCACTTCAATTCTAAATGACCACCAGCAACACTCACACGCTGCATTCATAATAGGTAAGATGGGCGAAGTGTCTTGCCTAAGGACACAACAACAGTATGTACACTAACTAGAGCAGCACACAGCAGCACAGGTAGTGGCATAGTTTAGAAGAAAACCAGGTCTAAAAAGAGGCTACAGAAAATATAAAGTAATTCTATTTTGTGATAAATCCAAAAGAGGACGTTCATCTTATTTTTTATCAGTTTATGTTTTATTTTATGTTGTACAATAAATTCCTAGTTTCTCTGATTGTAAATGCATTGAATCTTATTAACTCTTATTAACTCGCCTGGATTCTTCTTATTGATAATGTTCTCCAGTTGTCTGATTTTGTGCACAGCCCTCTTGGACGCTAAGCTGTAGAGCAAAGGATTCTGGGATAATTTGAAGCTCAGGGGAATGAGATGGGGGTCTATAGGGGAGGAGGAAATGGACGAGGAGGTGGAAGAGGAGTCTGGTAGGTCAGTGAGGAACATGCAGCCTGGAGAGTGACTGAAGGCCAACGCTGGCTCTGGACAAGAAAAAGAGAAGGTTAGACACGTATTTTACATTTAAAGGTGCACTGTGTAACTTTCCAGGTGCAAGGAGGTCCATCACCATGGAGATGTTGTTGTTTTGCTTTGCATTTTTCACAGTATGATATTAATCTTATCTAAGTTTAATGCCATACTGTGGTGCATTCCAAGGAAAGCAATCTCCCTGGCAGAAAGTGCCAGAAATCTTACATAGTGCACCTTTAACATGACAATTTATCATGTAACAAATAGAACTATGCATCAAGATTGAACTGCATTCACACTCACATAGTGCATATCAAAACTGGGACTAAACTAAACCTGGACTAGACCAGGACTAAACCAATCTACATTAGGCAAAATTGTACTTACTGGCTCTAAGTATTGCCTCCACAGACGTGACTCCACAGGCCCAGAACACAGGTACATCTCCGGCCTGCTGCTCTACTGCGTCCCCATAAGCCGGTCTGGACAGGTCCTGGATCCCCAGTAGAGCTGAAATATAGTACACATTACACATGGGCCAGGGAGAGGAGGGGAGGGGCATGTTATGACTGATTCTTTAAATCTGGAACAGACTTAGCTTGGACCTGTTTAGACCTGGTTTAGCCCCAGTTTAGTCCTAATTTTGATCTTCTACCTCTCCAGGGATTACAGAATGAAACTGGAAACTTTTCTACAACCTTAAATGTTACAAGACATCTTACTTGTTGGTTAATGTTATTCTTTGCATTACAAAACACTTTATTTAGACCACACAATGTGTTTTTCAGCATCAAATCATAGTACTTTCTTCTATATTCCCAAGTGGTCTTATATGTGTGTAATCCCTCAGTGGTCCAGGTAGGTTCCATAGTAGTTCATAGGCATATACTAGTCTATGTGCTCTGATACTTGTTCTGATACAACTCAAAATCATTCTAAAACTATTCAGGAAATGTTCATTTCTGTCCTGTGAATTTGACTTTTTTAGTATCAATACATGCTCAAATGAGTGTCTAGTTTCAAGTATCAATAGTTTTACTATAGATTTTCTGGTAGAGGGTTCGTCAGCAGCTTGTCTCTGTGGAAATGATGTTCTATAGAATAGATGTAGCATTTATTGTATTACAGATGTTTTATTGCTCAAACCTACCATTTGACCAGTAACTTGGTATTATATATCTATATATCTATATCTATATCTATCTATCTATCTATCTATCTATCTATCTATCTATCTATCTATCTATCTATCTCTCTCTCTCTCTCTCTCTCTCTCTCTCTCTCTCTCTCTCTCTCTCTCTCTCTCTCATATATATATATATATATATATATATATATATATATATATATATATATATATATATTTTTATTTATTTATTTATTTTTTTTTTTGAAAGTACTTGGTTTAGGTTTATGATTGTTTTTTACCTGGGTCTCCTATGTGCACAGGAGCTCCGTGGGCCAGTGGGTTGAGGTGGGTGACCTCTACTACAGTATCCAGCATCTGAGCCGGAACAGGACGCATTGTGACCACCAGGAGGCATTGAAAGACTCCAGCTGGTACACAGGGTACAGAGGTCTGCACACAAACACATTTACAGACATGTATTATTTTTAATTTCCTTTTGTGATATACAACATAGTTAAGAAAACCCCTAACCCCAACTAAATGTGTTATGTCACCTATTTATTGTATTTTCCTTGAGTTTTCAGACAATCTTTTTTACAGTGTATGCTAATTGCATTGTGTTCTCATGGTAAATGCTTAACATTCCAACACAGAGATACATGTAGAGCACCCCCAGTGTGATGTCACTGCAAACTATCAGTTTCCATCAAAATATTTTATGTTTAATTAACACATATTTTAAACAGCTCATCTTGAAATCTAAATAATTTCCTTTGAATCAGCCTAAAAATAATAGAAAACAATAAATCATATGTAAAGGTGCACTACGTAACTTTCCTTTCTTCCATTCTTGCTGTGAGTGGGGTTGCCTCTCCACAGATCTGATCTGTCTGACCACCTTGGCCTGGTCACTGGTCACTTGCTTACTCCCATGGTGATATATAAATTAAATGTCATAGTATGGAGAGTTCCAGCTAGGCAAAGCAATAGACCATATTCCCTAAACACAAGCAGGTGGTACGTAACCTGAAAAGTTATGTAGTGTAGCTTTAATGAACAGTTGACTTACTCTGTACATGCTGACATTTTTCTTCTGCTCCACATTCCTCACGGGGATTCCAGCCTCTTTAAGTTTCCCCTCGAAACCAAAACTGCATCCCAGATAAAAACATACTATGTCCCTGCACCAGAGAGACAGGTTTAGGGGAGGTTTAAGCAATATCAAATATTGCATCATATTTTAAGAAGAAACGCTGTGGTTTATGCATTTTATATTTACCTGAATTCATTGCTGTATTTTTTCAAGTTGGAGACAGTTTTCACCATTTTGCCGTTGTCATAGATGCAGTACCGAGAGATATCTGTCCTAGAGTTGAAAAAATAATCAGGAAGTGTGTGTTAGCATGCTAGTTGGTGTTAGCTTTTGCTCTGATCTCTGAGAGTAGTGAAAAGCACTTATAAACTCATCACAGTGAACAATTAGAATGCTCTGAATGCATAAGGTGAGTGAGGAGTAACTTTGGACCACTGCAGTCTGTTTTAATTGAATTATAACTAGAACATTCCAAGTAAAGCAGTGACAGAGTGTTCAGTCCTAATGGACGCTAGAAACATTTTACTTGGGTGTGGAAATTTTCAGATTTCTTAAATTGTAATAATCTGGGCAGTGTAGTGAAACATCAGCCAGATTGTTTGAACTTTAGGTTTAAAATGATCACAACTATAAAATTGCTGTTTATTATTCTTGCTCAAATAATTTATGACAACTTATGACAACATTGCATAAGTTTGATAAATTGCCCAAAGTGTTTAATGAAAAAAAAAAAATTCTCTTAGTTTCTCAAGTATTAGAGAAAGACCCAAAACATATTTAAATGGAACTGAAAAAATATAAATGATCACTGCTCAGAGATTTAACACAAAAAACTTTCAAACAGGTACTTTATCCCCCTAACCTGGTAAAAGTATACACATACATACTGCATATTGATACTTACAACAACATTATGCTTGCAGGCTTTACCTGCTTATCTACAGCAGAATGTTCAGCCTTTACCACACAGCAAATTCAAAAGTTTGTATATGTTATATTTATTCTATTCTATATTTTATTTTACACATCTGTATGGACACATTTCTTGCTGGTTGAGCCTGGACGGCTTTTCTACCTGTGACTGAAGTGGGAAGGACAAAGGTTTTTTTATGTCATCATTGACCTGGCTGAATTTGATGGACACTTCAAGGCACTTGGTCCTCAGACTCTCACAAACTTTACACCTGTATTCAAAGAACTGTCATCATTACAACATGGATGTTGGATGTGTCAAAAGAAACCCCAAGAGTGAAAGACTGACTCTTGAGGTAAAAAGTTTCTGCAATGTTAATGTTTCATAATTGGCAGGACTGCCTCTATTGTGAACATTGTTACATTTATATAATGGAGAGAAGATCTGGTTTCAAACAGTCAGACATGCTCCTTTCATTTTTGGAGATGAGCACGCCTGAATTCCATTCAAAACAAGATCTTGATTCATCCATCGACTGCTTGCATTGAAAAATCAACTTAAAAAAAATAAATGACAGTCATTGTGACCAACTGTTGAGTTCACAGAGAATTCCTGCTGTTATTTGGATTTTGCAAAAATAGTATTGTGTCATATAACTTGTTTACATCGTGTTGATTGTATGATGTGCATTGTTTTAATACAAGTTAAGTTGAAATGGAATTTTGTGGTGGTTTTCATTATTTTACATTTGTAAAAGGGATTATGAACTAGAATGACCACAGCATTTACACCATATTTAGTGAAGAAAGAGTTACTATTGAATAGTGTAACACGACGAACACTCTACACTATTTCTACTTCATAAAGTGTTAAAACATAGCAATATAGAGTTATTAGTTTTTCATTATACACTTAGTGTAAAACAAATCAAATCTTAATCAGTGTCATATTCAGTTATGAGGAGTGTGGTTACATCACTTTACAAGTGTTGAGCCTTCTACACTTTGGAAAGTGTAGTTTTAACTCATTTTATTGTGGACCCCATATGACATGGTAAAAGTGTTAAAATTAACAATATACAAGTTGAATTAACACTCTTGAATTTGCTGTGCCTGATTACACAATGCACACATCAGCAAACACAACCAAGTTTTTAAATGCTCTGAAAACTACTACGAGTACATGTTCATGGACTCATTCATGTGTCTGATTTTCAACAAAAAAACAACAACCTGTAAACACTGTTAATGCTAAATCAGTTATTTTTGGTCAAATTGCATTAAAACAAAGCTCAGTTTGCTTGCGGTGTTTAATTCTTCTGCCTTTTTCAGGACTCACACCCATTTTTATTGTGAGCAAGTTTGGCTCTCCACAGACCTAGCTTGTAACTTGGCCCTAGCATCACCTGTGGAGTTAGATGAAGTTTAATGCCATACTGTGGAGATTTTCTACCCTAGCAACAATATATTCTTAGAGTCACAGCTAACATCTCTTGATATTTTAAATAGAAACACTGCACAAAGCTTGGCAAAAAAGCTTTAACACTTAAATCTATCAGAAAATGACTTAAAAATAGTGAAATTATCTGTCCATGCAGCAAGATCATTTTACTTGACAAGTTATCTTAAAATAAATTACCTCTAGACTAGAATTAAGCAGTTTCACTAAGTTTTAGATAAACATACTCGAGTATCAAGCAAATTTGGATCACTGAGTTTTAAAATAAGTTAAGTGTTGCAGGGGAAAACTATGGTAAATGTAGCTTCTTATTCAAAATTTATTGCCTTTTCTTTTACACATTTATTACCTAAATTTAAGATTTTCTGCCTAGTTGATTCATGGAAGAAATATACATGATCATTTTTAAGATTATACAACCAATTGAAACTTGTAAGTAGATAATAAATCTGAAAACAAAATGAATAACCTGATATAAGTTTTAAAATTTTGGCCAGATCAGAGAAATTTGCAGTGAATAAGCTGTATGTTGTACCTGATGTCTGCGTCTTTAGCCACCGGGGGGCAGTGTGTTTCCCCGGGGCAGCTTCTGTAAATGAGGGGTAAAGGAGCAGAGTTCATTCGACAAAAAGCTTCAAAATCTTCAGCCAAAGAAACCGGCAGCATTGTGACATTAGCCTGCTGGAAACCTGTATCAGAAAAATATCAATTTATATTATTCAAAATGCATTTCAGTTTAAAATTAAAGCCGCGCGCGGCGATGGTGGCCCTCGCCCCGGGCGCGCACCGCCCCCCCCACGCGACCTCCGGGGACTCGCGACCGCCCCGGCACGCCACCCTCTCTTCCCTACATCCGCCCAGGTCGACAGCTCGTCCATTAGACACATTAAATAATGCACCTTTAAATGTTTCAGAGGAGTCATTGCGCCCCTACTGGCCAACCATGAAAAATGCCCAATATCCGTAATATACTGTTTTTGTTTACAATCATGCATAGAATTTAATCCCCGACTTTGGTACAAATCCGACAATGTTGACGTTTCATGTCAATGCTAGGGGGCGCTATAGTGTTCACATTTCATATGTTTTATAGTGTATTATAATCAGGTCGAAATCAGGCATGAGTGATTCAAATTTCAGCACGATCGGACTAAGCCTGTGTGTGTAATTATTTTTTAACTATTTTTTGGGGGGTAGTCTTTGCGCCCCTGCTGACCAACCGTAAAAAATGACTTTTTTGCTTGTAAACATGCATAGAATTTAATTCTCGAATTTGGTCCAAATCCGATAATGTTGATGTTTCACGTCTATGCTAGGGGGCGCTATAGAGTTCACTTTTATTAAATTTCATATTTCATCACATTCAGGCCTGGATCACGCAATTGTGATTTGAATTTGAGTTCTCTAGGACAATGCCTGTGGCCGTGACAGGTCACAGAAAAAGCAGGAAATGAAGGCGTTATTCGCCGGCGTGCTACGGGCGAACTGTAAGGAGTATCCCAAAAAAATTTGGCAACTTCTGTGAGTTCATGTCTGTAGATGTGACATGTCAAATTTGAGCTAATTTGGACCAAACCCCGGGGACTTGAATCTTTTTGTAGACCCCCAAGTCAAAACGGCGGCGAATGTTTGATCCAATATGGCCGACTTCCTGTTCGTCATAGGGGTGCAGAATGATTGACTTTTTTGCTTGTAATCATGCGTAGAATTTAATTTAACATTTACAGTGAATTTTTACATCACTAAATATATCGGTGATTATATCGGCAGCGCCAACTCCCATTATATCGGTTTCATATCGGCCACAGCAAAATCCATATCGGTCGGGCTCTAGTTTGTAATCCACTTTTTATGGCGTTGTTCTGTCAGCTTTTCCCATTTCTGACCTTTGTGGACGACTATCTTCGGTACTCTAAAAAAATCGCTTTTCCTTCTCTCGGTTAGAACAATTGGCACAGCCGTAAACTGCACAACACATCGGCATTTCCCTCCAGTCGGTTCACTTCTTGCCCTCCATCTGATTTTGCGTGCTGACAAACGTCGCCCTGTAATGTCACGTGAAACCCAGATATTCAGAATTATTATTTCCATGTAAACTCCAAGGAAAATATTTTAAGTCCAAACAATTTAATCCAGAACAATTAAAAAACATCATGTGAACGTGGCCATTGTGTTCTAACAGTGAGTTTTTTAATCATTTCAATACCAGGTTTAACATTTGTGCGTTTACCTTTTGGATATTTCGTGGCAAAGTACAGTGTGATAAAGAGTAGAGGGGTGTGCAAAAATATTGAAATATCGATATATCGTATCGTTTAATGTGATGACACAGTATCGATATTGTGGGCTGCTCTATCGATATATCACCAAGAGTATTTTTGGTTTATTTTACTAAATGATTTTGTTACAGCTACAGTTTCGTTGTTTGTTTAGTGGAAGGAAACTCGTTTGACATTTTCGCTGTTTTGAGGATTAAAATGTTTGTGTTTCATATGAACTTTGCACAAGAAGTGGTTTAACAAAGATTTTCCATGATTTAGCCTTTATTTTTTACTGAACCGTATCGAATCGAAAGCGCACTGTATCGAGGTTTGTCTCATATCAGTGACTTCTTAACAACACTCGGCCTCAGTCAACAGGGAAACGTGGCTCTTGCCCCGTCTGGGAGTATGACATCATCACATTCTAGAACCTGAAAACCTCCCAGTTCCATCAGGTTCACGGCGCCGATGACATCATACATGTAAAGTTCCATAAAGCCTTGTTACCATGGCAACTCCGGAACTCAAAGCTAAACTTCAAAGCTT